>NC_090446.1:402394290-402702306 GCF_031143425.1 Pleurodeles waltl
TTAGGAACTTTGAATTAGAGTAGTAGTATACACAGTTCTAGTAAAATATGGCAATAAGCTATTTTAAAAGCGGACACAGTGCAAAAATCAACAGTTCCTGGGATAGGTAAGTAATGGTTAGTTTGTCAGGTAATTAAGACACAAGTCTCAGTTCCTGGGCATAGGCAGCCCACCGTTGGGGGTTCAAGGCAACCCCAAAGTTACCACTCCAGCAGCACAGGGCCGGTCAGGTGCACAGGTCAAAGAGGAGCCCAAAACACCTAGGCGCCTATGGAAAACAGGGGTGCTCCGATTCCAGTCTGCCAGCAGGTAAGTACCTGCGTCCTTGGAGGGCACATGAGAGGTGTTTTGTAGAGCACTGGTGGGGACACAAGTAGGCACACAAAACACACCCTCAGCGGCGGCCGGGTGCAGTGTGCAAAGCAGGCGTCAGGTTTTGTATAGGATTCAATGGAGAGACCCGGGGTCACTCTAGCAGTGCAGTCAGGGCACAGGGGGGCTTCTCGGGCAGCCACTGACTGGGCTCGGCAGAGGGTTGTCTGGGGGTCACTCCTGCACTGAGGTTCGATTCCTTCTGGTCCTGGGGGCTGCGGGTACAGTGCTTGGTCCAGGCATCAGGTTCCTTTGTTACCAGGCAGTAGCGGTCAGGGGAACCTCTGGATCCTCTGCAGGCATCGCTGTGGGTGTGCAGGGAGGTCGACTAAGGGTGTCCACATTGTTGGAGTTGCCTGGGGGTCCTCTCTGCAGTGTTTGTTGTCCTGAGCTCGAGCCAGGGGCATCTGGTGCAGTGTGTGAAGACTCATGCTTATGGCTGGAAGTGAGAGTCTCTTTAAAGTTGTTTTTTTTGTTGCTATTTCTGGTCAGAGCTGCTGTCCTCCCGCGGTTCTTGGTCCTTTAGGTGTAGTTCAGTCCTCTGAGTCCTCAGGTCACTGGTCCCACTGGATGGGTTGCTCTGCAGGTTCTTTGAGTTTGGAGACAGGCCGGTAGGGCTGGGGCCAAGTCAGTTGTCTCTGCGGGGCTTTCAGATCAGCAGTCCTCCTTCTTGTTGTACGTTGCAGGAATCTGATTTCCTGGGTTCAGGGTAACCCCTAAATACTGAATTTAGGGATGTGTTTAGGTCTTGGTGGGCAGTAGCCAATGGCTACTGTCCCTTGGGGGGGCTACACCCTCTTTGTGCCTCCTCCCTGAGGGGAGGGGGGCACATCCCTATTCCTGCTGGGGGAATCCTCCAAAACCAAGATGGAGGATTTCTTAAGGCAGGGGCCCCCTAAGCTCAGGACACCTTAGGGGCTGTCCTGACTGGTGGGTGGCTCCTTGTTGTTCTCATCTCCTCCGGATTTGCCACCAAAAGTGGGGGCTGTGTCCGGAGGGGCGGGCATCTCCGCTGGCTGGGATGCCCTGGGGTGCTGCAACAGGCATGAGCCTTTGAGGCTCACCGCCAGGTGTTACAGTTCCTGCAGGGGGAGGTGAGAAGCATTTCACCCAGTGCAGGCTTTGTTCCTGGCCGCAGAGTGACAAAGGCACTCACTCCATGTGGCCAGAAACTCGTATGGTTGTGGCAGGCCGGCAGGAACTGGTCAGCCTAACACTAGGAATTGGACTGGTATACAGAGGGCATCTCTAAGATGCCCTTGGTGTGCATTTGTCAATAAATCCCACACTGGCATCAGTGTGCATTTATTGTGCTGAGAAGTTTGATCCCAAACTTGCTAGATTTCAGTGTAGCCATTATGGAACTGTGGAGTTTGTAATTGACTGACTCTCAGACTATATACTCTTTATGGCTACCCATGCACTTAGTGTCTAAGGTTTGGCTTAGACACTGTAGGGGCATAGTGCTCATGTAACTATACCTCACCTGTGGTATAGTGCACCCTGCCTTAGGGCTGTAAGGCCTGCTAGAGGGGAGACTTACCTATGCCACAGGCAGTGGGTTGAGTGCATGGCACCCTGAGGGGAGTGCCATGTCGAGTTAGTCATTTTCTCCCCACCAGCACACACAAGCTGAGGCAGTGTACATGTGCTGAGTGAGGGGTCACCAGGGTGGCATAATACATGCTGCAGCCCTTAGAGACCTTCCCTGGCCACAGGGCCCTTGGTACCAGGGGTACCAGTTACAAGGGACTGTGTGCCAGGGCTGTACGAATTGTGGGAACAAAGGTACAGTTTAGGGAAAGAACACTGGTGCTGGGGCCTGGTAAGCAGGGTCCCAGCACACTTTCAATCATAACTGGCATCAACAAAAGGCAAAAAGTTAGGGGGATACCATGCCAAGGGAGGCATTTCCCTACAGTTAGTATTCCATGCAGATGTAAGTTCATTACTTTGTTTACATCCCATGAACCAGAGTACCTGTAATCCAGAAGATTTGTAAGACATATCCCTGTTAGGAGTTTTCACACCATGGTGTGTTCTCCCATCTGAACCTCATCTAAAGGTAGGTGACCTGCTAACATTGCAGAGGAAAAGGTGTTTACTGACTCTGAAGGTCTTCCTTTCTTCGTGAATTCTGATCAGAAACTTAGTACATTGACAAAAGTATGGGGTGGGGTGGGCACTTGGGCGGAGTGGGTTGTTGCTTTGTCTTCTCATTCTGTCTCCTTCTCATATGCTGTTGCCACACAATTTAATTGCCATACATACCCTTGTGACCACAGTAAATGTGATAGCCCTTGAGGCCGGTCCGCACTTGCGCTTTGTAGCCTCCCTATGGGAGCGGAACGGACCTACTGACTTTTATCCATCTCTTATGGTAAAAATCATCCCCTGGAACGTAAACCGCCTTCTTCACTGTATTAAAACTGTTCTATGTTATATAAAGCGCTTCCTCCCAGAGGTAGTCATGCTTCAGAAACTCACCATCTATGCTCTCAATGTGCCTTTCTTGGTTTCTTTGGACATGACAGGGTGTTCCACGCTGGTTTCTCCCAAGTCACAAATGGTAGTGATTTTATTGCATAAAGCCTTACCACTGGTGGTATCCACTGCTCCCACAGACACCTTCCCCAACCCCCGGAGAGGTACATGGAGATTGAAGAGCTTGCTGCTTACCACTATAATTTCGTCTCCGTGAATGTCCACCAACAGAACCTTTAGTTGATGCTACAGATGCTCTGAGATCTCCTGGTGGGCCTCTCTCGGAGGACCACCCTTTTTGGGGGTGACTTTAACACAGTTCCAGACTCCCTGCTGGACACTTCTGAGCTTGCTGTGCTGGGTCGATGCCTATGTTTTTCCCCAACTTTCACAGTGGGCTGATTTGATGGGCCTGTGTGATGCATGGAGGGCATTGCACCCTTCCAGGAAGGCTTTTACCCATGCGTCAGCAGTGCACAAAACCTTGTCACAGATTGATCAGGTGTGGCTTCCAGCTGCAGGCATTCTTCTTCTGAGACAAGTTCATATCCTGCCTCGGGGCACCTCCAGCCACGCCTCTTCTTATAGAAGTGGGACCTATGGTTGGAGAAGGAAATCGGGGCTTTTTTGTTTTTGGAACTTGACCACAGTACTGTCAGTTCTGCTGGGACTCTATGGGCGTCCACCAAACCACCTTTATAGGACTGATTAAAGGTTACATTAGGGGCAAGGAGATGCGTCAACTGACACAGGTGACTGATTTGGAGGCCCAGACACTTTCTTTGGAGCCGTGGGCGCTCTGTTACCCGTCCAAGTATATTGACATCCAATTGGCATTGGCGAGGTCTGCTCTTCAACATATTTTGCTAGAAGAGGCCAAAAGGTGCTGATGGGTGCCGAGCCAACGGGTCTGTGAAAATCGCGACAAGTCTAGTAACCTCGTGTACTGGCTTACTACCAAAGACGCATTGTCTAGAATCATACTCTCAATTTGTGATGTCCACAGTGTCCTCCACGACTGCACACCTAAGGTTGCCCAAGTATTTGTGGACAATTGCCTCATGTTATATGCTGCACCACGGGTGTCACAGCAGGAGCTTTATTCCCCATTACTGGAAGAGATCCCTTTGCCTTCAATCTTTCTGGCTTTGTCTCAGGACCTTGACCGGCCAGTTACTAAGGATGAAATTAGTGACGCTATCTCAGAATTGGCCCCAGGTAATAACCCCAGCCCTGACGGGTTTCCGGTGGAATTTTTGAAACAATATTGTTCCCTTTTGCTTCTTTATCTCCTGACACTTTATAATGAAGTGACAAAGTGCAGGTTGTTTCTCCCAAACTAGATTTAGCCACTGTTGTAGTGATATCAAAAGCGGGACAGCCCACGGACAAATGATCCTCATATAGACCTTTTTCCCCTATTAATGCTAACATCATGGTTTTTGCTAAGGTGCTAGCCTCTCGGCTGAGTTTGACTGTGCCATATTAAATTCATGCTGATCAATGCGGGTTTATGCCGAATAGGAGTACCAAAGCTTACCCTTTCTCAAACCCACCGAGTGGTCTATTGTACGGCCCTGCTCATTATTGACTTTGAGAAGACCTTTGATACAGTTGCCTGGGACTTCGTGGACCAGGTGCAGATACGAGCAGGTTTTGGGCCTCTCTTTTGCAGACTTATTAGCCTCCTATACATTACCCCTGTTGTCCAGGTCCGGGTTAACAGTCCTGTCCTCTCCTTCACTCATATGTAGAGGCACCAGACAGGGATGTCCCCTGTCTGTTGCTCTTCGCCTTGACACACCTTATTTGATGTGATGCCCAGTTGGTCCTGGTGGAGAGGGGCCCGGTGAAGGCATAACTCTTTATGCTGATAATGTTTTCTATTTCTGACTAATTCTTGGTCATCAGGCCCTCAATGCCTCAAGAACCAGCACCTGTTTGTTGTCCCACAATCCCAATACACCATCTCTTCTTTGAGTATTTGGGTATCTAAATTACCCACCTCCCAGACCTAGGGTGGGCTCTTGACTCTCAACCACTTCAGGATAGAGTAACCAAAGCCTGCAGAAGTGGAGTTGTCTCCCTCTCAACCACCTTGGGCAGATAGCATTGTTTAAGATGATGTGTCTCCTGCGCTACTTTTATGTCCTGGCTAACTTCCCATTCCTGTTTATCTGGAGGTGGTTTGAGACGATAACTTCAAAGATCGTTGCCTTTTCTGGGCGGAGGGTCACCAGGTGACGTTCATCAATGCTAGGCAGTCCTTATGATGGGGGCATTGGCATGATAGACCTCTATGTCAACTACCTTGCTGTACAAGTTGCAACTATAAACTGGAGGCTTAATGTAGGATGGGATGAGCTCACCTACTAGATTGTGCTACAATTATTGTGTTTAGATGCCTTCGTGGGCTTATTGTATGGTCACCCATTTCTTCAGTCTCTTCCAGCATACCCCTGGGGGACTTTGCAATGCTGGATAGTCGTACTCCGTTTTGTTGCCTGGGATCACAGGATCACTGGATTGACACCATTATGGCATGGCAGGTGGCTACACCAAGGTGGTAGGCCTGAATGACTTGACATGCTGGGTCAGAATAGGATCACCTATCTAGTACACCTTTGGAGTGGTGGTGCCCTGATGCCATTTCATCCCTAAAGCAACAGTATCAACTTTCCCGCACACCGTTTTATGGTTATCTCTAACTATGCCACGCTGTCTCTGTGCATGTCCCTGTACATAACCCGATCCCAGAATTTAACCCCTTGGAGGTGAAAATCCTGCTTGATCAGTTGGGCAGAAGTGCTATCTCTAGGCTTTACTGCTTGTTGATCATTAACGCGTCGCAACGTTTTCCTGCTTTGAGACAGAGAGTGGAAGTACTGTTTGGAGGTTCGGATGAAGACTGGCGCGAGGCTTGTCTGGACCCCCCTCCCCTTTGTACTGGATGGACCTTAATTCAAGCTCCGCCCCCTTGTACTTGATGCACCTTAATTAGATCTGACTTTTCCATTTGACATGGTCCTGTCCGGCCACATCTCCCTTTTGGAGGAATATAGTCCGCAAATGATCTCTGGTCCTTGGCCCCCCTGTGGACCTTACCCACAGAATTGCTATGCTGGGTCTGTTAGTGGAGGTTGGAGGGTTGAGGATGATAAGAACATTTTGTTGGGGTGGCTACTATGGTGTCCAAGAGGGACATAGCATGCAACTGGAAATCAGGTTGCCCTTCAATGAAAGCATGGCGGCGGCATGTGTTAACTAGTGTGCTTGACAGGAAACAACAATCTGTGAAGCGAGGGGATGCCTCCAGAAGCATGACAAGTTTTTGTGGCATATGGTGGGCAAATCATGGCCTAGAAGTGTGCAACTTTAACATCGAATGTATGTACACTGGTTTTGTCTAATGCAAAGTAGTATGGTTTCATGTGTTTGTATGTTGCTATTATTAAAAATCAATACAAAGTGGGTATTGTTTAAAAAAAAAAGAAAAAAAACACGGACAAGCCCGGACTCGATGGGCAGTGATGCTGGAACAGTTTTTACAGTGGGTGTGTTGCCAATGTTATATCACTGAAGTCATGGTGATTGTGAAAAACGTACGCAAGCGTCTTACAAAAATACAAGTGTAGTAGATTTGCCACACCCATTCAGCAGGAGTACTTAAGGTGTAGTATGTAGTTTTTAGTGAATTTTGGAGCATTGGTGATGTAGCGTACTGTCATTTACAGACAGTAAATTTTCTATCGAAATGGCCACTAAATTTGCACAGACATGCAGTTTCACTGGTAAAACTATATAGTGCAAAAAAGATAATGTGTAGAAATCTTATTTTTTGCAAATATTTATAATTTGTGCATCACTAAGTAAGCCGTCTTTTTTTTTCATCCTTTCGAACTGTTTCCATCACAGTTCGAGGTTACATAAATGTGCTTCATTTGCGCTTTCCTAATTGCTGATATAATTTGAAATGTGTATAGTTAATTTACGTATATTTAAGTGTGTGAGGAAAAAAAAAAGGCTGACATCTTACAGCCTTTCCTTTCGTTCATGTACACCCAGAAGGATTGTCACGTAGATCAGTTTTACAAAATCCTTTCACTTTGCAGTCAGCGAAATATAAGTATACTCGTTTCCAGGTAAGCAGCAATTTATCAAAAGACATAGCCTGACATTTTACCTTTTTTGTTGAACACGCAGCAAACGTGACAAGAAAAACACAAAATGTAAAGGCATCTTTATTGCTCATTCACTTTCTGAACTCCAGCATGAATGTTTCTAGGGGTACTGCAGCAATCCTACTTCCAGCACCTATGCGCCATGCAAACCAAATCCTTTTCCATACACCAGTGGCTTTATGACTTGATGCGGATTTGTACCTTTTAATTGTACTGTTTGCACATTGGATGAGGCTGGTACCTGGTCTAGAAAGTCCTGGGATCGCCCAGGGATCCCTATAGTTGTCCAAAACATGAGAGGGGTAGCTCATTCCTCCAGCGTCTTCCGGTTTGCTCTTAGAGAATTCTTGAGAAGCTCTGGGAACTGGGGAAGAGGGATTGTCAAATCCTAAAAGTTCAGCGAAAACAGAATACCTGAGATCTCTACACCAACATTAACAAGATTATATTCACTCTCTGTCTTCTGACTGCTACCCTTGGGATTATTAAGAGTGGAGAAAGGCATAACTGCTCTCCTCAGCCTAAACCTGGAGAAATACCACTGTTGCCGCACCATAGTCTAGCCTCAATGTGAATAGATCTATAAAGCACGGCCCCATCTCGTCGTGATTGGCGCAAGGACCTCTGGGAAGAGTTTGCAAGAACAGTGGCAATTCACTACCTGGTTGTCCTTCCCCAGCAGATACTCTACTGTTTCCATTATCTTGTTCCTCAGATAGCAGCGCCTGAAATCCTTGGTCATTTCTGTTAGCATTTCAACCTGGTACTTCCTAGACTGTTTATATGGTAGACTGCAGATATATTGTCCTCCTTCAAGAGGATATTTCACTTGAACCTCTCTTTGGTCTGTAACTTGACTACAAACAACTCTGCTAGAAGTTTAAAACAATTGATATGTAAATCTATCCCTGCGTCTGACCACTGTCCTTTTATAGAGTGATGTCAGCATCTAGTGTCTCCGCTCAATCTACTGGCTTTTAACTCGATGGTCAGGTCTGAGGTTCAGCAAACAAATCATCCATATCGTTCCTGATGATCTGTTCTGCAAATCTCACTCCATCCATAGGTACATTCCTTTCAAGCACTGTAGTGCTATGTAGTGCGGGGGTCCCGGGAAGATGGCTTGTAATGGGAAAGCTAATCAGCCCACTACTCTGCAGAGTTGATGGGGCTAGATATTGAGGCTTGCTAGTGTCCTGCTCAACTGCTGTCTGATGTGGTAGGCCACATTTACTGACAGCTTCAGGATTACCTGCTTAGAGTCTAGGATGAATCTCAGGAAAGTCATGATGCAATCAGGATTTAGTTCCATTTTATGTTCATTTATCACAAACGTCCAAGTCTTGTAACAGTGCTTCTGCAGGGCAAAGCTGTTGCTTCAGAAAAATTGGAGACTAGTTCATCAGAGGTTGGCCATTGAGATAGACCATCTTTCGAACCCCTCTTGCCCGGAGGAACTCCACTGCTGTTTTGAGGATGTTTGTGAAGCTCCATGGTGTGAGTGTCAGAAAGGGAGAATTGTGGATTAATATGCCTCTTCTCTCCAGATGAGATGGAGGAACCTGCAATGAGGTAGATGGGGATAGCCAGGTAAGTAACTTCTAAAATCTAGGCATGGCATCCAGTCTCCTTGGCGCAGGATGTTGTACAATCTTGATGTGCTGGGAAACTGACCACTCATTGAATTCTTGTAGATATATTGCGGGTCTCTGCCCCCTGTAATTTTTCTCTCATGAACACTCACTAACCCATGTGGCAGGATACTGCACTTTGAAACTGCTCCCTTGAGCACCAGGGATGTAACTTCCTGGGCTGTCAAGAGCTTTTGAGAGTCCAAAAATCACATAGGAGTTGACTGCCACCATTGCCTGGGTGAACAGTAGAACACATAAATAAAATACCTTGTCTGCAGCCCCCTCCTATCTGTTGAAAGTGTGAACTCTACCAACCTCCCTCCTACTGGGGAAGAATAGAGTAGACTTACTAGTGCATCAGTTGGTAAATGAGCTGGATTCCCTGAAGGGTCCTCTATAGTTGCAGCCTTTTGGATTGCCTCGCGATTGTAAAAATCTGCTGAAGTGTTACTGATCTTGCCTCTGGCTTTGCCTTGATGATGGAGCTCTGTGAGAGCCTTCGAACATTGTATGGCCAGTTTCTTGATGGGCAGCTGTGCCTTGTCCAGAGAGGAGGAAGTACACACAAACTTTCTCGGTTCTTTAAGGAATAGTCCTCTAAATATCAGGATCCGGTAAGGGCACTTCACTCACAACCTGCTGCGGACTTCTTTGTCAAGATGTTTCTATAGTCATTTGGCCATCTTGTCTCCTAATAACCATTCCACTGACCGTGAGTGCTGTATATCAACTGGGTTCTGCATGTCTGATGGCTGTTTGGTCATGTGGTCTGACGAGTTAACAGACTTTTGGTATTTGTGATCTGTTGCTGGATTCCAAAGTCTGGTGTCAGCTAGCTCTTCTGTGGCATTGTCGTTATCAGTTGGGGGGGTGGCCACTAGAGTTGGTGCCAAATGTGAAGCTACAGCACTGTGCAGGGGAGTCCTCTGGAGTTTCTGAGGGTTAAGTTGGGCTGTGCATGGAAAACCTTGTTTGAGCCTAACAAAGGCATCCACTGAGCACAACAGCTCCTTTTTATTGTTGGCCTTAATCTTGGCCTGAATCTAACTCTGTGACCCCTGGGGTTCATTGACTTCTAGGAGGAAACCAAACACTGCATGCCAATAGAGGGGTTCAGGCTGGCTAAAAATGCCAGTAGCAGAAGTTGCTTCCCGAAGGATGTCAGAGCGTCGCCCATAGCGATCCACTGCCTGAGAGACCCTGGTTCCAAGGGACCTACTACTGTGTTCCTCAGAGTAAATGTTGTCAGTATATCACTGCATGATGCAGGAAGGCTCCTGTATGTACCAGAAGGGCTTCAGCAGTAGGCTGGAAAGAACACAACCCTCACTAGATTCTGCTTGGAAGCATGTTTTAGCTATTTTGTGTCCTGACAAACTGTTTACTGACCTCCAGTCAGGGCATTTCGCTGCAAATGTGGCAGTAAAGAAGTTGAGATAGGCTAACAGATATGAGTTATCCCCCAAGTAAACTTCCTTTTTTTATACATTCTAAGAGGTTCAAGAGCTCTGAAAACTGCATTACAGGGATTGTCCAATGACTGTTCTTGCTGCCTATGTGGGATTGTGTGGAGCAGAGCCACAAAGAGCAGCAAGAATGCTAGGTGGGAGGTCCCCACTGCACCTTAAGACCACTGCCTCCTGTTTCTGCATCCGACACCCCTGGTCACCTGCAACAGAAAATGTTTAGGATCGAAAAATACTGAAGTGCAGCAAAACGGCATCAGCTTGCAAAACAGCATGAACTACCACGTTCAAAGATAAGCAAATTGAGATTATAGGAAACAAATATACTTATCCGCTGCAAATGCAGCGAAGAAAGGGAGGATTCCAGGATGTGGTCACACACTCTTTGAAATGTATTTTTGTTTTATGGTAGTCTAAAACACATGCTCATAGTATGTGTAGTTTATTGTTGTCGTTTCTGTTGCTGTTAAAATAAAGCTAAGGAAGAAAGCACACTCCTTGACGGTGATCCCAACATAGAGTTAGCAAAAACTATTGTCTGTCAGTAGATCTGTTTGTCAGTTTATTGCAAATACTGTTTCAACTTGATCCATAGCTGTAATTTTGTACCATTACTAATCCTCTATCCATCACTTTCTTTTTTAAAGGCAGGACAATATGCTATACTTCTGTTAATTTGTCCTAAGGCACAAACAGCTTTATTATTGGCTAGAGAGAGAATAAGATTTGTTTATAATGTAATATGCACCTGATTTGAAATCTTCCCCATTGCTTATGGGAATGAAAAGATTGGCTGACATGTAGAACTGCATTTCACCGAAGCTCACTGACAGGCTGATGTCTTTTGATTCCAGTACTGTTACGAAGATTGTGTTTGAAACGTCAAAAACCTAAGCAATTATTTTAATTGGATACAAGAACTCTGGCCCGATACTTCATCAGTGCTTATTTTTTTTTTTTTAAAGATATTCTTGATGCTTCTACAGATTGATTTTACGAGTAACAGCACTAGTATCACTGCTTTGTTCCAAGGTGTGCCGGACTGGGTCCAGAAAACTCAAAAGCAGTGCTACGAGACTTTGCATTGTCACTGTTCTGCTCCAGAAGTGACAAATGGAGTCACATTGAAGTGCCAACCATGTGTGCTCACATCATTTACTTTTGATCTGGAACTCCACTCCTCCCTTTTTCACTCTTTGAAGAGCTTTTCTTTAAAAAAAATAAAAATAAAAAAAAGCAGGGGATTTCAGTCACTAAAATGACAGGTTTCAAATCTTGTAAGGGCTGTTACAAACAGATGACTGTCACAGATACCCACGGGTTGTGCCTCTAGTGTTTAGTTTTGTTACGTTCTTTGCATGAATCCAAAGTCTGTGATAACTGTGCCCATTTGAAACGTTAGGCCTTCCAAGAACGTCAGATGAAGCTCTACTTGGCAAAGCGGTGGAAGGCTCTGCACTGGTCCATTTCCACACTGAAATTGAAAGCAAGGACTTCCTCTCTCTCCTAAAGTAAGTTGTTCCCAAGGCAGATCTTTCTTGAGCTCGAAGTCTTCAAGAAAATTGATGAAGCAACATAAGAAGTCCAAGCAGGGCTTTGCCCCTTCCCCCCCACTCTTGTTCTCCAGGGAAGGCTGGAAAGTGCCACTATACCTCCAGGTGTAACTCCCTGTGGTGTGGTATGCATTTGGGCAACAAGGACCTCTGATGATAGCTGGTTTTTGTAGCTAGGTGATACCAACGGGGCTGTACACCTCACTCGATACTGAGTTTGGGCCCCTTGGGCCAATAAACAGAGGAAAGCAATTAATTTGGTACACTGCTCAGCAGGGATGCCATAGTACTAGAACATCGCTTCCCAACTATGTATGTAAAAACAATGTATTGACAGAGGCCCTATGACCTGGACAGGCACTGACCATACCTCTTTTGCCCTTCAATGAAGCCCTCACTGAAACATTTGGGCACTTTATTTAAACTATGTGCTGGTTTCCAAATTAATCTAGAGGTCACCTGCCACCATAGACCTGATCCAGGAGACCTAGACTTCATAACAAGAGTATCTCACACTTGAAAGTCTTGTGGTACAGGTAGTCAACAGAAGAGTGAACCCTAACACCTTTCCAACCACTCTTCATGACAGTCCAAACACGAAGACACATTCAGGAAGCATATGTTCTCCTTAGCCAGTCTTGCATTGAGGTAGGTCAGTGCAAGCGGGTTGCGAGGTCATTACTCTTGCACTATTGAGACATTGTGAGTGAGATCTTACTTGTGGTTCCAGAAGACTTAAAGGCTTCTTTAGCACAAACCATCCAAGATGGTCAGGATGTGGCCCAAACTGTCATCTGCTAAGGCCTGGACACCATGACTGTCTGTGTAGGACTGGGGAAAGCAGCGTGGTGCTTTGACACTACACCTAGATGAGTTTCACTGGCTTCTCTTGAAGACATCCACATGTCCTTGGACATGCTTTTTGAAGGTTCCCACCTGTTTGGGGCAAAGGAGTGTTTTAAGGAGAGCTGGGTCACAACATACTTCTAGGGCCTTTCAACCCCCTGCCAGGCAATCCCTCTCAACAGTTCTCTTTTCTGTCGGGGATATGCCAGGGGCATGGTGTATCTGCAAAGTCAGGCTTCAATGTCTGCACAGCTGGCCTCTCAGCCCTTTTGAGGTCATGGCTGTGGGCCCGACAGACCATGATCTTGGGACCAAGGGCAGTTTTCATCCCAATCTTTCACCCCTCCAGCCACAACTTCCACGCCTTTTAGCGCAGCCTTACCAGTGCACATCTATACGGTAAGTGGCAAGATCAGCCACTTCCTGCAGGGGTGGCAACACATCTGGCAAATAGGTCCTGCAGATTTTCCAACTGGGCTACACTCTGCCACTCCTTTAGGACCCACCACACCTGCCACCTACATCAGACCACTTCTCACTGGAGTATATGTTCATTTTATGCCAGTACGTTTAGGCTCCTTGTGCCAAAGGAGCTGGAGAGATGGTTCTGTCTTCTGTAGTGGCGTCTGTGGTATTACTGTTAATGTCTTGTGCCGAAGAAGGATGAAGGCCTCTGTGCAATCCTTGATCTGCACTCCATTAATGACTGAATAGTAGCATTGGATTGTGGAATTCCTCTTTACATGTGCCCCTCCTACGGGCCCAAAGATGCTACTTGCAATTCAAGGTGGACCAGGAGCACTTTCAGTGCCCCTGGAACGTTCACAAAAGTGATGGTGGTGGTTGCTGCAAATCAAGGACTGGCTATTAAAGACGTGCTCGCCACAGTTAGTCACGGACCACCTCCAGATGACGACGAACCCCCTAACTCCATTAGAATTCTCAGTCAACATGCCAAAGTCACACTTCACAGATTCTCCTTTTCATTTGAGCCATCCTGGATTCTGTGCGCTTTCGAATCTTTTGTGCACACCACGGAGTGTGAGACATTTGGGCTGTGATACAGATGTTTTAACCTCTGTCGTGGGTCTCACTGAAGATTCTTGGCTTGCTTGCCTATTGCATCCTACTCCCTGCCCTTGCCAGTTAGCTCATGCAAACCTTGCAATGGGACCAGAAGTCTGTGGGCCTAGCACCAAGGGAAGCTTTCAAATATCACCCAGGTGTTGAAGAACTCTGCAAAAATCTGCAGTGGTGGTTACTTAACTGCAGTTGTACCAGCAGCAGACCCATCTCCCTATCCAACCCAGAGTTCACGATGTTGAAGGATGCATTACTACTGCGTTGGGGGGATCGGAGAGAGGAGGGGAGCCACATCAATTTGCTGGAGTTGTCTGTAATTTGCTTGCAGTTGAAAACCTTCCTCCCCTCCATCAAAGGGAGGCTGGTGCATGTCCTCAAGGACAACATCATCACCACGTGATATTGCAAGCCCCCCAGAGCTCTTCACCTCTGGGGCTTGCTAAATCATCAGGGTATTTCTCTGATGGTGCACCACATCATGAGAGCTTTAAACACTTGGAGGGGCAAACTCAGCCGGTGGTGTCTGGCCGGTCATGAATGGCAGTTACAACAAAGTGGCACAGGGAATCAAAAATGGGGAGAACCCTGGCTCCATCTCTTCACCTCTCTGTCAACACTTTGGCATCCTAGAGTTTCTAAGAAGGCTCTTTTGGAGATGCATTGCTCCTGCATTTGAGCACTGGACTCTTATAAGCGTTCCTGTGGCTACCTTTCCTGCCTTGTGTTCTGAAGATCAGGAATTACCAACTCAGTCATCCTAGGGGCTCCATATTGGGCCAGGAGTGTGTGGACCCTAGAACATCTGAGCGTGAGCATTTAACCTCCATTCAGGCTGCCACTTCCTGAGGACATTGTTGTAGCAGCAGGGCATATCCTTGCACCCGAACCTATACACCCATGCACCTCTCCGTGTGGAGACTGAGCCGCAACAGTTCATCTCCTTTGATCTTTCTCACTTAGGTTGTTGTCATCCAGGCAGCCAGGCGCCATTCAACAAAATTTGTGTACACTGGGGGCTGGAACAAGTTTGCGTCTCTGTGCGATAGCCACCAGTTGGACCAGTAAGATGCAAAACTGTTGGATGCGTTATTGGATGCTTTATTTTTGGCCCAGCAAGGTTTGGCTCTGGGCACAGTTAAAGGTTAAATTTTGGCCTTTCCGGCCTTTTTACATTTGCCAGACAACCCACCCTTATTCAAATCATAGGATGTGATGTGTTTTATAAAGGGCTTACAGCACATTCCCACCTAAACCCTTCTTGAGACCACAGGGTGACTTTAAACTAGTTCTCCCTTTTGAACCAATGTGCAGTTGTCCATTGGGCATACTCACTATGAAAATGGTCCTCATGGTTACGATGACATCTGCGTGGCAAATTAGTAAACATTCAACCTTTTCCGTCCAGTTTCGCTATAACATCCTTTTTTCTAAACAAACTGGTGTTAAAGACTTGAGCTATGTAGCTTTTGATGGTGGTGACATATTTTCATGTTGGACAAACCTGCACGCTTCCGACTATAGTCCCACCTTATCCCTCAAAAGTGACCTTACTTTTTGTACTACAAGAGAGCACTCAGTTTTTACATAGATTGCATCCAGTTATTACATCGATTGCACCAAAGACCATTGGGTGAATGAGTAGCTGTTTTTGGGATCCTCTGAGGTGAAAAAGGGCGAAGTGGTGTAGAAACAGACTAACTCTTGGTGGATACTCCCCTGCTTTAAGATCTACTTCGACTTGACTATAAAGCAGCATCCAGAGTGCTTTAGGGCTGATTCCACCAGGCCAAGGCTCCTACCACTGTGTTGGCACGCGGAGTACCTGTCCTCCATTTGTCAACCAGCCACAAGATCATCCAGTGCATGCATTCACAAAGCACCACTGCCCTCTCACCTTCCTGGTTCGTGGTATGGTCTCTTACATCTAAAAAATATCCCAATCTATGAATCTGCAATCTGGTTTAGTGAATTAGCCGATGGGTTTAGCATCTGAGGGCATGGTGCACAGAAGAGTTCATAATAGAAACTGATGTCAGCGCGCATGGGTGGTGCTTATTTGCAGCTCTGTTTGTCAGTTCCGGAGTGGAATGCGTTGACGCAGAGATGCACAGCGCCACCTCCTGGTGTGCAGGAGCAATGCTTTTTAGTTTTCCAGATCCATTCTGGCACCTGGGAATATTCAGAACGTGAGGAACCTGCAGTTAGGTAGAGTATCCACCACAAAGAACGTTATAGAAGGAGGTAACTTGTTCTTTTAAGAACTAAGAGTAGCGGGTGAGCCAGGCTGTGCTGAACTTCCCCGAATGGAGGCTGCCTTCTGAGATCTGCTATGCGTGCTCATAGCTGGTTCACACTTAACATCTTTCTTAGTCAGTTGTTGTAACCATTGCATTTCCATAATTACAAATATACATTGTGATGCAAAAAAACATTATTCAGCTATCCACTATCCAGCTGACAACAAAACATCCAGCCGAAATGTGGCTTCAAGTCCATTCCATCATGTTTGAGGGTAGGACGGGTTTGCGCAGGCACGCAACGGCCATTGGGCTGCAGGGGCTTTACACACAATAGGACAGTGTTGGTATTGGCTTATAGTTTAAACTAGAGGAAGACATTTTTGTGTGGGGCATAATTACTGGAGGTGTAGCCTTATCATATCGCACGTAATCTTTGCGTGGAGCCAAGAGGAATGAGGCATGTTAATATATATCATGAAGAGAGATTTGTGCCTTCTTGGAAGGCACATCAATCGGTTTGGGGCTAGTTTTGAGGGGAGGTTCTAGTCTGCATGCATCACTAACAATGTATTTAAATTCTCCTGTGGGCAGTGGAAAACTCTTTGAAAGACAAGCACAAGGGTTAAGTGGTTGGAGAGCTGGAATAGTGTGGTGACCTCGGTGTGGGTGCTGTAGTTGTCCTGCTTTTGCTTTTTGGTAGCCTTCTGAGCACGTAGAGTGATGCATTTAAATAAAACCGGTTTGCATTCTCCAGTTGTCATCAAATAAGGTAGATTGTGGCCCTTCTGTAGGAAACTGACATGTGAGAAAATGCCCCATAGGGTTGGCAGGGTTAGAGGGGCAAAAAAACAAAAATGCAAAAAGAAAATTTCAAAAAACATTTTAATAAATGTTCTTGCTATAAATTAGTTAATTACAATCTTGTTATGGAACCTCGCTCCATCCAATGTGTGTGATAATCAAAACTTAATTTTCAAATTCACAATTGCAAAATTGTGCAATTTATGTTAAGCATCCCATCTATGATGCTCATAGCTAGACAAATTATTCTTCAGGATTATGGTGTGTACTCCATTATTATGCCCCGATGCAATTTAGGACCCTATGGCCCATCTTCAGGGGAACACCTGTAACCCATCTATCACATACAACATACAGTTTAAGGAAGAACCAACAAAAACTAAAATGGTGCCATCTTTAGATCATCAACTACTTTAAAAAAAACAAATACATCTGTGCATGCATGACAGCTCCATACCAGTCTAAAAACAAGTCATCCAAGTGTGTATGTGTGAATACTGTAAAACAACTGTATACATTTGTCGAAGATCACCCAAGAACTATTTTGTGACCATTAACCATCAATGTGCAAAACTAACATGCTCTTCTTCAAACATCTGTGACCCTTGTTTGTGTCACCGCTAATATGTCTAAAATGAATACAAATCTTAACAGCGTAAAATAAACATGCTGCATTTCATTAAACCGGGCTGACCAACTTCCTTACCTATGAGGTGCAAGTGGTCCATTCACCTGTTTCTTGTTCCAGCTCACACACCTGCCATTAGTGCCTCCAAATTGTTTTTTTTTAAACTGTCATGTGACCATGTTCTTAAGACCTAACTGTGAACATAGATATACGAATGTGGTAGTTATATTAGAATGGTTTTCTACGCTCATAGAATGATGTCAATTACGTGTAATTACGCACCCAAATGCACATGACCACGAGGTGTCATAACGTGACATTTAGACGATGACAACCATGTTCATCTACTAACAATTTGATATCTACTGCTGATACATAAATCAACATAGAAACTGAAGAATAATTGGTCTAGCTATAAGCATCATGGTTGGAGTGCTTCATGTAAATTGTACAGTTTTGCAATTGTGAATTTGAAAATTTAGTTTTGATTATCACACACATTGGATGGATGAATTAGGGTTTCATAAAAAGATCATAATAAACTCCTGAACTGCAAGAACCTGTTTTTTTAAATTTCTTTGAACATTTATTTTGCTTGTGGATGTTGGACATTAAGTGAATAAATGCTCCCTAGCACTACTTCTTGCATCAGGAGCAGCTTTTTTTAGTTATGTTATGCCTATAAATGGGGAAGCACACACTCCATGTAAGATCTGTAATGCAGTTGTTGAATTTGACAAATAAGGAGTTCATTGTTGGAAAAAAAAAATCGCTAGTGTTGAATCTTCAAGGAGTACTCTTGCGTGTCTCAGGTGTCGTCGGTCGACTCCGCGGGCATCGTTAGCATTGTGGTCGCCGTGATGACATCTGGAGTCGTACATAGACGCTGCCTCTGCGCTGTGACGTCAGTTCTTTTCTTTCCGCACCACATGCTGATCCGGCTAGAGCTACACTGGTTTTTGACAGATTTTGACACTTTTGTCAAGTTTTCGGTTATTTTTTTTGGTGCATCGGGGATGTCCCGACGACCAGTTTCATGCCTTGCGAGGCATGTCACTGCATGATTTCGGTGACCGATCCACACCGGGTCTGTTTGTGTTGCCTGGAGCGCACCCACGACCTGAAATAATGCTCGGAGTGCTGAGTAATGCCCCCGAAGACCTTGAGGGAGCGTTCCCTCAAGCTTATAGGGGCCTGGCGCTCGACTCCGCATCGCTCCCGGTCTCACCTGAGAGGAAGGTCTCAGTACTGCACACAGTCACAACCACTCGTCGTCCTCCTAGTCTTCTGGTCACTCAGGTAAGTAGTTGTCGTCGAAGAAGGCTAGGCATCCTTCGACTTCACCCCGTCGCTCGGCTGATGTGACACAGGAGGAGCATCGAGGCTCTAGTCCTTTGTCCTTGTAGCCTAATTCTTGGTCTGCTCTGTATCTCCCCGACTTTCCGGAAGAGACCCCTGCCCAATTAAAAGAAATCTAGGACGCCATGCGTCTCACGGGTCCAGGCCAGCTGCTCTGGCCCTGGCCTCTGAGGGCCCCTCCTGATCCACTACCAGATCCGTACCGACGCCGGTCGTACCATCAAGACCTTCCCCGGTGCCAGCTCGGTCATCGACGCTCCCGATGCCAGTTGTGCCCACAATCAATGGCGACCCGATCCTGATGCCCGATGACTCGAAGTCGGAGCCGGGTCGTCTGACACTGCCCTTTTCTTCGATGGGGTCTATTCACCCCAGGTTGGATACAGACCCTTTTCTACATGGGTATGAATACAGGGAAGGATTGGAGGGGTCCCTGGACCCTCATGAATACCAGGATGACCCTAGCATAGACTGGGCACAGGGATTGGGTGAGGCCAATGGTCTGGATACTTCTCCAGATGCTGGCATCCTTTCTCCTCCTCCTTGGCTACGGCGGAGGGAGCCACGTATTCCATGGTGGTCAGCAGGGCGTCTGAGGTCCTTGGCCTCGAGCTGCCTACTGTTGAAGTCCGGTCTAATCTCCTGACGGAGGTGCGTCAACCAGGGGCTTCCACATCGGAGTCTCTCCTTTCATTCAATGAAGTCCTCACTGATGTCCTTCTGGGTACTTGGTCCAGACCCAGCACAGGGGCTCCTGTGAACAGGACGATCGCTTGCCGCCATCGGCCTGCCCTGAATGACCCTAAATTCCTTTCCCCACACCCCACGACTGAGAGCCTTGTTATCCAGGCATCCTCATCATCTGGCGCATTCCCTTCTGCAACTCAGGATCAGGACTCAGATACTGGACCAACTTGAGAAGAATATGTTTTCTTCCTCCAGTCTGGCATTGCAGTCAGTGAACACCTCATGCCTTTTGGGCTGTTATACTCACTCCTTGTGAGATACGGTTGCGCACACAACTTGCCGCAGATACCAGAGGAGGCCCAGACGATCGTCTCATAAGCAGTTGCTGATGAGAGAGATGTGGCAAAGTTCACTATTCGATGTGGGCTGGACACGACCGACTCTCTGGGTAGATCAGTTGTGTTGACTGTGAGCTTGAGGTGACACGCCTGGTTGAAGACATCTAATTTCTTTATAAGGGTCTGTTGGACATCTTCTGACAGGCCCTTTGATGGCACCCATCTCTTTGGAAGCCAATATGCCCATGTTGAAGATTTTGAAAATAAAAGGTATTCCTAGTCTAACCTATGAGGCAGGTATATGGGGTTATAAGGATGTGGGTCCTATTTAAGTCAGAGAACAGTGTGGTGTGGGGGAGTCCTTCTAGCATCTTTGTATTTTCCTGTCCCCCTTAGAACTGTGATGGAATATTTTGGACCTGATTAATTTATCACCGCTGCAATTATGGTGCTCAATCTGGTGCTATGAGTAGGCTTTTTTAAACAAAGATGCACTATTAGATTGCCTCTCTTGCGACTATGGGAACAAAATACCCTGGTTTAATTATATCAGAGATTGTACCACAACCCTTGGCTGTCTGTCCATCTTTGAGGAAACCACAAAACTTGGCAAGAAAGACAAAGGGTGGCTCAGTGAGTGTTTTATGTCTGATAGGAGGGCACATAGGGAGGGTAAAGAAATTATGTGAGAGAATATTATACAAACAGCTCAGGGGGTGAAGTCTTAATTGGATATGGTGCCGGGCACATGGGTGCGGATGTTAATAACCAAGTTTAGGCCAGGATCTCTAGCTGGATAATTAAACTAGCAATATTCCATGTTAGACTACTTTGCAAAACAATTACCTAGAAATGGAATGCAATTTGATCAATTTTCAATATGACACTTTGTTCAGTAGTTATGCGACCCAAGGAGTTTTGCACTACGTTGGTAACTGTAGGAAGCTGGCCTGGTGCGTGGTGGGTACCTACGGTACCTACATCTTATACCAGGTCCAGGTATCCCTTCTTAGTGAAGTGTAGGCAGTGTCTAGAATCCAGGCTCTCTATAGGTAGCTGTTGATGAGCAGCCAAGGCTTATCTAGGAGACATGCAAAGCTTATGCAATACCACTGTAGTCACACAGCACTTACACACATGAAAGAAAATACTCTGTGTTACAAAAATAAAGGTACTTTATTTTTGGAACAAATCACCACAAAAAACTAGACAGGTAACCCACCCTTAGGAGGTAAGTAATACAATAAATATACACACTAGTAATCAGAAACAGGCATGGAAGAGGTTAGAAAACTTTGCAAACAGTAATAACCAATAGCGACCCTAGGGGGAGCACAAACCATGTACTATAAAAATGGAATGCGAACAAGGTACCCTCACCTAGGTAAGTAAAATGTGTAGAGGGGAACTTGGAGTACTAGAGAACCATAAAGGTAAGTAACACAGTACCACCCAGCGACCAGGAATGCAGGTGTAGAACACTGGATTTTCCCAAACCACCCAAAAGGAGGGGAAAAAAAAGAAAAAGACGGCACCCAGAGAAGACTGCAAGAAAACCAACAGTGGATTCCTGAAGAAAGAAGACCTGTGGAGAGAGGCAACCAAGTCCAAGAGTCACAGTGGCGTCCTGGAGGAGTAGGTGGTACTACCCACCCAGCTGTGGATGCAGGAGTTGGTCAATGGTTCTGAAGAACAGGTCAGCACTGCAGCCCAGGAGCCGGAGAAGAGTTCCAGGTGGATGCAGAAGGTGTCCCATGCCAGAAGGAAGATTGCAGACGGGCGTTGGTGCAGGATTTCCACCAACAACCTTGACAAAGGCAAACTTGCGCTTGGTGGAAAAGAGGTGCTGCTGGAGAACAGCAAGGCCCAGGAGGACTCAACCCACGAGGGGGAGTCACAGGGGATCTTCAGCGTCGCAGAGTCAACAGGAGCAGAGGCAGCACCCACAGGAGTCACACAGGACAGGGACACAGGAGTCTCAGAAGGAGCCCAGGCAGCACTACGAAAGTGGAACCCACGCTGCAGGAGAACCACGCAGGAGGCTGTGCTTTACAGGATGGAGTGCTGAGGGATGGAGCTACACGTTGCCTGAAGATCCCTTGGAGGAGATGCAAACAACCCTTGGCAACTGCAAGAGACACTGTGCTAAGGGGTACTGTCCTGCGTGGGAAGGCAATGTCTTACCTCGCCAAAGTTGGACAGCTGGCAGAGAGGACCAAGGGGAATACTCCGGACCACCACCCGTGATGCAGGATCCACACAGCTCAGCAAGAGAGGGGATCCACACAGCTGTTCGTCACTTGTTGTAGGTGCCAGCAGTTGCAAGGAGGAACTCCTTCACTCCAAGGGAGATTCCTTCTTCTTCTTGTGCAGGCTGAAGGTTTGCAGTCTTCTGAGGATGCACGGTGAGGAAATTGTTGCAAAGCTGGTAGGAGCCCCGGAAACAATGTTGCTAAAGATTACTTTCTTCTTGGAAGCAGCTTGTCAGGTCCTGGAGGTTCCAGTCACAGTTCCGGAGGCCAGAAGTCAAAGTAAAGGTTGCAGAGGAGTCCTGCTTGAATCATGCAAGCTGAACCTGAGGACCCACCCAAGAGAGAGACCCTAAATAGCCCTGAAAAGGGCATTGGTCACGTAACCAGGTAAGCTCCTTTCAGGAGGGGGCTCTGACGTCACCTGCCTGGCCACTCAGATGCTCCCAGAGTTCCCTGCCAACCTTAGAATCAAGATGGCAGAACCCAGGGACCCTCTGGAGGAGCTCTGGGCACCACTCCTGGGGTGATGGACAGGAGAGTGGTCACTCCCCTTTCCATTGTCCAGTTTCGCGCCAGATCAGGGGGGGGGGGGGGGTCCCTGAAACAGTGTGAACTGGTTTATGCACGGAGAGCACCAAATGTGCCCTTTAAAGCAAACCAGTGGCTTGGAGACACTACCCCTCCCAAGCCAGTCACACCTATTTCCAAAGGGAGAGGGTGTTAACCCCCTCTCCCAAAGGAAATCCTTTGTTTTGCCTACATGAGCTCGATCAGATTAAGTAGGAAGAGGGTAAAAATCGGTCTGAGGGGTGGCAGCAGTTGGATTTCCCGGAAAACCCTGTAAGACTGGTGGTAGCAATACTGGGGGTCCTCTAAGGAGTCTCCAGAGTGCATGGAATTATACTTCCAATACTTGCAACAGTATGATTCCGACATGGTTGATACTAAACATGCCCAGGTTCGGAGTTACCATTATGTGGCTGGACATAAGCAATTCTCTATGTCCAGTACACATATAAAATGGCATCCCAGCACTCATAAATTCCTTTAAAATGGGGCTGGAGTTCGTGGAGGTACCTCTGCTAGTTCAGGGGTGCCCTCAAACACAGGTACCTGCACCCTGCCCTCTGTGTATGGAGGGCCTTCATAGGGGTGACGTCCAATGACCTGGTGTAGTGACCTGTAGTGAAACCGGGTGCGTACGCCCGTTTCACGCAGACTCGAATGGCAGGCTTGCAGAACCCTGTGCATGGGCTCCCTGTTGGTGGCAGAATAACTGTTGCAGCCCATAGGGATCACCTGGAACCCCAATGCCCTGGGTAGCTAAGTACCATATACTAGGGACTTGCATGGGGGACCAGTATGCCTATTGTGTGACGACAAAGGTACAATTTGTAGGAGAGAGCAAAACTACTGGTGTCCTGGTTAGCAGGAACCCAGTAAACACAGTCAAACATACTGACAACAGGTAGAAAATGTGGGTAACCGTGTCAAGAAAAAGGGCACTTTCCTACAGTTTCTATCTTTTGAAATGAAAGTTATTGGTGACAAGTGCCCCTCCCTTCTGCCCCCATCGTCAATAGGTTAATATTTCCTCCATGGACCCCAGATCTTATGAAACTTCCTCTAGCCTTGTATGTCACTTTTTCTGTCATGCATAGGTCCATTCCTGTTTTCTTCTTGCAGTTGGTGGTTCCAAGGCCCCCCCAGTATTTATTGACAACTCTTTTGACCACCTCAAGTCCTAGATGGTTAAATAGGAGTTTAGACCTTGGAATATCCATGTTGGTCGGTATCCCCAGGAAGGTACATTTAGTATGTACTGGGATTATTTCCTCCAGTACTGCCTCAATGTAGGAAAATGCCTCTCATGGCATGGTTACCCCCTACCTTTTTGCCTTTTGGTGATGCTAGTTATGAATAAAAGTGTGCTGGGACCCTGCTAGCCAGGCCCCAGCACCAGTGTTCTTTCTCTAAACTGTACCTTTGTCTCCACAATTGGCACAGCCCTGGCACACAGATAAGTCCCTTGTAAATGGTACCCCTGGTACCAAGGGCCCTGTTGCCAGGGAAGGTCTCTAAGGGCTGTAGCATGTATTATGCCACCCTGGGGACCCCTCACTCAGCACATGCACACTGCCTCGCAGGTTGTATGTGCTAGTGGGGAGAAAATGACAAATTCGACATGGCACTCCCCTCCAGAGTGCCATGCCCACAACCCACTGCCTGTGACATAGGTAAGTCACCCCCCTGAAGCAGGCCTTACAGCCCTAAGGCACGGTTCTCTATACCACAGGTGAGGGGATAGTTGCATGAGCAGTATGCTCCTACAGTGTCTATGCCAAATCTTAGACATTGTAAGTGCAGGGTAGCCATAAAGAGTATATGGTCTGGGAGTTTGTCAAACACAAACTCCACAGTTCCATAATGGCTACACTGAATTCTGGTAAGTTTGCTATCAGACTTCTCAGCACTATAAATCCACACTGATGCCAGTGTGGAATTTATTGAAAAATGCACACAGAGGGCATCTTAGAGATGCGCCCTGTATAGCAGTCGAAATGCTAGTGTTGAGATGACCAGTTCCTGCCACATCCAGATGTGTTTCTGGCCACATGGGGTGAGTGCCTTTTTCACTCTGTGGCCAGGAACAAAGCCTGCACTGCGTGGAGGTGCTTCACACCTCCCCCTGCAGGAACTGTAACGCCTGGCGGTGCGCCTCAAAGGCTCAAGCCTGGTGTTACAGCACCCCAGGGCACTCCAGCTAGTGGAGATGCCCGCCCCTGCGGACACAGCCCCCACTTTTGGTGGCAAGTCTGAGGAGGTAATGAGAAAAACAAGGAGGAGCCACTCACCAGTCAGGACAGCCCCTAAGGTGTCCTGAGCTGAGGTGACCCCTGCATTAAGAAATCCTCACATCTTGTTTTGGAGGATTCTCCCAATAGGATTAGGGATGTGCCCTCCTCCCCTCAGGAAGGAGGCTCAAGGAGGGTGTAGCCACCCTCCAGGACAGTAGCCATTTAGACCTAAACACATCCCTAAACAGGCGACCCGGAACCCAGGAAATCAGATTCCTGCAACCTGAAGAAAGAAGGGACTGCTGACCTGAAAGCCTCGCAGAGACGACTGAGACAACAACTGACTTAGCCCCAGCCCTACCGACCTGTCTCCAGACTCAAAGAACCTGCACAGCGATGCATCCAGCGGAAGCAATGACCTCTGAGGACTCAGAGGACTGACCTGCACCTAAAGGACCAAGAAACTCCTAAGAACAGCAGCTCTGTTCAAAAACAGCAACAATAAACCAACTTTAAAGAGAGTCTAGCCTCACTCCGAAAGTGTGTCTCTTCACACTTTGCACCCGACACCCCCAGCTCGAGTTCAGGAGAACCAACACTGCAGAGAGGACCCCCAGCCAACTCCAACCACGTAGACACCCTGTGTCGACCTCCCTGCACCCCACAGTGACGACTGCAGAGAGGATCCAGAGGCTCCCCCTGAGCGCGACTGTCTGGTAACAAAGGAACCCGACGCCTGAACCAAGCACTGCACCCACAGCCCCCAGGACCGAGAAGAACCACCTATCAGTGCAGGAGTGACCAGCAGGCGGCCCTCATCCTAGCCCAGTTGGTGGCTGGCCTGAGAAGCCCCACTGTGCCCTGCCTGCACAGCCAGAGTGACCCCCGGGTCCCTCCATTGCTTTCAACGCAAAACCAGACACCTACTTTGCACACTGCACCTGTCCGCCCCTGTGCCGCAGAGGGTGTAGTTTGTGTTCCTGTGTCCACCCCCCAGTGCTCTCCAAAACCCCCCTGGCCTGCTCCCCGAGGCTGCAGGTAGTTACCTGGTAGCAGACTGGAACTGGTTCTCCATAGGCACCTAGGTTATTTGGGCCCTCCTTTGGCCTCTGCACCTGACCGGCCCTGTGTTGGTGTTGCTGAGGGTTTGGGGTTGCCTTGACCCCCCAACAGTGGGCTGTCTATGCCTAGGAGACTGAACTTGTAAGTGCTTTACTTACCTGAGAAATTAACTATTACTTACCTCCCCCAGGAACTGTTGATTTTTGCAGTGTCCACTTTTAAAATAGCTTGCCATTTTTACCAAAACTGTGTATACTACTGTTTTAATTCAAAGTTCCATACTTACCTGTGTGAAGTACCTTTCAATTTATGTACTTACCTAAATTCTGAATCTTGTGGTTCTAAAATAAAGAAAATAATATTTTTCTATATAAAAACTTGTTGCCCTGGAGTTAAGTCTTTGAGTGTGTGTTCTCATTTATTGCCTGTGTGTGTAAAACAAATGCTTAACACAACCCTCTGATAAGCCTACTGCTCGACCACTCTACCACAAAATAGAGCATTAGTATTTTCTAATTTTGCCAATATGAACCTCTAAGGGGAACCCTTGGGCTCTGTGCACACTATCTCTCACTTTGAGATAGTATATATAGAGCCAACTTCCTACACTCAAGTTCTCTCTGAACCTTTGACTAGTATGGGTGTATGTGGGGGCATGGCCAGATTGTTTGGAGGAATTAACCCGTGTCTGACCCACACCTTAGGCAATGGGGGAGGCTGCCCTTCCGATCTTATGTAAGAGTGACCTGTTGTATATTCTATGAAGGATTTTAATTTGGATCTGCCTCAACCTAGTTTTGATGGCCAATTCCCTTGGATGCATCATGGCTGCCTCTCATTCCATGTTATCTAAACCTCCCAGGTCTCTCTCACATCGCTCCCTCAGTTTTTTTAAAGTGGGTGGGGCATGTTATTGTTAATGGTTTTATATGTCCAGATCATCTTTTCTTCGATCTCTCCTTATTATAGTCTGCCTTCCAGTGGGGAACATTCCGAAATATCTGCAAGGTCTCGATTCTCTGCCTTCCGCGTGTGATGCAATTGCATTAATTTGTATTTTTTTTGTGCAGTCCAAATGATATTCTCTTTGCAGGGAGAGAAATTATTTGAGCTGACCGTTCCATTCTCCAGTAGGTCTCCTACTGTAGAAATGCCTATTCTGTCCCAGGTTTCAAATCCCCGCAGTTTTCCTATTACTTTGAGGTATGCTCCCTCCCAGAGGAACATTGCACATGTACGTTTCGCGTGCCATCCCATACACTTCCCTGCGGCTTTCCAGGCTGCTATTGTGAGTTACATTACGGTCAGTAGCTTCTATACCCCTTTCCCTTCATAGAGGTTGTGCAGATAAGATTTATTTTGGAATTGACTCCACTCTGTTTATTACATAGGATGGTCTCATGCCGGGTGTCCCCAGTCATTTATCACTAGTAGGCTTGCTGCCCAGCAATAGACCCGAATATCTGGGAGCGGTACCCCCCACCCTTCTGCTGGTTGCGTTGAAGTGTCTGAAGTGCAATTCTAGGGTGATGCCCATTCCAAAGTAGTTTACGAAGTTCCCTATCAAGTTTGGTGAACATTTTTTGTGGGCTCCGGGCATGTGTGTTTTGATTTGGAGAGTATATAGGAACTTTGGCAGGGCAGCCACTTTTAACATTCCTGCCCAACCCATTAGTGTCAACGTGATGGTCCTCCATCTCTCCACATCATCTTGAAATGCCTTTAGATCCTCTCCGATTTTATGAATGAAGCTACATTCCTTGCCTTAAGTTACATATATGCCCAGATATTTAAATCCTTCTGTAACTGTTCCCAGGTTTGCAGGACATTCTAGGTGGCGCAGGTTACCCCCTCCCAGATAGAGGTGGAATTTATTTCAGTTTGTGTAACCTGAGTGGGTGCCATATTGCTCAAATAATCAGGGCAGTTCGGGCAGCATGTTGTTTGGTCTGGTAACATTGAGCAGGATATCATCGGCATACTGCGAAATCCTCTCATCTTCTCCCGTGCCCTCCCTCACTTGGAAGCCCCAAATTGTTGCATGCTGGCAAACCATACATGCCAGATGCTCCAGCAAGAGGGCAAATAATAATGGAGAGAGGGGGCAGCCCTGTGTTGCCCCCCTCTCTATCAGAAAGTCATCCGATGTCGTCTCATTGTCCCTGACCTCTGCCATTGGGCAGTGGTATAATAGTGCTATCCACCTTAGGTACAAATGCAATTTTTCTCAAAACTGTTTCATGACAGGCCAGTGGACGGCATTGAATGCCTTCTTGACATCCAGGGACAGCAGCATATGAGGTTCCTTCCCCTCTCTTAGGGTGTCTAACCAATTATGGAAACTACGCAGGTTAAATCCAGTAGATTGCTTGGGCATGAAGCCCGATTGATCTTTATGAATCAGGGGGTTATGACTCTTATTAGCCTTGTTGCAAGGATTGTAGCTAGTATTTTGGTTTCAAAGTTGAGGAGAGAGATTGGACGATAAGAACTACAGTACTCTGCGGGCTTGCCAGCCTTTCGGAGTACTACTACTGTTGCCCTGCAAAGGTCTGCTGGAGGACTCCCCTCATTTCTGGCTTCTATAAACATGTTGAGTAGATGGAGCTCAGGATGTCTGCATTTTTCTTGAGGAATTCTATCAGGATCCCATTGGGACCAGGAGTTTAACCTGATTTAATTTTACCTATCACATTGCGTATTTCTATGAGGGCTATTTCTTCCTCAAGGGAGTCATGTTCTTCTGGTGTCAGGGTGGGGGAATTCACTCCTGCCAGGTGGTCTTCTTTGTGGGTTTTGTCTACTAATGGTCTCCTTTTATAAAACTCCCTATAATATTGTGCGAATTCCCCTGCTATTGCCCGATCTGTATCATAAATTTTGCCATGTTCATCTTGTATGTAATGAACCCATTGTGTCTCCATCTCTCTCTTCCACAGCCATGCCAGTAAACGTCCAGCTTTTATCGCCAGTTTCATATAACTGGTGTTGTGTGGCTAGTGCTAGGGACTTTGATGTGTTTTTCTCTAGTGAATAGTGCTCCTGATGTATGAATGTTATTTTGTGAATGGTGTCTGGGTCTACGTCACCCGGGCTGCCCCTCTAGTTCTAGTAATTTGTGTTCCAGGGATTCAACTTAATTTGTTTTTCTTTGCTTCCTATAGGCTGTAGCGCTTTGTGCTCGATCCCTTACGACTGTCTTGAAGGCTTCCCAGAGTGTGATTGTTGAGGGCACGGAGTCTGTGTTTTCACTAAACTATAACTGAGTATCTATTGAGTTCACATGAAATTCCTTCATTTTTAAGTTCCCAAGCATTCAACCTCCATCCAGACAGCTCGCCCAGGTTCTAGTTGCCATCCTGAGACAGAGGTGAGTGGTCAGATAGACCTCTGGCCAGGTATTCTACTTCTATTTTCTCCACCTCCCCCTGCAGGTACAAAGATATAATCCAATTTTTAAAACACCCTTTGTGCCCCTGAGAAATAAGAATGTTGTTGGCGCCATAGTCTGTTAGGCCCATTGTGTTTACAAAGCGTTCCACTGGGGTCTCCCTAAGGGGTGTCTGTAGGGGGCCTGATCTGCCCAACTCTGAATTTAGTCCATCATTAAAAATGCCCCCTATAAGATGTATGGGGAGGTGAAGTCTAGTAATATGTCCGCTTCTCTATCTAGAATGTGTCGTAGTTTCGAGGGGCTGGACATATATGCTTGCCAATGTCTTGCCTTCCCCACATCTCTTTGACAGTCACGTACGTGCCGTATGGATCAACCCAGGACTTTGAGAGCCTAAGTGGGGGTATTTCCTTACCAGTATAGCAGCTCCCCGGGACCCTGTTGTGTAGCCAGCTTGTGCTAGTAGCGTGTATGCTCCTCTGTTAAGAATTTGCATTAGGATCCCCTCAGATGTGTCTGCTGAACTAAGACCACGGTTTGCGCCTTTTTATGTAGGTGGCTACCAGTCCCCATTTTTTTTTTTTTTTTTGCAAAATCCATTTACATTCCAGGTCCAAATGGGAGCAGTTATGTTCACTCCGTGGTTTGAATCCTCCCCCATCTTCTGCTTGTGTTTGTCTGGTAGTCAAAGGATAATTTATGTGCCTGTAACCTGCCATTTGAAGTGCATTCATCATGTTATTCTAGCAACTTCCCTTCCTTGATTGAAACTAATACCCAAAACTTCCCCCCTCCCCACCCTCCTTGATCGTCTGTGATTGCTTTACCATTAAGAACATAACTGTAACTACTCAACAGAAAATACCAGGAGGCCTGTAGCCCCCCCGCTCCCCCCCCCCCCCCCCCCCCCCCCCCCCCCCCCCCCAATCCCGTATAAAGGGGCTTAACTTTAACTGAGCTTAGTAAGAGCTGATCGCCAAGTGCCCCCCGGCCCTTAGTCTCTAGTCTATGTGGAGGTCACTCCAACTCTTCAGTCCACTGCTCTTGTTTCCTTAGGTTACACTGTCTCTGCCAGTTCAGTGATCTGGTCCACTGTGGGAGATGATCCAGTGTCTATCAGTTCTTTTTAAAGTAGAGCTATGGCTTCTGTTAAAGGATGTGGGCGGATCTGAGTCTTACTCAAGATTTTCCCTGGATGCCTTATATCTGGGCGTCTCCTTGGTTTTAATCGCTTGTGTGTTTTTGGAGGACTTATGTGTCTCCCCCTCAGAGTCGGAGGTCAGCAGGTTCTGCCTTGTCAGAGTTGTTGGTCACCATTTAAGTGTCTACCCTCTCTTCTGTGCAGACAGGTCATTCCCCTTAAGTCTCTGTTTGGCTGAGGGCCGTGGATCTGTCTTAGTTGTTGAGTGCATGTCTGTTTTCCTATTGTCAGTTGCTTTCAGCCGGGGCCTTTACTCCAGCCATTCCCATGCCTCTTCTGAAGTTTGGAAAAAGTGTGTTTTCCTTTGAAAGATTACTTTCAGTTTGGTGGGGGAATAAGAGAATGTATTGAATCTGAAGGTTGTGCAGTTTTGCTTTGACTGAGTCAAACGTTCGTCCCTGGCGCTGAACCTCCTGTGTGTAGTCTGGGAAGATTTGTGTCTTGGACTTTTAATGTCTGATCTCCCCCAGTTTTCCCTTGGGGAAGTGTTTGTCGTATCCATGTTTCCAGGAACGCTTGCATACTCTGGCCCTCCACTCCTTAAAATCCAACAAGCTCAGGTTTTTTTTCGATCTGGCTCCTTTTTTTTAAATCTTTGAACCTCCATAGTATGTCTAACCGCGCAGCTTTTGGTTACCTCTTTAGGGAGGGTCTGTACGTTATCTTCAAGTTCAGATATTCTGGTTTTGGCTGAGGATATCTGTCTGCCACATTTCTAAGATCTTGCCTGAGGAGGGAGACTTCAGATCGAACCTTGATCATCTTTCCCTCCAGTATTTTGTGCAGGGTCTGGATGGCCTGCAGGATAACTGTTGTCGGGGACTGGCAGTGAGACAAGCTCTGCGGCTCTTTCTGCTAGAGTAGTCACCACCCTGGCTTATTTGTCCATCCTCCCCAGGCGGGAGGTCCTGGGTTCTTTTTTACGTGCCATGTGCCCTGCATGATGCTGATGAACTACTGTGTTGTAGTATGAAAGTGTCTCTATACCACTGTTACACTTCTGGCTGTCTCTTGATATGCCCCCCCCGGGGGGGGGGGTCTCGGTTGGTGACCATTGTCGTGGCAATGTCGAGTGTGTCTATATCTAGTGTTTATGACCCAGTCACTGTGTTATGCAGCTTTTCCTGTGAATATTTAGGTGGTGTGCAACTGCTTGTGGGGTTCATGCACTGAATCAGTGATGAGCCTTAGGGCGACGGCTCTCCCTGGTCTTGCCTCGTGCTGAAGAGAGGACAGGAGTTTTTTTCACTGGTTGTGTTGTGCTCACCGACAGGTGCTTCCCCCCGCTGTCTTTGCTTCCCCACTTAAGTCTGCTTTTATATTTTCCTTAAGTGGAGGTGGAAGGGTATATTATCTTGACACCTCTGATCATCCATTATTATTTCCAAGGTTGCGATTCAGCTCCCACCCTCGTTTTCGAAGCCTGCTGGCCCTTAACGCTGGGGTGAGGGAGCAAGGATGACGAGTCTTGTTATGCCTCTGTTAGTACTCCCACTTCAGCCGATATGCCTCCATGTGTGTTGTTGCCCAGGTAGCCTCCTCCTTCAGCTTGGTTCATGTGCCCAGAAGGGCGCAAGCTCCGACCTGCCCCCCCCCGTGTCGATCCATCGTTTCAGTGCCAGACGCACCTGGCTCAGAACATCGGATGGGCTGCTGTCACCTTGGGTCTCTCCTTTATCTTTATCACCTTCGCATCTCCCGTCTTGTCCCACGCCCAGCTGCCGGTGCCGACCCCGCCCATCAGCTAAGGGGAGGCCTCAGGTCAAAAAGGAAGATCAGCCTGGCGTCGTTCTGGAGTCATCTGATGACTTCATCCTCTAGTAAACTCTAATTATCTGATGAAGTCATCCCAAGCCAACCTGAAGTATGTGTATAGGGCAAAATACTTAAATGAGATGACTCCAGAGTCATCACAAAAACTACTTTGGTATGAGCTTCTGATTACTTCAATTGAAAGTGTGTGATTATTTTCTACTGCTGTAGGAATACCAACTGACAACTTCAGGATGATTTTTGACTACTTCAAGATAATACTAAGGCAACTTCAAGATAATACCAAGACAACTTCAGGATGAGAGCCGATTACTCTAAGATGAGTCTGTGACAACTTCTGGATGAGTGTGTATTACGTTAGGATGACTTTGTTACAGCTTCAGGATGAGTGCAGATTACTCCATGATGATTGTAAGATAACTTCAGGATGAGTGACAAATACTCCAGGATGATTGTATTTTATGCTAAGATGGTTCAGTTGCAGCTTCAGGATGCGTGCAGATTACTCCTGGATGATTGTAAGACAACTTCAGGATGGGTGAAGAAAAGTCAAGGATGATTGTTGACAACGTTGGGATGAGTGCAGAGTATTCCAGAACGACCGTCTGAAAACTTAAGGATGAAAGTAGACTACTCTAGGAAGATTCTGTGACAGCATTAGGGTGAGAGTAGCTTATTCTAGGATAAATCTATGACAACATTGTAATGAGTGAAGATTTTGCCAGGATATGGTTGCAACTTGAGAATGAGTGAAGTCAATGGAATAGTCAGAAGATTTAAATTAGCCCCCACTTTCAAGCAAACCTCTGATGGCACCAACCAAGAGAAGTGAGTGAGCCAAACTCACTTATCCCTTCCATTCACACACCTATCCATTAATCTTTTTACCCTTCCATCCACCTACTGATATCCACTGTTTCACCTATAAAATGCAGTCATGCAGTCTTTTGCCATTCCACCCAACCGCTCCATCCATCCATTCTCATTCATCCTTTCACCCATCCACCCTTTCAGCCATTCACCTACCCATGCATCCTCTCATAATCACCCACGCATCATTTCACTCATTTTCTCACTGATGCATCCTTTGTCATTTTTTCACCTATGCATCCTTTCATCTATTTACCCTTTCACCCATCCTTTCCACCACCCATGCATCCTTTCACCTATCCACTCTTCACTCATCCTTTCACTGACTCATGCATCTTTTTACGCACCTGAGCATCTGTTCACTCACTAATGAATCCTTTCACCCACCCATTCATGTATCCACCCTTTCACCATTTTACCCATCACCCCTTTTAATCTTCCATTCTTTCCCTTTTCTATCAACCCATCGTTCTTTAGCTTTAATTATGAACTTTTGTCTTCCTATTTGCAGAGAGAAGAGGCCCATAAAGAACTCCACCCACACTGTAACTGCTAAAGTGTGTGTGTGTGGGAGGGAGGGGGTCTCGTCATAACTCTCCTGAGTGAGATTTTCTACTTGATGATTCCAACACAATGTCAGGATAAAGCTGAGATATTCCATGATGAGGCCCCCTCCCCCAATTTTTTTCAGGGGACTCAGGGACATCCAACTTCATGCCCTCCACCCAGTGGCTTTTAAGTTCTCCATAATTAAAGACTGGCATCCTCACAGTTCCGTCACCTAAGACAAACTTCTAACTTTTATCGTACCATGCATAGTTGTGATAAAGTTAGGGGTGGTTAAATGGCAGAAGGCGCTACCAGTTTTTTTTTTTTATGAGAAGACAGAGGAATATGCCATGCTAAGCATTAAAGGGAGGGCAATAGAGATTGGGGGAAGATGTAAAAGAGTAGCTTGGGCGTCTGGTTGGATGATCAAAGGCAGAGGCAGTTGTGAGTGGCTGGGAATTTCTGGATAGATAAAAGCTTGGCAAGCAGTGAGTGAGTGATTGTGGGTCAAACACAAAGGGTGAGCGAAATTGCAAGAAAGTGGACAAGGTTAGGAAGTATTGCGAGTGGACTTGAGGGCAGGGAATTAACATTTGTAGATGAGCGAGTGAGGTAAGTTGTGAATGGCTGAGTGCTTATTGGTGAGCAAACAAGAAAATGGACGGATGTGATAGACGGTCTAATATTAGGGAAATGGGATATGTGGTGAACATATGTGGAGAGCAAAGCTGTTAGGTCATCACGTTTTTATGACATTGTATGTTTGCAAATATGGGTGTGCATTAAAGAGTCAGGGAATCCTGCAAGTGACTGAGCATCCCGAACTCAGCATGAAAAGGCATGGAACACCGCAAATAATATAGTTTGTAGGTGACTGGGGCAAGACAGGCTGAGAACCTGGCTAAATGCCTGTTGGCTGCACACATTAGGATAATACCTTATGTGTGGTGTACTAGGTGACCAATTTAGGTGAGGAAAGCTATAATTGATTGTAGGTGAACAGTGTAGGCCTCTGGAAACTGTGAGCAGATGAAATCTTTTAGGGAAGTGTAGTAAGGTGATTGAGGGCATGAGAATCTGAGGTTTTTTTTTTATGTCTCAAGGAGCAAATTAAGGAGAAAGATGTGGGTTCCTGTGGTTGAGGTGCTAGTAACTAATCCAGTCTTGTTTTTCATTTCCATCTAGATATTTTAGTTCTGTTTTTCTCAGTTATAAACACATGATTGGAAGTAATAGAATGCAAAGAAAAACAGTGGTAGATGACCTACTCATATCAAGCAAGAGATTACCTATGACCTCTGCTTTAGAGGACAGACGAAGATGAGAGTCTGGGTACAGCGGCATGCCTGGCTTCCTGTGGAGGCTTAGCCGCAATGTATGTAGTCTTTAAACTGGTGTATGGATATTCGGGTGATGATCCACTAACCCGTATCTGAGCTCGACTTGGGGTAGAAACTTGCTTTTCTCTGGTGGCAAAGATGGAGCCCAAAGTCAGAGCTTGATTGTGTGAATAAAAAAAAGTTTGTCTGCCTGCCCAAGTCTGGTTGTCTAAAGTCAGCATTTGGGCTCAATCGTCATAGCAGGAATTGGAGTCTGAGCCCCATGTTTTTTTAGAGAGATTTGGGAGCTTGGGAACTGTGTGTCATGGTTGCGTTGAGAGATTTGGCCCAAGTTCTGGAACTGGGAATCCAACACTATTGGCCTCATTACAAGTCTCATTACAAGGCTCGTGATGATGGTCGGACTGCCACACTCTAGGCAGTCAGACTGCTACATTAGGACCCTGACTGTCGGACCACCAGTAGACCTCCGGGAACAAGGTTCCCGATGGGCTGACGGCAGTTGGACTAATGGTCAGCCATGGCAGCGCTGAACTCAGTGCTGCCTTGCTGATCACAACTCCTGTTTATGCCAGCCTCTCCAGGGTGGGGACCCCGCCATGGGAAAGGCTAGTGGAAACAATACAGGGGGCCTCCTGCACGGCCCATGCCCAGGCAATGGGACGTGCAGATGTCCCCCTTTCTCCCCCATCCTGCACCCTCGGAATATGCACTGTTTGCTGTGCAGACAGTGCGCATTCCAGGGGTGCTGATGTGCTACAGTATTGGCCTCTGGATTTTTAAGAGAGCCAAGACCAATACCGTAGCACTAACGTCGTAATACAATGTTTCTGCAGATCAGCCTAGTAGGAACATTGTAATACAACTGGGGGGGTGCCGTCGGCATGACAGTGGCATCCTCCCTGCGTCAGTGAAAGTAGCATCTTTGAATAAAGCATACATTCATGCATTAAAGGCAGACCGCCAGAATCCGTGTCAGAGGTGGAAGTCATGCCAATGTGTCAGAGGAGGAAGCCCAACACTGCTCTGTCAACAGCGTGGACATGGCCAGAGCTGTTGCTGGGGGAGGGGCATAATCCAGGGCCTGGGTTGTGTCTCAATGCACAGAGCCCAGAACCTGTGTATGCTGATTGGTGGATCAGTGCTGAGAGAGCAGGGCTTGTGTCATGTGCCAAGAATATGTCATGTGCTGGAGGTAGGAGCCCGGGGTCTGTGTAATGTGCTGAGCGTAAGACACCAGGGCATAGGATTTTTAGATCCAGTTTTACTAATATTTAATGCAAGGCTGCACTGCCTTGTGTTAAACTGAGAAAGAAAAAAATTGTGTTATCTGCTAAGAAATGGGACACTCCCTGAGCACCGGCGTACTTTTCTCTCTTTGCGTATGTGCTGTACAATGCAGCACACATAGTCAGATAAAGACATTATCTGTTAATCCTGCCTAGAGGAGGGGTAAAGTTTTGGCAAAATCCAATTTTTTGGGTAGATAGGAATCTGCATCAAAACCCATTAATGGTTGCATGGGGGCACCCATGGAATATTCCTTTGATGTTGACGCATAATAGAACTTTAGATTGCTTTGGGGAACTTTCCAACACAAATCCTAGTTTGCGTAGTAAGTCCCACCCCAAGTCCTTGTGCTTAGTTTGCGTCACTGATATGTCCGGTGCAAAGCTTTAGTAAAAGTGGGCCTCTGAGTACAGTGGGTTACATTTTAAACCACAGGGTTGAAAAGAAAGTGTCTTGGTGATATGGAGCAGCCTTGCTTTACACAGGGCGGAAAAAGTATCTTAGTGAAATGGAGTGGCCTTGCTCTACCTTGGTTGGGGACAACGGAGTAGCCAGAAAATTAAAATACCCACCCCCACTTTGAACGAAAGTACCAAGCAAGCTAAGCAAGTGACCACACACACTGCAGAAGAACTCTCTTATCTCTTCCATCCAAGCATCTATCCATTGATCCTTTCATATACCATTGGAATCCACCGTTTCATCTTTGCATTCTGTCATCTCTTCATTTTTTCATCCATCATTCAGTCTTTCATCATTCTCTCCGCCTGTTCATCCGTCCACTCATCCATTTCTAAACCTATACATTCATCTCCAAACCCATCTATCAAACCTGTCCATCCGTCCACTCCTACACTTACCTATCCATCCACCCTTTCTTTCACCAAGCCATCCACACTTTCACTCATCCATCTGTTCTTTCACCCAGCCACCCACCCTTACACTCCATCCCTCACCCACCTATCCACCCTCCTTTCGCTCATCCATCCTTCCACTCATCCATCTATTCACCCATACATCAGTCCTCTCATCTATCCATTTATCCTTTTGTTCACCTAACATGTCATCCATCCATTAATCAATCCTTTCACCTCTATCATTCACACTTTCACTCATCCACTCAGTCATCCATCCACCCTTTCAACCATCCATCTCCCTTTCACTCATCCATTCATTCTTTCACTCATCGATTCTTCCATCCTTTAACCCATCCATCGATCCACCCCTTTATTCACCCATCCATTCATTCTTTATCCATCCATTCTTTCACCCACCCACCCATCCATCCATCCACTCACTCACTCACATATCCACTCTTTCACGTTAATTATGGGCATTTGTCTACTGAACAGCCCAATCAAGAACCGGAATCCCGCTGCAGCTGCTAAAGCACTGGATTCGCAACGCCCCTGGTTGGGGATCTGAGTTAAGTCTGCATGAATGTCTCCCTTTCTCAAAAGGGAAGCTTTGTTAACATGCACCTAGTTTACAATTTGTGAATGGGTGTCAGAATTAAGAGTCAGGGAACTAGTTAGTTTCTTGGTGGGAGTCGGGTCTGTGAGTATGGATTGGGTTTCAGCACGGCTGGTCGTGTGGTTATCTGGCCGGTATTGCAGCAGCCTGGTCTCTATGTTTAGGTTCATTCAAGTAAAAACATTTTTTTTAAAAACATATTGGGAAAAGCAGTGGCATTTTCCCCTTTTGAAATACAAACCTAAAACCGCAAATACGTGAGCAAATCACTTAAAATATGTTTGAAATGTGCCTACATTGTTTTAAAGCTAACGGGAATACAAAAGAATAATGAGGAAACTACTCGAATTCATTTTAAAGCTCTTGGCTCTTCCAGAAGCGCAAAAGTAAACAAATGACCTATATATATTTTTTTTTCTGAAAATGTTGGCAACTCGAGTCGACGGTGGTGCAATGTTGTGTGGTGTAATGGGTCTGTGTAACATGTCTTGGGCATGTCTTAGGTATATGTATACCAGACAGAATGCGTATTTTGATTACAGTATAAGAGACGTGTAGGTCCATGTCTTGATCAGTTATGAGTTATTAGTCAGGGGCACTTTGCATGTGAAACTTGTCAAATGAGCCTTGAACTCCTGGCTTTAAATGCGACGTTTAAAACAAAGCCCAAACTGGGTAAGGGGAAAAAAGCTAAGAACGGAATGAAAGCGCCACGACACTAGGACCCTTTAAAGCTCTGGACATGCATATACTTTACACTGTCCGCAATCCACTCCACCGTTCTAATGCCCACCCCTTGCAGCCTGTCACCTCTTTTGTTTAAATATTTTGCTAAAGCTTTGATTCTGAGGGCCGGCGAGTCTGTCCCTCAAATTCTGGGTACATTTTTCTGTGAAGGTGTCGACATCTGACTCCGATCGGCCTCTCCTTCCTCGTAGATTCCAGTTCCTGGCAGTGCAGAGGAACTGTATAGTTTGCTCTGGTTTGGAAAGTTTCCGAATCACCCCATATCTATGTCCCCGGGAACTTCACTGTAGATAGTGTTTGGATCATTGGAAAGGTACAATGGGGCTATACCATTGGCTTTATGGGGTAAGTGGACATGTTTGCATATATATAAACTAACAAGAACAGGCACACACGCAATGTTTAAGACTTTTACTATACATATTATGCTTAATTATAAAGATGATTTGTTTAGTAAATTACATAAAAAGTAATCCTAATTCAATCGAACAATGTGAACACATATTCCTTTACCTGGGTGCATTTGGTTAAACCCACGGGTTGACGCCTAAAAACCTTTGTTAAAAAATGCTTTGTTCCTACCGGAAGGGAAGTGAAGGGGAGAAGAGCCGCCTGTTTTAGGTGCTTGAGCTCACGCTGGGCAGAATCTATTAACCCTGCACACAGGTGTGAAAAGCTAAATGCGAGCTCTAGAAACTAGCTCCAGGGCAGACTGTTTTACTTATAAGCCTTTCTTATTTCTTGTGCCTGCTAAAATCACTGTCATTTTGAACACGAATAATATTAAGGTCTGCAACCATGGTGATTTAAAAGTAAACTCCCTTCAGTGTTTCAGCGTCATCGCACAGTTCTACAAAAGCAGAATACCAAAATGAACAAAATCTCTGAATTTACCCTTTTAAAGAGGATGAAATGTCCGGGTGAAAACCTTTTAGGCTAAGAGCAGTCAATCAAACATCTGCTGCATGGATCCAGCCACTGTCTCAAAGAGCTGACAGGGTAACACACACCAGGAGTGTTCAGAATAACCATTGACACCTGCTCCCCTTTGGGAATTTATAAAATTGCATCAACTTTTCAAATTCAAACTGCATATTTATTCATCTACAGTGAAAATTGCGTTTTTTCCTATTGCATTACAAACTTTTTTCACAAAAAGTGCGCTTATTATGCTTAGGCAATTGTCTGTGTCAAAACTGCACTTGAAGTGTCATCGCGTGCAACATATACTCCCTATTTTGTCCGATACTCAATATTTGCTGCATGTCTTTAGATTATCACAATTTCTGAAAAACCTTTTCTACTCAAGATAGTCTCCCACATACCAAAATTAAGGGGAGCTAAGATTAAGGGCAGTTGTATGCGCAAGAAAACTAAACGTAATGTGAAATACACACAACCCAACAATGCTGAATTGCTCCTGAATAAAAAATAAAAAAAAGGGAAGAAATCAGTTTTGCTTCTGCATAACTTTTCAAACCACTTTTAAGACGATTAATACTGTTACTGACAAATTTGTATGGTGCACATCACAAACTGAATAGTCGCTTTATCTTGCTCATATTCAAGCATATCAGTTGCTGTTGTTGATATACCTGTACAGCAGGCATTCAGCCCACTGAGGTACCTTAAAACGAACAACCAAGTTAACACTTAAATATTTGCACACTTGTCAAATGCTCAGCAAATTCTGATATTTTACTTAACATGGTGGAAAGTTGTTTTCTAGACAATAAGGTCTCCTTTTCAGTGATACTGCAACTTTCAGAGCAGGTGCAAACAGTATGTGTTCAATTTGAAACTACAGTGTTTGCTAAAGTTGTGTTTAAACCCTGTTTTTACCAAATTAGATATCCTCCACATAATATCTGGAGGACTCTGGGCTGGCAAAACAGTGCAAGATGGAACTACTGTTTTGTAAAACAGGCACTAAAGACCATTTATGCAAATTATTTCCCATTTCAGAAATATGAAATTAGGTATGAAAATAAATGTCAATAGAAATACAATTACTGTGCAATAACAATATTTTCCAAACCCGATTTTCTGGACCAAACTTTAACTACTTATTAGTAGCGAGAGACAGTTGGCCTAGTAAAACCCAAGACTAAACCATCAAGACAGCTGAGTCAAGTGGATTTAGTACCTTCTGCAGTTTTGACACACAATGGGACCATATTCGAGTTTGAATACTAGGCTTTTAGACTTACTGGGGTTTGGACTGGTGACTCAGTTATTACAAGGGTTCACATTCATTGAATAGTCTAGGTTTGCATGCAGAGTCATTGATAAACTGAGGACAAAGGCAGATTGTGCACCAGATCAGTGCTAATTAACAATAAAAAGAACAATGCTATATCCAACCAAGATACATTAGTACCTTTACCCCATTCACAATAACTTCTAAATATCAACAATTTTAACGCTTCAAGCTGGATTCAAATCATTGAGCACTGGAATGCAATGAGTGAAACCAATGTGATTGTTTACCCTTGTGAGACTCTGGGCATAAGGTCTAATCTTATTTGTTTCTCTTGAGCATTTATGATATCAAAGTGCTTGGGTGTATAACTCTGCCCTAGAAAGTGCTAAGACTTTGTTTTCTGTGTCTATCCTAATTGTAACTGCTCTGTTTTACTTATTTCTAAATAAAGACATAGGACCTTGTGCAGTTTTTGGCAATTAGGATGCACCACCACAAATATGGTGGATGTCCCAGTTACCAATTTACAAGTGCATAATTTAAGCCCAAGGCACATATAATACAGGAGATAGGGCATCTGCCACGTTTGTTATGAGGTATCTTTGTCCACTAAACTCTAAACAGGGCTCTAGTTGCCCGCTCAGTAATAGTTTACACTGAACATGTAGTTTATTCTGTATGCATTTTATCAGAAAATAATTCTGGAATAATCTGATCAATTCAAGTATTCTAAGAAAATTTAAACCAAAATGGTTGACAAGCTCTTGAAGTAAACAAAAAAAAAAATCCATGAATCATCAAGAACAATTTCCAAGTGCCAATGCATGTGATGTAGTCAAATACTCATTTTCTCATCATCCTGAACTCATTCAGAACAATCAACATTGTGAAGTCTTCAAATACTCATTTTTAACTCACCCTGAACTCACCAGATATTACTTTTCAAGTCTTCCTGAAATCATCTGGCACAGGTTTCTAAACTTTGCTGATGACTTTATCAATTATATGCAAATAGGGGGGCGGGGGCGGAGCCAAGATGGAGACAAAGACGAACGCTCAGTGAAGAGCTTCGTAACATTACCCCGCAAAAATCCTAACTTATCCTGCGTAACCCACAGAACTGAAGCCTGCCTGCCGTTAACAGCCACCCAGGGACATCCAGCCCTTGAGAGGGACCAGTGGCGAGTGGAAAGACAGGGTCAAGTGCCAAAAAGCAACAGTTGCTTTCAGCGCCTTACCCTTTCTTTCCACTCGTCACCGGTCCCTTTATTTATTTAAACTGTTTGGTATTTGGCCATCATCGGAGGCTTTTGCATTTTGTTTTTAAGATTAACTCTGTCTCATCCTACCTATGGGCAGTGTGGCCATTAGTCAACCAGTTGGACGGTAAATAACCTTCATTAATGGAGTATGTACATCTGCTATGCTTGGGGTTCATGTTAAAGTGGATGTCGTAAATTACCTTTGAGCGGAGATAATCATGTAATGTTGCCAGTATGTACATAGCGTTGCATATTGGGTAATACGTATGTGTTTTTAATAAGGAAATGAGAACTGTAACTGCACTTTGATGTGGAAAGCATATTGTTCTTGCTATTTTGCACAAAATCTTTTTCGATAGATCAATTGCATGTTTTCTGATGTGGAATGAAAATACAATGTCCTCCTGGTTACTCTGTACAATAATTACCCTAAATTATTATATAAATGTTTTAACTATTTTATTATGATCTATTCTATCTACTAAATGTTATTAGTTATATTGTAAGGCTGCCTGCTGACGGCAATAAATACATTTATGAACACATAGGCTCCCCCCAGTACGCTAAATTCATTTCCTCTCTTGTTGCGCTCTTCTGCACTGATTTGGAGCTCCACTTCTACAATATCTCGCTCCCTTCACTGTAGTTTTTTTCCTTTACAAAAAAGAAAACTTTCTACAATACTCCTTTTGTACCTTGGCACCAAACACGTTCAGAAGTCCTAGGACTAATGATCCATGATTTATCCGAATGCCATCAGAGAGCAGCAAGCAAAACTCAGCCTGCCATAAGTAAGGTATATCTCTCTTCGTCTTGAGACGATTCCTGAAAAGCATAACAAGCCCAAGCAAGATTTTTCTCTTCCGGTATGATTGGTGCTCCAAGCGACACTCTGGCTTCCTTTTCCTATTCAGACCCGACTCCAGTTCTTGAACTGATTTGTTTAGAATTCTGTGGACAATGATCTAATCCACATCTCGTTATAACCTTCGAGAAGGCCAAGCTGCAACTCTTCAAGATGGTTCCGGATTTCCAGATCCCCTCTGGTGTGACTTTGGTTCCCACAGATCCTTCAGGCCCTCCAGTTGAACTTCCACCGGCCGGTCTTTACCTAGCGCTGATTGTCCCCTTTGGGACTTAGGCTGTTCTGCATAACAAAATTCCCTCCTTTAAGTTGTTCCTTTTTCTTCAGCGAAGGTATTGGTCTCTTCCCTGACTTAGATTTCAGATTGAAACAGGCTTCAGATAGGGCACACTTTATGGTATACTGCATCGTCACTGATGCACAATATGAAATAGGGGATGTCTCAGAAAAAGTCTCAGTAGGGTGGAAGGCTCTAATTCCGAAGCTCTACAGAATGTGAATATAGCCATAGAAGATTAGGGGACAGGCGTTTGCTTCCCCCCCATTACACGGCTGCTGACTTTTACCTTGATTTAAAAATGCCAGTGACTTTGGCACTTCATCCAAGAAGACAGAAATAAATTTGACCTTGTCCTCCCCTACAGAGGAAAATCCCACTTTTAATGTGACTGTAAACAGAGCTTTAAGGGTGTTACATTTGCAGTTGCCTATGGTGGTGACTAAGTCTAATAGTTGGATATGTCCTTGGCTCTGCTTTTCTGTTGCTAGGGGCTTCATTGGGACTATATTATCCAGAAGGCTTTGGGGCAAGATGGATGGATATCCCTCCTGCTTCTATCAATACAATTTGGTGCACATCAATCCCACTGCGCAGAGCGCCATTGACTGTTGTTGTGCTGTTGGGTGGTGCACTGGGACTACATCATCCAGAAGGCTGTGGAGGAAGGTGATCCTTCCTGCTGCTATTTTTGCTATTAAAATGCGCTTCACTTCTGCTGTGCAGAACACCTTTGGCTGTTCCTTTGTGTTGCTGACGACTGCATCATCCAGAAGGCTGTGGGGGAAGCTGTAAGGAGGCCCACTCCTTCTGGTGACTATCAGCACTGTTAAATGCACTTCAATCATGTTGTACACTAAGGGGGTCATTCCGACCCCGGCGGGCGCCAACCGGCCAAAGACCGCACCGCGGTCAAATGACCGCGGGGGTCATTTCAACTTGCCCGCTGGGCCGGCGGGCGATCTCCAAAAGATCGCCCACCGGCCCAGCGGGAAAGCCCCTGCAAAGAGGAAGCCGGCTCCGAATGGAGCCGGCGGATTTGCAGGGGTGCGACGGGTGCAGTGGCACCCGTCGCGATTTTCACTGTCTGCTAAGCAGACAGTGAAAATCTTTGTGGGGCCCTGTTAGGGGGCCTCTGCACTGCCCATGCCAGTGGCATGGGCAGTGCAGGGGCCCCACGACACCCGTTCCCGCAAGCCACACCGCCAGGAACAGGCTGGCGGGAAGGGGGTCGGAATCCCCATGGGAGGATTCCCTGGGCCAGGGGAAAACCGGCGGGAAACAGCCGGTTCCCCTTTTCTGACCGCAGCTTTATCGCCGCGGTCAGAATGGCCCGGGAAGCACCGCCAGCCTGTTGGCGGTGCTTCCTCTGCCCTCCACCCTGGCGGTTTGAAACCGCCAGGGTCGGAATGAGGGCCTAAGTGTCAAGTCTGTGGTCCGTTGGTGATTGGAAGAGGCCGAGCTGAATGCACACTTTTTTTGGTCCTTAGGAAGATTGCTTTGATTGTGTTGTCCTATTTGGTTTTGTCTCAGAACATGGTTAAGCACAAAACTACTGCTCTTCAAGTCTCCGTATCTGCTGTTAAGAATGTTGCACTGCCTGTATTGATACTTTTTTAAAGCATGTGTTTGATGCCTTAGACTGCACTTGCTAATGAATGTTTTACAGGCCGACAACCCTTTGTATCCGAATCGGTTGATCTCTCCACCTACAATCCAACAGGGGTTTACATCAAATCTGCATCATTCAGTGGAAACTAAAATAATGATACAAGCAAAAATGTGTTGATCGTGCACTGCTTCTCCTATTACTTTTGGGAGGTTGAGAATTCCTCTTTAACTGGTTAACAGTGAAGACTTAACTGTGTACCTAGGCACAAAGGGTCGCAAAATGTTTTTATATGTAACAACAATTTGGTGGATACTCACTTATGTTCATAGAATTTTCTGTCTATCTGTTATTTACTTGAGTATTTGCAAGATAAGTTAAATAGTCTAGATGCACGCTCATACCTTTGACTGGATTCATAGGATGCTGAGCTGAGGCCAGGATTCAAAGCTGCTTCCCCATGTTACATAGGTGGCAGCTGTAGGCACTGGCTACCTCACCTCCTGTAAAAACAACAGAGTGCTAGATAAAATGTTTGAATTAATCTTAGCCACTTGCGATCGCTCGAGCAGCATCCCAATCCATTGGTTTTTTTTTTCCCCATCATGCCACCTCAGTTTGGACTCAGCCATATGCAAAACGGTCTTGACCCTGCTCCTCATAGGAACAGTCCAGCCAGAATTGTCAGGCCAGGTCCTCCCTGGACCAGAATACAAACAACCTACAATGGTTTCACCCTAGTTAAGGCTCTATAGCCAGTTGAATAGCTTGGTCCCAGTGGCACAGTGGGTGCGAGACCCTATACTGGCCATACCCAGCGCACCTAGGGTGGCAAATGAAAAAATAACAATGTGATGGATGGAGTGCTTGAATCAATCTCACCCGCCGGCCATCAGTTGGGACTGCATCCCAGTCAATCACTTTTTTGCCCATGGCTATTGTCTGGTTGTTCAGTTTCCCCAGCGGCAGACCACATTAACCGCCCAGTATGCTTTTCTGTCTTTTCTGGCTGTGGTTCACAACACCCAACACACCAGGGACAATGTGCAGCTCAGTACCTCTCCCCTCCTGCATCTGCACCTGCAAATGTGATTTAGCATGTCCTTTCCAGCACACAGCCACCATGTAGGAGGTTGGATGCAATATTGTTTTCAAAGGTGGCAAGCCATAACTACAGACTACTGGGTCCCCCAAATTGTACACAAGGGCTACGCCCTCAGATTTCTCTCCACAATGCTGCATCTTCCACCACCATCAGAGCAGCTGAAGAAGGACGTCCTGTCAGTCTTGCAGCAGGAAATGCAGGCTTTTTTAATTGAAGGCACCATATAGGGCTTCAGCCTAGGAAGTAGTAACTGGATGTTTAACCAGCTGCCTCCTTATGCCGAAAGAGGAAAGAGGCCTTCCTCCTATTTTTAGATCTTTGCCATGTCTATGCCTTCCTGCAGAAGAATAAACTCAAGATGCTCATTCTAGCCCAGGTTCACTCTGCCCTAGACCAAGGAATATGGCTGGTGGTGTTGGACCAACAGTATGCTGATTCAATATATCTATCCTGCAGGCCCACACATGCTTCCTGCGGTTCACAGTGGGCCAAAAGCATTTTCAGTTCACAGTGCTCCCTTTTGGCCTCACCAGTGCCCTGTGGGTTTTCCTGAAGTAATTGGCTGTGGTCGCACCGCACCTTTGGAGGTCAAGGGTAACTGTCTTCCCCTAACTAGACTGGCTGCTGAAAGCAGGCTTGCCCCAGCCAGTTGTCACCCACCTCCAGATGATGGCGAACTTCCTTACCTTGTTGGAGTTCACTATAAACGTGCCGAAGCCACATATGACTCCGGTGCAGATGTTCCCCTTCATTAGAGCTACTCTGGGTATTCTCCGTATTGCGCGTTTCCCCGGAGTGGAGCATCCAGGACACTTGGGCTATGATCTTGTTATTTCAGTCTCTGTCCTGGATTTCAGTGTGGATAATTCTGAAATACTTGTGATATCTGGTCTCCTGCTGGTCAAACCTACCAGATGGCAGATGTTGAATCTGCAATGAGACCTTGGTTCCATGGGCACAGCACTGATGGAGTCTGTCAGGTTGTATCCAGATTTCAGAGGAGACTACATAATCTGTGTAGTAGTTACTGGACCACAATTGACCGATCTCCCTTTCCCACCCAGATTGTATAATGGTGATGGAAGCATCAGTTCTCGGTTGGAGAGGCCATCTGGGAGTGCTGGAGAGTGAGATTTGCTTGGCGCTGAAGGCCGCCTTACCCACGATCAGAGGAAGACTGGAGCAAGTGCTCCTGGCCTCACTACTGCAATGTGGGTATTGCAAGAGGCAGGGTGGGTATTGGGTTCTGTATCTGGAGACTGTATGTCCCAGAAAGTGGCTGGGCCATCAGGGAATTTCTCATTTGGTGAACCACTTGTCGAGATCTCTAAGCGCCAGGACAGACCAACACAACTGCTGTCACTTAGCAGATCACATATGGCAGGTGCAGGGTGTCTTCCATAAATGGGGAGATGGTTGGCTGAATCTTTTTGCCATCGCATTGGCGTTTCGAAGGTAACCCTCTCTCAAAAACTCATTCTGTCTGGTGTTGAGTTCAGGACTCAGGAAAATCACAAACGACTAGGCCCAAGTCATCCTGCTGCCACCAAATTGGGCCATGAGAGTGTGTTACCAATAAATCCTGGGCATTGGACTTGGGCCTGCACAATTTGAACCTCCATTTTTTGGGGGACTGAGGGCTGGTAGTTGACCTCTTTCAACCTTCCTCCTGAGGTTGTTGATGTCTTCTTAGGGACGAGGCATCCCTCAACAAAATCACTTTTCTATAGTCCTTAGAGTAAAATTGTGGCTTGGTTCGGCAACCAGCAAATTGTCCCACTCTAAGACAGGTTGTCTGAGGTTTTGATTGTGTCCCTGATCTAGCAAGTACCAGCCGTGAGCACGGTTAAAGGCTATTTATCAGCTGATCTAACTCTAACTTTTTTTTTTTTTTTTTGTTTTTTTGCAGTTGCCGGACCAGCCTTTTTTTATTTGACTCACTTGTGGTGATGAGATTTTTGAAAGGTTTGCAATCTTTGTTTTAGCCAGCACCCTTTGTGATGCCACAGTGAGAGTAAAGCTTAGTTCTTACCTTTTAATGTGCACCCATTTTAAGCCACTGCACGATTGTCCAATATGGCTTTTGATGTTTGTAGGGAAATGGCTCCTTGTTGCAGTTACCCCCCTACCTTTTGCCTGATATTGATGCTGACTTGACTGAGAAGTGTGGCGGGATCCTGCTAAACAGGCCCCAGCACCAGTGTTCTTTCACTTAAAAATGTACCATTGTTTCCACAATTGGCACACCCCTGGCAAACAGATAAGTCCCTCGTAAAAGATACCAGTGGTACCAAGGGCCATGTGACCAGGGAAGGTCCCTAAGGGCTGCAGCATGTGTTGTGCCACCCTAAGGGACCCCTCACCTAACGCAGGCACACTGCCATTGCAGATTATGTGCGTTGATGGGGAAAAAAAAGGCATAGTCGACATGGCGTCCCCCTCAGGATGCCATGCACACAAAGTACTGCCTGTGGCATAGGTAAGTGACCCCTCTAGCAGGCCTTAAAGCCCTAAGGCAATGTGCACTATTCCACAGGTGAGGGCATAGCTGCATTAGCAATATGCCCATACAGTGCCGAAGTCCATTCTTAGACATTGTAGGTACAGTGTGGCCGTAATAAGTATATGGTCTGGGAGTTTGTCAAAACGAACTCCATAGCTCCAGTAATGGCCACACTGAATACTGGGACTGGTATCAAACTTCTCAGAATAATAAAACCACACAGTGGGCATCTTAGAGATGTCCCCTATATTTTACCCAATCCTTCAGTGCAGGACTGACTGGTCTGTGCCAGCCTGCCACTGAGAGAGGAGTTTCCGACCTCCTGGGGTGAGAGCCTTTGTGCTCTCTGGGGCCAGAATCAGAGCCTGCACTGGGTGGAGGTGCTTCAAACCTCCCTCCTGCAGGAACTGTAACACCTAGCAGTGAGCCTCAAAGGCTCAGGCTTCGTGTTAAAATGCCCCAGGGTACTGCAGCTAGTGGAGAAGCCTGCCCCCCGGACACAGCCCCTACCTTTTGGCGGCAAGTCTGGGTAGATAATGAGAAAAACAAGGAGGAGTCACAACCTCAGCAAGGTTCACCCCTAAGGTGACCAGAGCTGAAGTGACCCCACCCCCCCTTTGGAAAATCCTCCATCTTGTTTTTGAGGATTCAGCCCAACAGGAATAGGGATGTGCCCCCCCCCCCCCCCTTCCCCAAAGGGAGGAGACACAAGGAGGGTGTAGACACCTTCAGGGACAGTAGCCATTGGCACCCTGAGATAACCTCCCTGCACCCCCACGGTGACACCTGCATAGAGAATCCAGAGGCTCCCCCTGACCGCGAATGCCCGGTAACAAAGAACCCGACGCCTGGAAGAAGCACTGCACCTGCAACCCCCAGGCCCGAGAGAAACCAACCACCGGTGCAGGAGTGACCAGCAGGCGGCCCTCATTGTTGCCCAGTTGGTGGCTGGCCCAAGAAGCCCCCTGTGCCCTGCCTTCATCGCCAGAGTGACCCCTGGGTCTCTCCATTGATTTCTATCTAAAACCAGACACCGACTTTGCACCCAGCCGCCCCTGTGCCGCTGAGGGTGTAGTTTGTGTGCCTTCTTGGGTCCCCCCCATCCCTCCCCCCACCCAATTCCTCTGCACCTGACCGGCCCTGTGTTGCTGGGTGTTTGGGGATGACTTGAACCCCCAACGGTGGGCTGCCTATGCCCAAGAGACTGAACTTGTAAGTGCATTACTTCCCTGATAAACTAACTTGTACTTACCTCCCCCAGGAGCTATTGGTTTTTGCAGTGTCCACTTTTAAAATAGCTTATTGACATTTTTGCCAATACTACTGTTTTAAATCAAAGCTCTATACTTACTTGTGTGAAGTATCTTACAACTTAAGTACTTACCTAAAATTTGAATCTTGTGGTTCTAAAGTAAAATAAAGAAAATAATATTTTTCTATATAAAAACCTATTGGCCTGGAATCAGTCTTTGAGTGTGTGTTCTCATTTATTGCCTGTGTGTGTACAACAAATGCTTAACACTACCCTCTAATAAGCCTACTGCCCGATCACACTACCACAAAATAGAGCATTAGTATTATCTAATTTTGTCACTATCAACCTCTAAGGGGGAACCATTGGACTCTGTGCACACTCTCTCTCACTTAGAGATAGTATATACAGAGCCAACTTCCTACAATGTTGAAAATGGGTTTTCTCATTGCCGTAACATTGGCTAGGCATGTGCATGAGGTGCAGGTTTTTTTCAGTCAACCCAGCTTCTAGAACTTTCTTTCCAGATAAGTTGGTGTTGAGAATCCTACATTCCTTTCTACCAAACGTGGTCACTATTTCATTTTGGGCATAGAATCGCATTCCAGCATTCTCTGCGCCATCTCACCCCTCGAAGGAGAAAGAAAGCCTTGATTGTTTTGGCCACAAGAGGGCACGCACGTTTTATATTGTTCTTACCAAAAGATGGTGTGTGGACGATCCGCTCTTTGTAGGTTTTTCTTGTACAAAGAAAGACAAATCAGTGCAGAAGGGGACCATCTCCCGGAGGATTGTTCTCTGCATAAAGATCCGCTACAAACTGGTAAAGAAGCAGCCTTCAGAGGGTTTACAGGCTCATTCGACCAGAGCTAAGGCTGCTTCCATTGAACTGTTGCACATGGTACCTATCCTGGACATACATCTTTGAGCTACATGGGTGTTGATACAAAAGTTCACAAAGCCCTACTGCCTTGACAATCCGGTCCACTAAGAGGAGTATTTTGTGTGCTTGGTTCTATAGTTTGTTTTGAGTCAGTTCACAGACCCACCACCTGGGAAGGTACTGCTATGGTATCTGTTCACAAGGTGAGTAATCTGCAAAAAAAAAAAAGCATCCATCATAAGAACAAGCTACCTTTGGTAATGCTCTTTCTGATAGATTTGTAGCTGCAGATACCTCACCATTTGAATAACCCCAGGTGTCAGAATGGATCTGGAAACGTTTGAGCAGTACCTCTGCATGCCAATGGGTGTCGCAGTGCAGCTCAAAACTGATGCTGTTCTGCTTTGGAAAAGATGTGCAGAGCCTACATAGGGGCCACTCCTGTGTGGTGATGTTCTTTTCTTTTCATGCCACCAGACATGGAGTCTGAGCTATCTCTCTTCTCTTTGAGATGCCTTTTACATCAAAAAATTGTAAAGCAGTGCGCAAGGAAAATGTCACCTCCCAAAACAAAAGGTGTTAAACCTTGTAGAGACTATAGCAAACAAATGTAAATGACAGACCCTCTTCAGGTCTGTCTGTGGTGCCTGGGGACTAGTCACGACTCCAAGACCTTCAGTAATTGTGCAGTAATTGTCGATGAACCTGAAGGCCCTAGGAGATCACTAGCCAAAACTCCGCCAAGCACCAGAAGCCTTTGCGACGAGACCTGCTCCAAGATGAATGTTTGATCCCTGTCCTATTCAAGGTCCAGAAGTCATAGGAGCTGTTCCAGGGGTTGGACTTTGTCTCAATCAAAGTTGTCGAGTAAGTCAGAAAAAAGAGCACAAGAAATTTGAGTGGAACTTGGCCCCTTGGCATAACTCTCTAAAGATGGTGCAGGAGTGACGTTATAGTGTTTGATCTTGCTCGCAAAGTCAATCAACATCAGAGCCTATTCCACAAATTGGTCTAGCACAACCAGAGTTTCCAGGTCCCTCCGGCACTCCAAAACCTATTGAAGCGTTTTACAAGGTCATGCTTCAACTTTTCGAATCATTGCCGACTCTCTCTGGCACACCTTTGGGCTCCATTGAGCTGAGCCCCTCCCTCTAGAACACTGCTGACAGGTTTGCAATTGGCACTGGTTGGATCCTCCGAACCCCCCTTTAGGCTGCCTTTGGCTCCACCTCCAGTGCCAAAGTCTACACTGGCTTCCGGAACTTTGACGCTGATGCCAACTCCATTGACGCCGGAAGACAAGGTACATTTATACTCTTTGAACCTTAGTCTAAACTGGCTCGACCTTGACTGAGGCCACATCTGCCTACTGTCGAGGCACTGCTTCCTCCACCTTAGCCTTCACAGGGGAGAGCACATAGACTGCATTCTCTATTTGGCACTTATTCAGATAACAGTTGCAATGAGTGTGATGCGATTGGCTAGCCATACCAAAAAGAGAATTGGTAGAACGAGATTCAGGAGGCTAGAGTCAAGATCATTTCAGCCTCTGGTCCTGCCACTGAGGAGAGTGCTTCCTATGAGGAGGTAATGCATAGGTAGGGTGGCTAAAGTCCGTGACCTCCAGCTCCACCACCTTGGAGGTCAAGACCAGTGTTATCACAGAAGTCCTTAAGCTGGGGCAAATATTAACTGAGTCTCTTACCTTTTAACAAGGCCCTTACAAGTGTTTTGTTGGGGGCATGGCCCAAACCCTGCTCTTTGACCTCCTGTTCCCCTTCTTGGAGCTCAAGACCAATGTTCTCACAGAAGTCCTTAAGTTGGGGCAAATATTACCAGATTGCACAACATCGTTGATCTGTCTGGGGTGAGCCTGCATTTTTATCTTCATACCCCTCCCCTTACAGCTTGGTAATGCAGGGATCTTCAGATTACTCCTCAATAGGTAGTCAAATTGAGTGGATACTTTTGGAAAGAGGGTGTTCTTGTCCACCAGCTTGGCTGTTTGAGTTGTAAATGCCAGCTGACTGCTGGACCACTATTCCTATGTCGTTTGGGATTCGGTGGCTCAAGTCCTCCCAGGTGTTCTTAAAGATCTTCGACCTGTCCTCACCTCGGCTATACAGAACAGTCATAAACATGGCCGTTTCACAATTTGTTGTGGGCTTGATACCACTGATTCTATTGGACAGGCTATTGGCGCCAGTGTTGCTATTTGCCACTATGCTTGGTGGTTGTTGTCTCGTTTTTCAGGCGTTAACCAGTCATCCCTCATGGACATGACATTCGAGGGGGCTCATCTGTTAGGGGACGAGGCAGATTCTGCTTTCCAGCAGTTCAAAGAGTGCAGTGCTATGCAATACTCTTTAGGCTTATCTGCCCCATCTTGCCTGCTGTCAGCCCTACTCCTCCTTTTGTGGATTCGGCAGGGGTGCCCCATACAGCCAGCCAGTCCATTTTCCACAAGGCGCCCAACATGTTTGCGGTCAAGGCAATATTGCCCACCACCCACGGTCAAGGTCTGTATTTCACCCAGTCCACTTCCCCTCGCTGCAGCCAAACCTCTTTAGCACGCTATTAGCGAAGTGCAGAAGTGCAGCCACCCGGTTAGAGGTGCAACCCAATAATTCTTGCTAGGTTGTCAAGTCATTACATTGGACAGGTAGATCTTGCTAATGGTTTGGCAGCGATATTCCCCCACCTTGCCCACGGCATTAGCTCCACTTCTCCTCTCACAGCTTTGAAAGGCGTGCCCCATACTGTCAATCCAACCTCCACAATGTGCCTAGCAGTTTAGTGGTCAAGACCATAGTGACCACGGTCAAGGTCAACAGGCTGCTCAGTCAACCACACCCCCCTGCAGCCCCAAGCGGTCAAACCATCTTTAGCTTGCCGTTAGCGGAGCACAGCTACCTGGTGGGAGGCAGGATCTGACAGTTCTTGGCAGTCAGTAACATCGGACAGGTGCAACATTCCATTTACTGCTCCCTGAACCCCAGTGATGATGGAGGACCATTTCTAGGCAGGAAGTGCAAGCATTTTGGCCAAAGGGTCTTTTGAGTAGGTGCCTGCGCCGCATATGGGATGTGGTTGTTATTCCAGATACTTTCTAGTGCCCAAGGATGGAGGCCTTCGTCCTATTTTAAATTTGCACTCTTAATACCTTCCTCTGGAAGGAGAAATTCAAAATGATCACATTGGCCCTGGTTTTGTTTGCCCTTGACCATGGAGACTAGATGGTGTTGGAACTGCAGGACGTTCTATTTCCATATCCATGCCCTGCAGGCCCATCAGTGACACATTCGATTCGTGGTCGGACAGGAACATTTTCAATTTGCTGTGCTCCTCTCTGGTCTCACCAGTGCCCCTCGGGTTTTCAGGAAAGCAATGGCGCTGGTGGCAGCACACCTTTGGAAGGTCAGGGTTGTCAGTCTTCTACTACCTTGACAAATGGCCATTATGGGTGAGCTTGTCCCAGGCAGTCGTCAACCACCTCCATACGATGGCAAACCTTTCATCCCTGGGGTTCTCTGCCAATGTGCTGAACTCACACATGACTCCTTCTCAGGAGCTCTCCTTCATTGCAGCCATTCTGGACATGGTTCAGTTTCCCCCTGTAACGCATGTCCAGGACATTCAGACTGTGATGCAGAACTTTCAGCCTTGGTCATGGATTTCAGTTAGGTCGACTCTGAGGTTGCTTGAGATTTATGGCCCGTCCATACTGCTGATCGAGCATGCTAGTGGGCCCAGTGCTTAAGTTGTGCTTGTGATTTCTGGTGCGGGGCACTAGCACTTATTTTTGGGGACCTGCACTTCTTTTCTGCCTCAAGCATTTACCGCGAGCAAAAGACACACATGGGAAAGACGGAGGAAGAGAAAAACTAAAAAGCGTCACAGTGGGAGAAAGCAGAAAGCTGCAAGTGTGTGCTGAAGGGCCAGGGAGTGGCTGTAAATGGATTGAAGAAGCCTGAGATGGCTTCATGATTACGCTGCCTCAGTGTTCCATGTTCGCACATTTATTTGCAACAGCTGCATGTTAAAGAGGGGTGCTTTGGGCACCGGCACATTTTTATTTACAAATTAAGCACTGAGCGGCCCTATGCAACTATGGGCTCTGCAGTGGGATCTGAAGTCTTAGTAGGCCCAACATCAAAAGTACCTCCACAACTACGCTCAGATTTGGGAGGAGGCTGCAAAAGGTCTGCAGTGTAGGTTACTGGACTGCAGTTTAGTTAGCAATAGACCCCTTTCCCACCCAGAGCAGAAGAAACTGCAGATTCATCACATCTGGGCTTGTGTCCTTTTTGAAGAGGTGGCGATCAGAGGCCTCTGGTGTCTGGCCGAGTCCTGGCTCCATATTAACCTCCTGGAGTTCAGCATTGCTTTCATTCATCAAGGGGAGGCAGGTACAGGTGCTCACAGATGACTCAGATGATGTGGTACTGGAACAAACTGGGTGGAGTCATGGTCCCTATGCCAAAAGCCCCAGTGCCTCTGGAAATGGCTTAACCACCAAGGAATTTTATGGGTGGTGAACCACCTCGCAGGATCTTTGCATGCCAGGTTGGAAGAACACAGCCATTAGCACCTGCCGGTTCATGAGTAGCAATGACACTCCAAGGTGGAGCAAGGCCTTATCTGTGAATGGGGGAAAACCTTGGGTTGATCTATTCACTGGTGAAAAAGCGCAATGTCAGCTCTTCTATGCGTTGGAGTTTCCAAGGCATCTTTTGCGTAGAGCCACTTTCTGCCTTGAGTGGAACTTTGGATTCCTGTATGCCTGTCCACAAATTCCACTCCTGCTCAAAGTTCTTGCGGATATGAGAACTGACGGAGCCCAAATCAACCTACTGGCCCTGGATTGGCCACAGAGAGCATGTTATCTTGAACTCATGGGCTTCAGCTTCAGTCCTCCGATCAGCCTGCCTCTCCAGGATGATCTGCTGTTGCAGCACCGGGGCAGGGTTCTGCACGCAGGCCTTTTGCAGTTATTCCACCTTGATGCTTGGAGATTGAGTGGCCACAGCTGAGCACCTTCAGCCTTTCTCCCGAGGTTGATGATGTCAACTTGCCTGCCCGACATTCTTTGACAAAAACTGCATACTTCTGTCATTAGGACCGATCTATGGCTTGATGCGGTACCCTTCAGATAACCCCCCCCCCCCCCCCCCCCCCCCAGCAAGGCTATCTGATGTTATATAAAACAAATCTCCTTGGCCCAGCATGTCTTTACTCTGTGCACAGTTAAAGGGTATCTTTGGGCTTTTTCATTTGTTTTGCGGCTGCCGTCGTTTCAGCCCTCTTTTAGTCTGCAGTTGTCATGCACTTTCTGAAAGGTTTACATTTGTTTCCTCCCTCTCGCTTTCTCATGCTGCTGTGGGACCTTAACTTGGTCCTTACGTTTCAGATGTGCACTCCCTTAGTGCCACTTCACAGCTGACCCTTGCGGCTACTAACTCTCAAGACCATGTGCCTTGTCACCATAACATTGGCGTGGCATGTGTGAGCTTCAAGCTCTGTGTCAACCCGCCGTACGCTACCTTTTTCCCCAGACAAGTTGGTCTTGCGAACACAGGTATCTTTCTTACCTAAAGTTGTGGCATTGTTCCATGTCGATCAGAACATCACTTTGCTGCCGTTATGTGCTTCTCCTCACCTCTTTGAAAATGAGGGGAGACACCATCACTTGGATCCCAGGTGAGCACGAAGCTTTTACATAGATTGTATCACAGAACACTGGGTGGGTAATCACCTCTTTGTGGGGTTTACTGGAGCTAAAAAAAAAAAAAGCAAGAATTTACAGAAAAGAACCATCTCCTCCTTTATGGTTCTCTACATTAAGATCTGCTATGTATTGCGTAAAGAGAAGCCTCCAGAAGGGCTGGATGATAATTGTATCAGAGCCAAAGCTGCTACCACTGCATTGGCATGCGGAGTACACATCCTGGACATTTGCCAGGCAGCTACATGGGTGTCCCTCCATTTGTTCATGCAGCACTATTGTCTGGACAAACTGGATCGCTAAGAGGGGCCTTTTTTTGTCTGCTCGATCCTGCTTTACTTTCTGGTTTGAGTCAATTCAGATACCCATTTCCAATAGGTACTGCTTTGGTATCTATTCATAAGGTGAGGATTCTGTAGCTAGAAATCTCTATCAGAAAAAGGTTGGCAGCTCTGTTTCTGGTAAAAAATGATATTTAGCTGCAGATTCCTCACCCATACACCCTCCCATCCTCTGTATTCTATGGTTGTACTTTTTCCAATATTAAGATCCCAAGTCTAAGAAACAGCTCACTGCTCATACCAATTTACTCCTGGGTCTCTGGATCTGGGGGCAAAAACACTTGACGTTGGTCTGCAGGAGTTGCACCTGTATAGTCTCTGCGCATCATTTCCATAGTGGAATGGCATCGGTGTGGAGACACACAGCACCACCTACTGACAAATCAGAGTTCTGCATCAGTAAGGTGTGCGAAAACAGGAACTGATGCCATTCCACCATGCCACACATTGTATAGTGCTTCATATCCCGGGCAGATAGAACTGCAACTCGAGTCATGTGGCGCCACCAAGCAGCATTGGTGAGCTACTGATGAAGAATATTTTATGAATCCAGTCTGACGCCTGGAGGACATTCACAGGATAAGAATTAAAGGGGCAGTATCAGACATCAAAAAAGGAGTGCATAGGTTTTGCTGAAAAAGTTCCTGCTTCATTCTGATTCCTTGGGAGGAATTATGGCAAGGTAGTGTTGCTGGAATGCAGCTATACCTTAAAGAAATAAGAGACAAGAGGCGTTTGGCAAAACAGAAACAGTTGGTTTAGTTAAATGCTGCAGCCGAGAGAGCGCAGTACAGAGTCGGGGTTTGATGACTCTCAGAGTTTGAGTTCTGAGCACGCTTTTCTACAAAACAATGAAAATTGTCCTACCTATCATAACGGAAAGTTTCAATTCTACTAAGGACAAGAATGCGAGGATTATGCTTAACCTTTTCCAGTTTAATAAACAGCAGCCAACATTAACAGAGTTTAACAATAAAAAAACTACTGATCCCATGAAGCTCTAGGCATATTCAGTGAACAGCAGTCAATATGGAATAACCAATCAGCAGTAAACAGTCCCAAATATAATCCATCCTTCGTGTCTCCAGCTCATGATATGTTTAACCATCTTGTTTGACTGTGTTGGGTCCTAAGAAGAGGTAACAAAATATTAGAGGAATAAATTTGAATGATCACAAAGAAAAGTCTTGCAGGAAAACACAGAGCTATAATAACATGCTCAACATATTAGACATTAGTATTGGAAAGCAAGTCAAAGAACAGAACAGTGTTACCTACTAGTAACGGGGAAGGATCATGAAGATTGGGTGGGATAATCTTTGCATCCGTGTCCTTCATAGAATTGAAACTTTCCATTACGATAGCTAGGGAATTTTTCATTCTATGTTAGGACAGGAGGCGAGGATTATGCTAGTTTAAAGCTTATCCACTACAAGCTGGATCATTGCAATTACTGGTTTAAAATAACATCTTTTAAAAATAGAATCTGAAGACCAGCCTCCAGCATTCATTATATCCGCCAAGCGAGCTCCTAAAGAGAATGCTTTAGAAGCCATGGCTCTGCGAGTGGAATGAGCACCAAAAAGAGAAATCAATTCCTGCTTCTTGCATTACCCAACATGCAATAGTTGGAGAAGATACTGCATTATGTGGTTTTCTGAGAGCAATGAGCAGTTGACATTCACCTGGAGGGCGGAGGTCCATAGACATTTCTTCGTATGCTTTAAGGCATTGTACAACACATAGCTTGGGAAAATCTGGAAAGGCAGGATAAGAAATCACTCTGTGTTACATTTTATTCTCCTACTTAGAGTGAAAGAATCTCCAGAAGGAGAAAGCGCTGTGTTTTGAGATATCAAATGCATGAACATCTGAAACCCTTCTGCAAGATACCATGCTGAGGAGCATACCTAACTGAGCTGAAAGTTCTTTCCTGGACAAATATTAGCTGTGTTGCCAGGATAAAAATAAGTTAAATACTTGATTTACATACCAAAAGGTGGAGTAATGGGGCTCCGGAGGAAGGGACAGTCTGATTCCTCACAGAAGGTGACACTCAAGAGGATGTTCTCCTAAAGGAGTACTATTTAAAATAGAATGTCCAGCTGAACTGGCTGATCTGAAAGTATTGATTGAGGGATAAGCTAATTCTTCAGCAGCTAGACTGGCTAACAAATTGATGACATCTACTACATCTGTCTCCACGGGATTGAGATCCTGTTGGAAACACCAATGGGACATGGGAGACAACGCTGACTTGTAGCATTGAGGTGCTGGGAGCCCAGGCCTTGCAGAGGAGGTCCTCAGCTTGGAGCAAAAGGCCTGGTATTGTCCCCTGAAATTCTCCACACCATTAAAGAGAAAGATCCTTCTAGAACCATTAGATGAGACATATGGTCCGATTTGAGGAAAGTGGTCGGAAATAGGGAAAAAGGGATTGGAAAATCTCAAGAAAGTTCAAGAAGAACTGGAAAACAAACTTGAGACCTCCAAATTGGTGTAATCAGGACAATATTGGCGTTTCCGTGGCAAACCTGGGCGAATGTTGGAGTGATTGTTGCCAAGGGAGGAAAAGCATAGCTGCTCGCTTGACTCTAGTCCTGTGGGAAAGCATCCGCCAGGGGATCTGGTCTCCAGCTGAAGAATTTGTGAAGTTGATGATCTAATCTGGAGGCAAAGAGATCTACAGTGAAAGAGCCCTAATGCTTCTGGAGATTGGAAAATATTTCTTGATGTAGTTTCCAAAGACTGGAATCTCGGAAGTGTCTGGTTTGGAAATCCGCAACCTGACCGGGAAGATATTCTGCTGCCACAGAAAATTATTGATCCAGACAATAATGCCAAAAACTGGTTGCAAGCTCGGAAAGTGTCTTGGAACAAGTACCCCCAAGGTGATTGATATAACGAACAGCTAAAACACTGTCCATCTTGAGGAGGATAGATGTTTGAATAAAGTCTTTGATCCAACATTTAAATACAAAATGACCAGTCAAAAGCTCCAGACAGTTTATATTTAGCTTTTGTTCATCCAGAGACCAAACTCCTCAGACGGGAAAATCTCCACATCGTGCGCCCCAAACTGACCTGCTGGCATCTGACTCGATGATAAGGTCTGGTGCTGAGACAAAAATTGCTATGCCATTCCAAGCATCCATATGGGAGAGCCAGCAGCTAATCTCCCCCTGAGCTTCCTCCGATAGGGAAATCATGTGAGAATATGATAGACCCTTGCGAAAATGTGCACCTTTTAGGAGTTGTAGAGCCCAAAAATGTATTGGGCCAGGAACTAACGCCTGGATGGAGGAAGAGAGGAGACTCTCCAAACGAGCAATTTGCTGAAGTGAAACGTGGCGCTTGGATAGAGTACGTCTCAACTTGTGATGTATTGTTGACATTTTTTCATGAAGGAAGGCTTAGAGTGGCTGAAACCGTATCTATGATGAAGCCTAGAAAGACTGATTTGGAGAATTAACCAGCAGGGTTTTTGACTCATTATGATGAAACCAAGCTGTTGAAGCCAGCTGATAGTAAGCTGTAGATGAACCACCAACTTTCGAAGATATTTATCTAAAATAAGAATGTCGTGTAAGTATATGATAAGGCGAATCCCCAGTGCTCTGAGATGTTCCACCACTGGTTTGAGAACCTTAGTGAAATTCCACAGGGCGGAGGATAAACCGAAAGGAAGGGTGGATAACGTCTGTGAGGTGGAAAAATTGGAATTGTCATATATGCGTCCCTCAGGTTGAGATGGGCTAGCCAATCTAGTGGACGCGAAGGAGGTGAATCCCCTCCATTTTGAAATGTCAATAGACTAACCAGTCGTTGAAGTCGCGAAGATTGGTTGCGGCGATCGTCAGCTTTGTCAACTAGAAAGATTGTTGATGAAACTGCGAGGATGAGGTTGAGTTGGACATATAGCTCTCGTCTCTAATAATACTGCAACATCTGCGTCCACCAGAGTGTGAGAGGAAAAAAGAATAGGACAGTGGGAAAGATGTTGTGTAGGAGTGCCATGAAACTCTATGTGAAAACCTCTGATAGTTTGCAGTGCCCGTGCATCCCTTGTGATTGTTTTCCAAACCTGGGTAAAATTCACCGAACGACCTCCTACTTTTAGAAGAGAAAAAGGGAGAACCCTTACCTGTAGAGGAGGACGTTTTTGAGCCTTTGTCACCTTGACCTCTGAAGCGCCGGGCTCTTGTGGGGTAAATATTGGCGAAGCATGTTTTATCCTGGGTCTGTCCTGTTCTGGAGTCTTGTCCTCTGAAGATGTTTTGAGAGAAGGTGGCCGGACGAGCAGCCCCAGCCTCGACTGGCCCCATGGAAAACACAAGAAGGGAAAACCTTTTTAATGGATGATAGAGTCCTGTCTAAAGACGTGAAAGTATTAACAAATATTCCTAATTCCTTAATATAAGGTTCTCCAAAGAGTCCCCCGTATGCCACTGGCACTTGGGGCCTGATTACAACTTTGGAGGATGGTGTTAATCCGTCCCAAATGTGAAGGATATATCACCTACCATATTACGAGTTCCATAGGATATAATGGACTCGTAATACGGTGGGTGGTATATCCGTCACATTTGGGACGGATTAACACCGTCCTCCAAAGTTGTAATCAGGCCCTTAGTCTGCTAAGTCACCAAGTTTAGGGCCGACCTTAATTAGGAGGGAACGGCATTGCTCTATTGACAGAGCACAATTTGCATTTCCTAAAAAGATAATAGCATGCTGCTCCCAGCCTGAGAGAACTTCTGGGGAGATTAAAAAGCCTGTAGATTTTGCGTCCTCAGACATGTATAAAGTTTTTAAGGGACCCAAAATATCAAGTAGGTTGTCCTGGCACCCCCACCAGAACCTATCAATACCCTTCTTAGGGTCTTTAGTGAATTTTTGAAGAAAGGTGGACATTATAGGGTTCAAATCAGGAGTTATGGCCTACCTTGTCTGGTCAGGATGGTCGGGGACAATAAACTCTAAGACAGTTACAAGATTACTTCTCTAATGGTTTCTGGATTCTGCCCGCCTCATAACTGGCTACTTTGTCAGATGGGGCCCATACGAATCACCAGGGATGGAGAATATCGTCAGGATTTAGCATGTCTGATGATTCAGGCGCAGACTCTGAAGGAGGCTGGGAGGATGGAAGCCAAGGCCTAGAAGGGCCTGGTTGCTCATCTGGGTCAAAAAAACTGATCGCTGTTGGAAGAAGAGGAGGAGACGGATAGCGATCAGATGTATCAGAAAGAAAGGACTGCTTGACACGGTCAAAAACACTATGATCAACCCCTGATTCGTGACAACGCCTCACAGGCGTTGCACCCTCAACCGACATTTGAGTGTCAGATCTTGAAGAACATAGGGTGGAAGAGGCTATTTTAGCACACTTGCGTGCAAAATGCTGAAACAGCCTTTCTTCAAAAGGACCTATTGCTTCTGAGACTGCTCGTAAGATAGCTGAATCTACTGCATCAAAAAACTCCGCTATAAACGAGTTAGGATCCTTGGATACTTTTGTGGGGAAACAATTCCTTTTATTATGGGGGGGCCGGGTGTCAGCCTTAGTGTACTCAAGTTAGAAAAAAGGAAACACTTCACTCTTTGTGCAAGAATTTATCAAAGGGAAAAGCGCCTGGGAGAGTGTCCCTGAAAACATATATGGAATTAGGTAAAGTAAAATAATACAGACCCCAATAGGGGCGTGAAAATATATATTTAAATGTATATATTCAAATACGGGCACTGTGTAAATAGGGCGTCAGGGAAACAATTTAAATCTCTAAATCAGGTCGTACAGACCCTATTAAAACGGGGCGTCTTTCTCCAGGCAAATGTACTCTGCTAAGAAGACCAGCACGCCTCTTCTCTCTGAGTGCGAGTTCGAAGCCAAGAGCTGGATCGGCGTGAGCATGTATGTCAGATGCCATCTGACAATGCTGAGCGAGCAGCAAAGAAAACAAGTCAGCCACGGAGGAGCGAATGAAAGTTCCCGTGGATAAATACACCAGAGAAATAAAAACGGGAAATACTATAAATAACCACAGTGAAATAAAAAATAACATATGATAGAGCAATTTATAATGTAATCAGAAACAAGGAATAGAAAACACAACATATCTTGGCTGCGTGGAGGTGGAGACACTAACAATGGACTTCATTTGGGACTGTTTACTGCTGATTGGTTACTCCAAATTGACTGCTGTTCATTGGATATTCTTTTCTTCAGTGATGCCCAGAGCTTCATGGGATCAGTATATCTTTATTGTTAATCTCTGTTAATGTTGGCTGCTGTTTATTAAAGTGGAAAAAGTTAAGCATAATCTTTGCCTACTGTCCTGACATAGAATTCTATACATTCTGTGCAGAAAGGAATCCAGGGCTAGTCATGGAGTTGTAAACTGACCACCTGACAATGTGGACCTTGATGGGCAAAATGCTGGTTAGTAGGTAACGTCCAGAAGTCCGTCATGAGGTGCATGTGATCACTGGGTGTTGTGTGCTGATTGGCTGAGTGTTCCTAACTTCATGTGGCATCTAACTTTTACGGTGTTTTGGGAACATGAACCCCTCTGGCCAAATATGTTTCATTGAGGGCTAGTCTCCTACGACTGTTGTGGCGTCAATGTCTAGCTGATGAATCAATCTGAGTCTTTCCTGTTCGAGCATTTGTCTATGTGCGACGTATCACCCCACTTATGATCTGTCAATCAGTAACTTAAGGCCTAGGTCGCAGGGCTTGCCTGACCGCATATTTCTGTCTCTGGGTTGTGGAGAAGGTCACATCGGGTAGAATCAACAACAGTGATGCAAGTCTGTTGTTATGACTCATATCATGGCGTACATTGACATTGTTTTGCTCCATCAACATTTCCCTTCTTTTGTTGACTTTTCAACTACACTGTCCACCCCATACTTCATGGCAGTCACATTATTTGTTTGGTGTGTTTCTGTTGTGTCTATTGCGATTTCCTTAGTTATTTGCTTCCTATCTAATTTAGGGACTGTATTTTTACAGCAGGAAACCCCCACTTCTAGGAAACAACACAAAAACAGCACAAGAATCCAGATCGGAAGCAATGACATGCACAGACTGGTCACCCACTGGGCGAACCAGAAAAAAACAATCAGATAACCAGTCCTGCTCATGTGCACCGCCCTCCTTCATGTCTGCTTGTAGACAATGCAGTGCTTTGATCGCAAAAGTTAGTGTCCCATTGTTCAGGTCGTTACCAGGAATAAACGTACAACAGGATGTGCTGACCGTGGTGCAGGGCAGTAGGAGTTGCAAAGATCACTTTGTAAGACCCTTCAAACTTTGCCTGTTTCCATTTCTTCACAAAGTGGCATATGTAAACTTGCTGCCCAAGTTTAGGGGTTTGGTATGGTAGCTTGGTAGTGGTGCACTTGGGTTTCCGGTAGCTGACCTGTTTAGAAAGGAACTTGGCAGTTTTGGTTAACTCAGAGATAAAACAGCAGCGCGCCTCCTCGTACCTAAGAACTCTTCTCAGAGCTTTATTTGTTCTGTGTCTTCGGGGTGGGTGTTCCCATCAGCCTGCCCACTACAGCCCGGTGCATTGTAAGGTGGTGCTCGCTGCTAGGTTAGGGGCAGACAGTGGAGCCATTGTATGTCATGGCTGGTGTAGATTTTGCTTAATTTGTTTTTTAACAGGCCTTTGAGACTCTCAATGACTCAGTTGTTTTGGGGATGATACACTGAAGCCAGTTTGTGCAGTATACCTAAGAGAGAGTGCTGATGTGGGTGGTCAGACATGGAGTTGACAAAGTGCCTGCCGTTGTTTGATCGAATGATGTCTGGTATCCCCCCACTTTGGTATCACCTCCCTGATGAGCAACATGGGTGTGCCGCCTTGGTGTCGCAATGCATCAACAGGCCAGCTTTGATCCACCTGAAGTACAGGCAGACCACTGCTATCATGTATCGATAGTGGGCACACCGCTCGATATATAGTGCCTTGAATGGTCCTGTTGGTCGGGGGATAGCTGATGACAACCTTCAGCGTAGGTTTGGGTGAGTACATCTGGCAGACGGTACATCTATTTAAATAAATCGTTACCACTTTGGTAATGTTGGGGATAAATCAGTCGCTCTGAAGATCAGCTGTTGTGTTATCTATTGCCATGTGTGCTGGTAAGTGTAATTAGGTAAGGCTACCTTGACAAGGCTCTGCAGCATGACTGATTTCCCTGTGGGTACATGTCAATATATAAGGTTATGTGTAGTTAGTGTGGAACCCCTGGCTAACAATTGCTCTTTTTTTTTTTAATCAAAGTGCTAATTCATTTAATTCTCTTAAGCATATAATCTTGCTGTCCATGTGTATGACTTGTCGTATTATGGTTCGGTCACTGTAGGTTGTAGTGAGGGAAGCATGTGTTGGGGGTTTGACCACTCCATAAGCTGCCTCTTTTGCATTCTGGTCAGCTAACACATTCCCTGGAGATATGAAGTCTCTGCTTCCAGTATGAGCGATACATTTGGCCATGGCCATGAGTGTTGGTAAAGTTAGTGCATCTACTAGTAATTCTAGAAGATTGCTGTGTGCAACGGGGTTCTATCTGATTTTAGAAACCCTTGTCTTCACCTGCGTACGCCAGAGTGCACCGTAGCGATGACATAAGCAGAGTCCAAGTAGATGGCTACCATTTTCCCCATACTTTGGGTGTGGGCTTCAATTATGTGGGCTCAATTAACGCTTTCAGCTCTGCTGCCTATGCTGATAAGTGGGGAGGAGAGTCAGTTGTGCGATGACGTGCACTGTCTCTGGATCTGTGTGACTGAGCCGTCACTACCTCTGCCCCCATGTGCCTTAACACTGGTCTCTTGGTCTATTATGGAGGACCCGTCAATGAATACTACCTCACTATCTAAGATGGGATCCTCCTTTGCGTGATTGATCCCCTCTGGGGTGTAGTTTCCATAGTCATGGGTCACTTTTACCTCCTTGGCTTTGTGTGCTAGTTTGTATACCAACACTTGTTGTATAGTCAGCATGCTCTTGCTCTTCTGTATGACTGCAAACACTGAATACACTGCATACAGTGTTAGCAGTGCCCCCATCACTATGGAGGTGCTTTTGTTGATGGTAAAGGCGGCTACTGCCAGCGCCTGCTCATGTGGGAAATGACCCTGCATGACTTAGTGCAAGAGGCTGCTGTAATATGCAAGGGGTTTCTGTCCCAGGGGGTACTTTTGGGTAAGGATGGCCATCATGATTTGCCCATCACAGTGGCTGAATAAGAATTTCCTTCTTGCAGACTGATGTTCCCAGTACTGGGGGAGGGGGGGGGGCAATATCTAGTTTTTCAAAAGCCTCAAGCATCTCAGACGTCTATGCTAGTTCCTCATGGCTTGCCTTCTTCATAGCCCGGAGTAAGGGGACGATAAGTGTGCTGTAGACAAAGACACCACTTTTGGACATAGTTGCATAGTCCTAAAAACTTTTTCATACCCCTTTTAATTTTGGGGGAGGCATAGCCCTCATAGTCCGTGCTTTTCTGTGTAATCCACAGGCTGGTCGCTGAGATTAGTTGGCCCTGGTAGCCAACCTCTGTTTGTGCATACTGCACCTTCCCCTTTTCCACCTTGTATCATCTTGTGTCAGGTGCAGTCATGAGGGCTATTGTCTCTTGGTGACAGAGGTCCTCAGAGGGACTGCATGATAAGACGTCATCAGCGTACTGTATAATAGTGCTGTTGGATTGGAAGTTGGTGAGGTCTTTTCTTAGTATTCTGTTGAATAAAGTGGGGTATTCACAGTACCGCTGAGGGAGTCTCCAGTATAACAGCTGGACCCCTCATAAGGTGAATGTGGTCAGATACTGTTGGGATGCAACAAAGAATGCGTTTTTTATGTCCATCACGGAAAAATAGTAAGCATCTGTATGTATGCTAGTTAGTTTGACCATCAGGTCTCTTTTTTTTTTTTTTTTTAGAAGATTACTCAGGATGAGGGGTGATATAGCAGTTTCCCCTTCAGGTGACGGCCTCCCACACATCTAAATCTGGAGGTTTCGTGAAGGGAACCCTAATGACAGCGTCCAAGAACCCATCCTTCTGGAGCCCTTGGACAGGTGCACGATCACCTCTGTTAGGCATGACTTTGTTGCCCCTGTGTCAATTAGGGAGATGTAGGGTATATTATTCGGGAATATCATTATGTTGGGCTCCTCATTGGATCGTCAAGTTACCAATAGTACCGGACATATGAGAGTAGGGATGTGGGTCTCACTCTTCTGACTTGCTTCAGCCCTGTTGTCTATCTGGTTCTGTGAAGAGAGAAGGGACTGTGACTCGGTCCCGGCCTTAGGAATACTCTTTACGACTTCCTCGACTTCTATCCCCGCATGCTAGATCCTTCCCTTACTTCTGCGGTGATACTCTCATAAATTCCGCTGCCTTCTGTGCCATCGTGGCTACAGCTGTTTTGACCAGGGTCACCTGTCCAGGGATTCCGTAGCAGTGTCCTGGTCCCGTTCAGACTTCTTCCTACTTATTTGTAACATCCCCTCTTCCCTCACTTTGCCTTCTCTTCAACCTTAAGCGGCATTGCTGCATGTAGGGGATATCAAATGCAATCCTCCACCATCTCTACATCCTCTGGTTCAAGGGCACCTCCTTCCCCCTCCCCTCCAACCTCCAAGCCCCCAAGGCCAGGCCCATCTGAAGCAGTTCCTGCTTCTGATCCATTCTGCTAGTATGTTGCAGAGTGGATGGGCAAAGCGTTTCCTCTTGTCTCTCATTATTATCTCTCACTGGGTCAGCCGGTAGTCACCAGGTGCTTGGGTCTAACAGCATCCAACCTTGCCATTAGACTTCGGAAAGTTGGAAGCCTTTCCCTCACTTCACTATTGGAGCCACGGTTCAGGGCCGCTATTAACCTCTCAGTCATCTGAGAGCGCTCTACTAGGGTTGAAGTGTATGTTCCCTGCGCTGTTGTTAGGGTTTGACTGACAGAGCGTGGCAGATGGGTGGGTGGGGGCTAGTTGGCTGAGTTTGGGAGAACCCCAGTGCCAACCTTGGCTGGGTCTGACATCCCCCCAGCTCAGGATCCAGCGGCTTGCTGGCTGCAGGGGGCCCTCCCTGCCCCACAGCCAACAGTTTGGTGTAGCCTAGTGCGTGAACGTCTGGGATGGCAGGTATCAGAGAGAACACCTCCGTACCTATGTATGATGGGAATGGTGCGGAAGCCTTGCTTGTGGATTCTGGGTAGTTGCAGGTCGGGGCCACCTCGAAGATGGGCAATAGTTCTAAGCCTCTCTTTTAACCTTCTTTCGCCCTACAAATGTGGTCTGAATGTGGGTCCTCATGTGCTCTATTGTGTTGATGTTGTTATTCTGCCCTCCCCACCCCATGGCCAGGGAAGTGTGTGTGCCTTAGTATGCGCGTGCCATTCACAGCAGTATTTAGGTTTTCAGCTTGCGTAGGAAGTCTAGTTTGGCAACTCCATGGTGGGCTGGGAACCTTTTTAAGGGACTGGTATAGCTCTGACTTTGAGTTTCAATTAGTCCTAGATACTATGATCATGGAGCAATATGTACACAGTATTATGCTGGCATTAACTACTAGCTACATGCCCAACTTCAGAGACAGATGCATCAAACAGACGTTTCACAATACATTAAAAAAAAAACGCATATGAACGGTCACAACCTCAAAGAAAGTGCAATGGTTAGTGCAAACATTGTAAACTGTTTTTAACAGCAGAACAGCAGATCTGACACAATGATTTGTGAGAGAGAGATAATAATGTCTTCATACGCACATAAAAACATTTAACGAGATATAGCATTTCAATATGAAATATAGTTGCAATACTTCGTCAGCACCACAACATCAACAATGCATCAATTGAAAAACCACAATGAAAGTAAAGAGAGAGAGAGGAAAACATGGCAGACAAAAAATTATGCTTTGTCCAAAAAAAACAAAAAACACCTCAGCTCGCTCCTAGCGCATACTGACAAATGTCAAGGGGAGGCTCTGCGAGGTACATGGGACTAAGTGAGTACAATAGTCTGTCAATATCAGCTTAGGGGCAAAAATAGCAACAATTTTACACGGAGAAGAAGGAAGAACTTGACAACTACAGGCCCTCCTTGGCCAAGCATAAGCTACACCTAATTCAGCATTCATAACTTTGCAAATATACTTATAAATTTGTGTAAATTGTAGAGTTGCAGTGTTGTATGTATGGGTTAATTGGCTTTTGTACACTTAGCTGAATGCAGCAGCAGGAATGTTAATTCAACTCGCACAAAGACTAAAGAGATGGCTGCAGCTTCTTTCTAGCATAGAGACTTGAATGATTTGGCCAGTGCAATCTCCTCCCAAGTGTCTTTTGTTTACTATGTCGTTTGCACTACTTTGAAATGTTCAAGCTCTAATAAGGATAAGGGCAAGTTAATTTCAGGGAAGCAAATGAGCTTTTGACTGACTGACAAACTTTCTCTATTAACAAACACTACATACTCTCCGCCCCTGCCAAACATTGCCAAGAGCTTAATCTGCAACATCAACAACGTGGATTATGGTAAACACACTGAAGTTGCACAGGAGTGTGAAGGTGGGCACAAAACTTAAGTAGGTACTGGGTACCTGTTGACAATTTATTCAAATTTAACATTTTAATAAATGTAATTTTGTTTCTATTTTTCTGTATAGATACCCCACTTCCCCTGGAACTCAGATGTTCACACTCAGATGTTAAAACTGAAAAACAAAATGAAAAAAGAAGACATTCAGTTCCTTCATCAGATACAGTGAATATTCATCCTCTGCTGAGAGACAAAAGCAAAGACAACCACTTAAACAAATATCATCGAAAACAGCCAGAAAGGGAAAAACAACATGATTGTGGTAAGTCACTAAACACTTGGTGAAAATCTTCTTCCCCTGTGTGACCACTTGCTTTCCTGATCGAGATCTTTGCTGCCATTTCAGAACATTGGAGGTCATCACATAGGTGGTGCGGCTAATGAGATCTGCCTTATTGTGCAGTTTGTGATGGCTGAAGACAGCATCACATTTGTAGTAGCAGTGTGTATTTACACAATTCTAGCTGCAGGCATATAGTAGCATTATAAGAAAGAGACCATTAGTGTGGAGTGAGGTTTTTCCATGGTTTAGGAGGGATGTAAGAGAAACCTGTTCTCCTGATCTGGTTCTGTGCATACATGGGATGTGTGTGAGTAGGAGACCTGCAGAGGTGTTTGGTTGGTTGTTAGATGGAAATGCCACTGTTCAGGTAGGTGGGGCCTGAGTTGTGTAGTGCCTGGAATTTGTTTGTGAGGAGTTTGGCACACTTTTGTATTGGGGAACAGGGTCAAGACTGATCTGCATATGGGTCCAAACTGGGTTGGCATAGTGAACAAAAGAATGATGTATTTAACCCAGATCTGTGATTGGGGGTGAGTGCCTGAAAAGTTTCAGCCCTCAGTCCGTCATCTTTTTGTGTTGCTAAAGTTGCCCTAAGTAGGAAGGGCATGCCCAGACATGGGTCCACTGCTCACTCTGCCACTGGATTCAAGCTAGCCTAGCTGATGAGGGGTGATAACCTTTGAATATTTCTCAAGTGTCAGACTGAATCCAGTAACTTCTGGTGCGCACTGGCACTTTGTGCTGGTAGGTGGCATCATTCGGCTACACATGGCATCTGCACATTGTCCACACCGGAAGTGACGTGCACGGTGCCTAAATAGGGCTCCCCCCCCCCCCCCCCCCCCCCACACACACACACACACGCACAGATGTCAGATAGGGCATTAATTTAGGTATGTAACTTGTTCGTCTAGTTGCAGATTCCTTACCTTAGAATTTCCCCCAGGTGTCAGTCTGGATCCAGAGATTTTTCTCGAGCAGTACCCCTGCGCACCATTTAGTGGCATTGATCGGCTCCACGTCTGTCGTCAGCGTCATCTGCACTGGATATGACATCACGGGTCCTATGTAGGCGCCGCCCGGTGGGCTGATGTAATTTATTTTCTTTATGCGCCAGCCAGTGCTGATCTGAAGAGAACTACCACTCAGTCATTTATTGACTCACCTTTTTCGACTTTTTATCAAAGTTTTTTTGAGGTGTACAACTCCTGGTGCTTCGAGATTGTCATCTAGGAAGACTGGGTTCAAGTCCGACAGATCCTGTCATCAAGTAATGTCAATGATGGATCCGCCCCTCATGTGCTTTTGGTGTTTGGAGCGCGACCCGAAGTCGTGGCCCGAGTGTCAGACCATGCATCCAAAGCCTTTAAGGGAGAGGTCCCTGAAGCTGATGGCGACCTGTAGGATCCTGGTACTCTACATGGTGCACTAAATAGAAGTACATCGTGCAATGAGCCCACTGGATCCCCAATTGGTTGACGGAGGCGAAACACTTCTTTTTATATATGTTTTGAAACCAAGAACTTCGCAAAAGAGTAAGTACTGCTTTTCTTTATTATTTCTGCCAGATAAGTAAATAGTTCAAACTTGTGCACCTTTAAACACAATGCAGTCCTATGGGAAGAAAAGTCAATAATGCATAAAGGTAAGTACAAGTGGTTTCAGGGGTTCACCGTCTGGGTTTAGCGATGTAGGAGCCCAAGGTACAAAGTACGGCCAGCAGTTTGTCAGGAGCTCCCCAAATTCCACTAGGTACAGGGTGCTGGTGAGGTTGTAGCTGGGCGCACTACAGAGAGGGGTAGGCACATAAAGACATGTTGTGAAGTGACACTTGATTTCAAGTCCGGGAGCTTAGATTGCAGGGGGCCTGAAAAAATGTGCCTCTTTGGCATTGTTACCCCCTGACTTTTTGCCTTTTGTTGATGCCAGTTATGATTTAAAGTGTGCTGGGACCCTGCTAACCAGGCCCCACAACCAGTGTTCTTTCCCTAAACTGTACCTTTGTTCCCACAATTGGTACAGCCCTGGCACGCAGGTGAGTCCCTTGTAAGTGGTACCCCTGGTACCAAGGGCCCTGATGCCAGGGAAGGTCTCGAAGGGCTGCAGCATGTCTTATGTGGAGAACATGTGGAGTGGCGAAGTGTGGCACAATGGTTAGAGTGGCCTCGGTGGGTCTTGGGCTCAATTCCCTTGGACCAGATAATTCTCGCCTCTGTGCCTAGTCTAATTAATGGGTCCCACTCTGTAACTCTGGGCAATAGCTTGCTTAATCTCCACAACGGCCCTGACAGCGCTTGGATGCCTGGCTTCACCCTGGGGGTTGCCCAGGAGTGTGTACCTCACAGGAAGAGCAAGGAGGGGTTCCATAGCGGTATGCGTACAGCGCCTTGAGACCCTATCGGTGAGTACTGCGCTATACAAGTGCGAAGTTTACAGGTTTATGCCAATCTGGGGACCCCTCACTCAGCACATGCACACTGCCTCACAGCTTGTGTGTGCTGGTGGGGAGAAAATGACTAAGTCGACATGGCACTCCCCTCAGAGTACAATGCCCACCTCACACTGCCTGTGGCATAGGTAAGTCACCCCTCTAGCAGGCCTTACAGCCCTAAGGCAGGGTGCACTATACTACAGGTGAGGGCATATGTGCATGAGCACTATGCCCCTTCAGTGCCTAAGCAAAACCTTAGACATTGTAAGTGCAGGGTAGCCATAAAGAGTATATGGTCTGGGAGTTTGTCAAACACATACTCCACAGTTCCATAATGGCTGCACTGAAATCTGGGAAGTTTGGTATCCAACTTCTCAGCACAATAAATGCACACTGATGCCAGTGTGGGATTTATTGTAAAATACACCCAGAGGGCTTCTTAGAGATGCCCCCTGAATACCAGTCCAACTCCTAGTGCTAGGCTGACCAGTTTTTGCCAGCCTGCCACAACCAGACGAGTTTCTGGCCACTTGGGGAAAGTGCCTTTGTCACTCTGTGGCCAGGAACAAAGCCTGTACTGGGTGGAGGTGCTTCTCACCTTCCCCCGCAGGAACTGTAACACCTGGCGGTGAGCCTCAAAGGGTCATGCCTTTTGTTACAGCACCCCAGGGCATCCCAGCTAGTGGGGATGCCCACCCCTCCGGCCACTGCCCCCACTTTTGGCGGCAAGGCTGGAGGAGATAATGAGAAAAACAAGGAGGAATCACCCACCAGCTGTGGTGACCCCTGCCTTTAGAAATCCCTTTTCTTGAGACTGGAGGATTCGACCAATAGGATTAGAGATGTGACCCCCTCCCCTCAGGGAGGAGGCACAAAGAGGGTGTAGCCACCCTCCAGGTCAGTAGCCATTGGCTACTGCCCCCCAGACCTAAACACATACCTAAATTTAGTATTTAGAGGCACCCAAGAACCCCGGAAATCAGATTCTTGCAACCTGAACCAAGAAGAAGGACTGCTGACCTGAAGACGACGGAAACGACAACTGCTTTGGCCCCAGCCCTACCGGCCTGTCTCCTGACTCTAAAAACTGCAACAGCGACGCATCAGATATGGACCAGCGACCTCTGAAGCTTCAGAGGACTTCCCTGAACCAAAATACCAAGAAACTCCTGTGAGCAGCGGGCTCTGCTCAACAACAGCAACAACTTTGCAACTTTCTTGCAACTTTTAAAGACCTCCCTCTTCCCGCCGGAAACGTGAGACTTCACTCTCTGCACCAGACACCCAGCTCGAGCTCCAGAGAGCCAACACCATAGGGAGGACTCCCAGGCGACTGCGACCTCGTGAATAGCCCGAGACGACCCCCCTGTATCCCTACAGCAACGCATGCAGAAAGAATCCAGATGCTCCCCCTGACCGCGACTGCCTGTAACAAGGGACCCGACGCCTGAACCAAGCACTGTACCCGCAGCCCCCAGGACCAGAAAGAACCGAACCTCCGTGCAGGAGTGACCCCCAGATGACCCTCTGCTTAGCCCAGTGGGTGGCTGGCCCGAGAAGCCCCCTGTGCCCTGCCTGCACCGCTAGAGTGACCCCCAGATCCCTCCAATTGAATCCTATACAAAACCCGATGCCTGCTTTGCACACTGCACCCGGGCACCCCTGTGCCGCTGAGGGTGTGTTTTTTGTGCACACCCCCCCCCCCCCACCACCACCTTCAAGTGCTCCACAAAGCCTGCCCTCTGAGGACGCGGGTACTTACCTGCTGGCAGACTGGAACTGGAGCACCCCTGTTTTTCATAGACGCCTCTGTGTTTTGGGTACCTCTTTCACCTGTACACCTGACCAGCCCTGAGCTGCTGGTGTGGTAACTTTGGGGTTGACTTGAACCTGCAACGGTGGGCTGCCAGTGCCCAGGAACTGAGACTTGTAAGTGCCTTACTTACCTGAAAAACTAACTATTACTTACCTCCCCCAGGAACTGTTGATTTTTGCACTGTGTCCACTTTTAAAATAGCTTATTGCCATTTTTACTAAAACTGTGTATGCTATTGCTCGAATTCATAGTTCCTAACTTACCTGTGGAGTGCCTTGCATTTTATGTATTTACTTCAAATCTTGAACTTGTGGTTCTAAAAATAAATTAAGAAACAATATTTTTCTATATAAAAACTATTGGCCTGGAGTTAAGTCTTTGAATGTGTGTTCCTCATTTATTGCCTGTGTGTACAACAAATGGTTAACACTACCCTCTGATAAGCCTACTGCTCGACCACCCTACCACAAAATAGAGCATTAGAATGATCTAATTTTGCCACAATCTTACCTCTAATTGGAACCCTTGGACTCTGTGCATGCTATCTCTTACTTTAAGATAGTATATGCAGAGTTAACTTCCTACAGTACTGGTGACATGCCAGGAAGCATATGGGGGCTTGCAGTGGGACGTGAAGTTCTAGTGGGCGCAGCATCAGGGGAATCTGTTGGGCGTGGTCCATGTCTCGGAGGGAACAGCACAAGATCCGCAGTGTTTGCTAATGCACTGCAATTGGCCCAGAGGCCCCAACCAGATCTGATAGTAGTGACAGCTGTGTCACTTTAGGGCTGGGGCGGCAATCAGAAGTATCTGGTCTCTGGCAGAGTCCAGATTCCACATCAACATGTTGGCGTTTCGTGCAATCAGACTAATATTGAAAGCATTTCTTCCATCTCAAAAGGGAAAGGTAGTGCATGTGCTCATGGACAACACCACTGCTGTGTGGTATTTCAACAAGCAGGGCAGGGTGGAGTCGTGGACCCTTTGTCAGGAGACTGCACCTCTGGACATGGTCTGAACAACAGGGCATATCCCTGGTGGTTCATCATCTGGTGGTCTCTCTGAATGCCATAGCAGACAAACTCAGCCGACAATGCTTAGTGAATCATGAATGGCATCTCCATCTGGAGGTGGTGCACAGTCTTTCAACAGTGTGTAGAGCCTTGGTTAGATCTATTAGTCTCCACAGAGCATGCACAGTGTCAGCAGTATTGTATGTTTGAGTTTTCAAGGCAGCAATCGCTCAGCAACACTTTCTGTCATGTGGAACTTAGGCATCCTGTACGTGTTTCCGCCTATACAACTTCTGCTTAGAGTTCTCAAGATCATCAAGAACGACCGGCCCAAGTTATTCTTGTGGCTCTGGACTGGGCTCAGAGAGTGTGGTATCATGAGCTTTTAAGCATGTCCATCGATCCCCCGATCAGACTACCCCTTCAGGAGTATCTTCTGTCTCAGTAGCAGGGGAAGGTTTTTCAGCTGAACGTGTCCGGCCTCCGCCTTCTTGTGTGGAGATTGAGCAGCAACAGTTGACATTTGTTGACCTTCTGTCCGAAGAGTGTAATGTCATCTTGGCGCCCCTACACTAAAGGCACATACGCTTGTCGTTGGAATACATTTATGGCATGGTGCAGACACAAGTATGTTGACTCCCTTCCTGCCCCTCTCTCTCTGAGGCCCTGTTTATCCTTTCTCAGGCCCAACAAGGCTCTGCTATGGGCACTCTAAAAGGTTATTTGTCTGCTGTATCAGCACTTTTGATGTTGCCTAATAAACCTTCTTTGTTTGAGTCTGCTATTGTTTCCTCATTCCTTCAAGGTCTAACTTGAATATTTCCTCCATCCCCATTCAATATGCCCCAATGGGATTTGAATTTGGTCCTGACATTGCTGATGTGCTCTCCTTTTGAGCCTCTTTACAATTGTCCTTTCAGTCTTCCCACCTTAAAAACAGCCTTCCTCGTGGCTGTTACATCTGCCCGCAGGGTGAGTGAGCTGCAGGCCTTGTTTAAGCTGCCCTACCTTTCCATGTATCCTGACAAAGTTGTGCTTCACACTCTGGCTTCCTTTTTGCCAGGAGTAGGCCTATCCATCACTTTGCCACATCCTTCTAAGGAAGAGGAGAGATTCCACCGCCTGGACCCAAAAAGAGCGTTGTGTTTTAACTTTATTGTACTAAAAATTTCAATTTGGGATGATTAACTCTTTTGTGGGTTATGTGGGTATGAATAAAGGTTCAGCAGTGCAGAAGCGGACCTTCTCCCGATGGGTCCTACTTCTATTAAAATCTGCTATGCACTGGTCAAGAAGCAACCACCTTGAAGGTTTGCGTGCTTTGTCTTCCAGAGCAACAGTTGTGACCACTGCATTAGCACATGGAGTTCCAGTCCTTTATATCTGTCAGGCAGCAACATGGGCTTCCTTTCACATGTTCACCAAAAATTACTGCCTGGACACTCTGGTCCATCGGGACAGGTATTTTGCCCATTCGATCCTGCAGGACTTTCTAGTATGATGTTGGTTCGCAATCCCAGTTCCGGTAATGGTATTGCTTGGGTATCTGTTCTAAGGTAAGGAACATTCTACTAGGTGACTGTCAGATGGACAAATTAGATACCTTTGGTAACTCCTTATTTGGTAGAGACAATTTCTAGTTGCAGATTCCTTACCGACCCTCCTGTCCTCCACTCTCTGTGAACTGATTTCTGGGGACTCCTCTTTCACGGCCTTTGTTTTGATGTACCAGTAATCCGTGCTCTTTATGGCTCTGCATTCCTTGCGTTGAAAGTAGTGAAAAGAAACTGATGTCAGCACGCTGGGGTGGTGCCTCTATAGGATCCGCCAAGTCATATCTGTTGCGGACGACAACTGACGCGAAGCCGATTGACGCCACCTTACGGTGTGCAGGGAATATACAGCTCAAGAAAAATCTCCAGATGCAGACTGACGCCTAGAGGAAATTCTAAGGCAAGGAACCTGCATCTAGATATTGTCTATACCTGTTAAGGATTTTCCAAAAGCAAGTAATTGGTCCATTAAGCCCAGTTTGATGACCAGGTCGAAATTAATGTAACTTGTTGCTATGTGCATCTTTTAGAAAACTTGGCATTCTGTTGTCCATTAGCCATTCATAGAGGCAGGCCACGAGACAGCCTTTTGCCCACCTCTAGAGACGTGTAAATGGCTCCTAGGTCAAGAAGAATAGAGGCTTGCCGCTGGAGACACTGTTACCTGTATCTATTGCATCTGGACTGCTCCATAGAAGCCACTTGCAAGTGGCCATTAATTCTGGAGCTGGTCTGGAGACTGCTTTTCTTGTGAAAGTAAGTTTTTTTTGGACCTTGTTAGTCCCCTTGCCTGGCTCCTTGCTGGAGTAGGTCGCCCGATGTAACGTACGAGTAACTACATTTATCCTTGATGTAGCTTTTTGTTGGAAAAGTTTCTAAGTGTCAAATTGGTTGAACTTGCCAGTGTTTTTTTTTGCAGTTGAGTGAAAAGTCTTAATTTATTGTTTCTTTAAAAATCTTTATCTCTGGTGTAGCTTTCGTGTTTGTAGGAGGCTGGCTCTCTATATGGTGCACTAAAAAGTACAGCATGCAGAGAGTCCAGTAGATCCCCCCCACCCCCCCCCCTCCCTCCCCCCCCCCTCCCCCCTATTGATTTGTAAAGTAGATAGGACTGTTGCTCTATTTTGTGGGAATGCGGGCGTGCCGTTAGGCTTATCAGAGGGTAGTGCTAAGTATTTGTTGTACTCCGAGGCAATAAATGAGACATACACAAAGCATTAATAAGAAAACAATTTAGAAAAATAGCACTTCTTTTTGTATATATTTCAAACCCAAGAACTTTCTTATAAAGAAAGTAAGTTTTTAAGCATAAATGCATTTTATTTGTAGATATTGAATTTCAGAGTTCTTCAATGTTAACCTATGGAAGGAAACCACATTCAGCATACAAGCACTTGTTGATGAAAGGACAAAGCTTGTAGGCTCAAGGTAAGTACTTGACAAGAGTCAGGACCACACCAGCGAGCCACTCCAGGCAGCACTGGGGCACCTAGATGCAGAGGTGCAGTATGCGTCGGGTGTCCAATGTATTTCAGTGAGATTTGGTCTCCATGGATTAGGCTGCAGGCTGTGGCTGGGCGGCCAGTCGGCGACAGCCAACCGGTAGTTCACAAACATGGGGTGCTTGGGGATGTAGGTGCACCTTTGGTCCCCTTCACCAGGCCCCCACGGTCAACAGATGCAGGGGTGTCCTTTGGCATCAGGTTTCCTTGTCCTGGAGCACTCAGTCGTGGGAGGTCTTGTGGTCTGAGCTGCCAGGGTCGTCGGGAATTCCAGGATTGGTGAAATCACAGTGAACTCGAGCTCAGGAGAGCAGGGGACGTTGTTGATGCCAACTTGGCTGGCGGCAACAGGTGCTGTGGTTTCTTTAGGTGTCAGGTTTCTCTCACCACAGAGACTGTGGGAGAAGGGGCCAGTGTGCAGAGGCTGCTGACAACTTAAAGGAGCCAAGGAGGGGTGAAGCCATGATGCGCTGGGATTCTGGGCGGCTGGGGAACCTTGCTGGCACCGGAGGTATGCTCCCAGTCGGGTCAGTGACTCTGGACGCAGTGGTGTCTTCAGGTGTCTGGTCTTTGTGGTTCTGGAGGCTGCAGAGTATTTTTTAGTAGAGTTGGTTGGGGAGCAGATCTGCTTCTAACGGGAGACCTGAGTCTGTTTCAAAGGCAGGCAGTCCTCCCAGGTTTCTGGAGGGTCAGCTGCAGGACGAGGCGTCTTCTTGTGCAGAGTCTTTGGAGGAGTGCAGAAAGACTGAAGGGTTTGGTACAGATCAGATGCTGCTGCTCCTCTTCTGCGGGTGGATCTCTTCTTTGTCCTTTTCTTCTTAAGTCATCAGGATCTGAGTTTTGGGGTTCAGAGATGCCACTTAAATACTCGATTTGGGGGTGTTATAGGGAGTGCCAAGTGGCAGTCAATGGGTTGCCTACCTTTAGGGTGACTACACTCTTTCTATGACCACTTTCATTGGAAAGTGGACGTAACCCTGACCCTAGTGGCATAATTACTTCCAAACAAAGGTGGAGGGATTTAATAAGTAGTGTCCACTTCAGCTTATCCACCTTAGGGGTAGGACTGGCATGAAGTGGGCACATCTCCTAATCTGCATAAATCTTCCACCTGTTCTGCCACCAAAAGTGGGGTCAGGACAGGGGGGTTGGGGGGGCAGGGTGCAGGGTCTGTCATCTCTGCCATTTGGAGAGACCTGGGTCTCATTACAAAGCCTGCTAGGCCTTTAAAGCTCCCTGTACTGGAATATCCATCCTGCCTGATGGAGGCGCTTACACCCCCGCCTAGTGCAGGCCTTTGTCTCTAGCTGCCGAGAGTGCTGGGTTTCACCTTGGGGGGCCAGAAACGTTGCTAAGGTGGCTGAACTGGTCAGGACCAGTCAGTTAAAACACTGGTAGTTGGTTGTTTTTTAGGAGGAACCTCTAAGGTGCCCTCTGGGTGCATGTATTGGGGAATCCAACACTGGCGTCAATGTGGGCTCACCGATACGAGATGTTTGATACCAAACATCCCTATCTACAGTGAAGCCATCATGTAGCTGGGGAACTCGTATTTACTAGTGTCCAGAATATGTATTTAAAATGGCTTCCCTGGTCATTCACTATGTCAGACAATCGACAAAGACATAGCAGGGGCATATCTGCTCATGCCTATATGCCCTGACATGTAATATAGTGCACCCTGCTTTAGGACTGTAAGGTCTGCTAGAGTGGTGTAGGAAAGTACCCTCTTTCTTGGCATGGTTACCCTCATTTTCTGCCTGTTGTCAGTGTGTTTGCCCCTACCCTGCCCCCGTCCCACCCCCGGTCATCTTGAATCAAATGTGGGAAGGGACCTCTGGGAGCATCTGAGCGGCAAGGTCATGGCAGGTGATGTCAGTGCTCCTTCCTGATAGGTGGTCACCTGTCTATGTGACCAATCCCCCCTTTAGGGCTGTTTAGGGTCACTCTCTTTGGCGGGTCCTCAGATTCGGCTTGCAAGATTCTAGCAGGACACCTCTGCACCCTCAACTTCAACTTCCAACCATTGGAACCGTGACTAAACCCTCCAGAAATCAACAGTCTGCATCAACGACAAAGACTCTGCTTGCAACATGATTTCCACGGCTCCTTCCACCTTCTTGCAACATTTCCTTGGCTGCGTATCCTCTGAGGGCGGCAAGTCTTCAGTCTGCACGAGAAGGAAAAAGGAATCTCCCTTGGAGTGAAGGAGTCACTCCCTGCAGGCACCAGTTGCAACGGCGACAGGCTGCGTGGATTTCCTCTCATCCTGAGCTATGTAGATCCTGTATCATGGGTGGTGTTCTTGAGTAGTCCTCTCTGCCAGTTGTCCAACTTTAGTGGAGGTAAGCCCTTGTCTTCCCATGCAGGACGGTACCCCGTGCACTGGGTCTTTTGCAGCTACCAAGGCTTGTTGGCATATCCTCCAATGGATCTTCAAGCTCAGTGTAGCCCCAGCACTCTTCCCTGCGAGAGACAGCCCTCTGCGTCCTTCTCCTGCGACGTAGGACTCTTCTCCAGTTTTATTGCTTAGGCTCCTCTATGACTCCGGATTCCTCTTCCAGTGGGTCTCCTGTGGGGACTGCCTCATCTTCTGTTTACTCTCTGTCTTGCTGATGGTCCCTCTAGGACTTTCCCCTTCGGTTGAGTCCTCCTGGACCTTGCTCCTCCCCAGAAGCTCCACTTTTGCTTCACTGTAACTTCTGCCTTTGTCAAGGCTTGTTGGTGGCCTGTCCAAGCCACTGACAGACTGCAATCATCCATCCGTTATGTGACGTCGACTGCATCCTCCAGGAACTCTTCACCTGCTCCAGGGCTGGGTTCATGACCGTCTTCTTCCAACCATCCACCATCTCCTGCAACCACAGTTGGGTGGGTAGTGGCTCCTGCCCCCACTGGGCTCTTCTGTGACTTCTGGACTTGGTCCCCTTCTTCCACTGGTCTTCCTCTTCAGGAATCCATCGCTGGTTTCTTGCAGTCCTGTCTGGGTGTTGCATTCTCCATTTTCTTCCTTTAGGGTGGCTTGGGGAAAATTCAGTAACTTACTCCTTTCTTCCTGGTCGCTCAGGGGCACTGTGGTACTTACTTTTGGTGTTTCCTGTACTCCCAGCTCCCCTCTACACATTTCAGTTACCTAGGTGGAGGTCCTGCATTCACATTCTATTTTTTTAGTATATGGTTCTGGCACCCCCTAGCGTCACTATTGCCTATTTGCTATTGCACTGTTTTCTAACACTTTCTATGCCTATTTATGATTACTAGTGTACATATCTAGTGTGTTACTTACCTCCTCTTGGAGGTTTGCCTCTCTGGTACTTTTTTGTAATTGTCACTAAAATAAAGTACCTTTATTTTTGTAACACTGAGTGTTTTCTTTCATGCGTGTGAGCGCTGTGTGATTACATTGGTATTGCATGAGCTTGCATGTCTTCTAGATAAGCCTTGGCAGCTCATCCATAGCTACCTCTAGAGAGCCTGGCTTCTAGACACTGCCTACACTACACTAATAGAGGATACCTGTATCTGATATAAAGTGTAAGTACCTTCGGTACCCACCACACACCAGGCCAGCTTCCTGTAAGGGATGACTTACATCTATGAAATGCAGTGTTAGGTGACATTGTGACGTGTCGTATTTTCACTTTTGTTTGCACTGTAGGAGGCTGGCTTAGCTTATGGTGTACACCTATGGTGTGGCTCCCTATACTGAGTCCAGGCATCCCTTAGTGATAATAACTAGTTGTCCAGATAGCAGATATTCTCTAGGGGTAGCTAAGGTGAGCAGCTAAAGCTTATCCAGGAGGAATGTAAAGCCCTTGCAATACCACAGTAGTCCGACAGTAACTCACTCACAAGAAAGAACCACAGAAGTGTTGCAAAAATAAAGGATACCTTAATACAGCACTACTACTAAACTGACATTGATATATCTCCCTTTGGCGATATTACACACAATCTTTACACAAATTAGCCAACAGAAATAGCACCGAAATATACAGGACCCTAGGGGAGTGCTAAACCATATGCTAAAAAAGTGGAATGTGAAATAGTGACTTTAGCCAAGGTAAGTGTGGTAGTTGGCTGGGGGCAGTTACGAACACCAGACATAAGTACAGTAAGTGACCCCAGCAACTAGGAGTAAGGTAGTTACCCACCCAGTTGTCTCACAGACTAATACAGAGAGTAGTGGTTGGTTTTCTGGCATTTAGGAGCCTTCCCAGTTGACCCCGAGGAAACCAACAGGCAAGAGAATGGATGGAGAGTTCCCTCATACCAGGGTGCCCCAAAAGTGGGAGTACCTACACCAGGGCCCCGGATACAGAGGGAAGAAGGGGCTGTCTGAAGGCTGTGGATGCTTCGGATTGTCCATCTGCTGTCACTACTTGTGGACCAGTCGGGGGGAACCCAAGGATGGATTCCGGATGTGGAGGACCTGTAAAGGAAGGGGACCGTGTCCAGCACCCTTGGAGGTGCCCATGTGGTGCAGGTGGCAGTGCCCAGCCCCCTGAAGGTAAAGTTCTTGCAAGTCGGTCGAAGAAGACCAGCTGCGGAGCCCAGGAGCTGCAGAAGATCCCAGGAGTCTCCTATGAGCTGTGCCTCGACGATCGCCGGATTACAGGAGTGTTAGTGACCAGCCAGGTCACCAACAAGCACTGGCAAATTTAAACAGGAGTTGCAGAAGAGTTTGCAAAGTTTTGGGGGCACCCGCAAGGTCCATGAGACTCTGCCCATGAGGGGAGTAAGAGCTGGCCTTCAGCACACAGGAAGGCACAAAATGTGCCCTTCAAAGATGTCGGGTGGCATTGGGACGACACCCCACCCAAGCCCTTACACTCCTCATACACAGGGTGAGGGGTCATACCTCTCCCTTGCAGGAAATCCTTTGTTCTGCCTCTCCAGCCTGAGCCTGGCTCACCAGCAGAAGGGCAGAACAGTGTCTAGGGTCAGCAGCAGCGTGGGCTGGCAGCTAGACCCCATAAGGGTGCACAGGCAGAAGTGGGAGATCCATTAGGGAACCCCCAGAGTACATGGGATCATGCAACTAACACTGGAATCGGTGTAGTTGCATGATTCCAACATGTTTGATACCTACGTTCTGAATAGCCATTATGTAGTTGGATCACTTGTGTTGACCAGTGTCACTACATACCTTAAGATGGCTTCCCCGCACTTCCAGTCCAGGAATTGGTCCGGGGCCTGTAGGGGTGCCCTGCTCATGCTGGAGTACCCTTCACGCTTAGAAACATGCACCCTGCCCTTGGGCTGAAGGGACTATCGGAGTGGTGACTTATAATGTCTTAGTGGAGTGGTTTGGTTTGACAGTGAAATGGTGCATGCACCCTTTTGCTCAGTCTGCAGTTGCAGGCCTTCAGTCACATTTTGCATGGGCTCCCATGGGTGGCAAAATACATGCTGCAGCCCACTGGAGACCCCTGGTGTAACAGTGCCCTTAATACCTAGATACCGTATACTAGGGACTTATATGGATCCACCAGTATGCCAGTGGTGGGTGTGAAAGGTTACCAACAACTAAATTTAGGGGAGGGAGCACAGTCACTGGGGTTCTGGTTATCAGGACCCCAGTGAACTACAGTCTAAACACGCTGACAGCAGGCAAAAAGTGGGGGTAACTATGCTAGAAAGATGGCACTTTCACATGCACAAAGAGAGACAGCCTGTCACGTGCTTGGTGAGGGGTCCCCTAGGGTGGCATAATTCGGGTTTTAGCCCCTGGGGACCCTCTTTAGTACCCCAGGCCCTAATTACTAAGGGTACCTTTTGCTAGGGGCTTACAGAGGATGCTAAAGGTTTTACCGAATGGGGAAAACAACTGTGAATTTTTTGGGAAAGAGATTTGGCACTGGGGACCTGGTAAGCAGGAACCCTGTCCACTTTCATTCAGAATTACACCAGGAACCAGGCAATAAGTGGAAAGGTGACCATGTCACAAGAGGCACTTACCTACAGTTTTGATGTCCATACATTTATAAATTATAACTTTTATTTATAAATTGGTGTCTGGCTTCTCTAGACATGTTTCATTCTTTGATTGTTTTGTTGCCATTTAAATGCTTTACACCTGTTCCTTTGTTGAAGCCTGACTTCTCAAAGCCACAGCTACCCAGGGTTGAGCTAAGGTTTAAGAAACGAAGGCTGACTAGTTGTAGAAGGATTGGTAATGTAATACATGGTGAAGTCTCACAACCACACCGTATAATACATCCAGTTTCCTTACAAGTGGTAAGACGGATTATGAATGAAGGCCTAAGGTTAATGTGCTGTTGCATTTGTTTCATAACCGCGAATAATACAAGTATTCTGAACCTGAACGCTGAGCACGTGGCTTTACGATCTTTCTAATCTGTTGTGTTTAAAGAAGATGCCATGTGTACATTGTCCTGGAATGGATCAATAAATGGAATCATGTAACAAAATTTTACTGGTGATCGCCATTTTGTATGTAGGTTTAACAGCCAACAAGATTGAACAGCGGCAGATATATTGGCCTAAATAAACATTTCATTTTCAGTGTTGGAATTGAAGTTTGAGAGAGCATTAACTAATCTTTGTTTCATACCAGGAGAGGCCTTTTTTTTTTAGCTGACAATCTTTTAAGAGTGCCCACAAAAATCTATGCAGCTTAATGAAAATGATAGACAATATAATACTTCTTGAACACTGCTACAGATTTCGAGATGACTAGAAATGCCAATCTGAATACATTTTTCTGATAGAGACTCCTAACTTCAGATTCTTCATTTTAGAATATTCCCCAGGCTACAGGCTGGGTCCAGAATATCATGAGCAGTACTGCTGGGTGCCAATAGGGTGGTGTTGGCAGCTCTGTCTACGTTGTCCACATCGGAAATTGTGTGCAGGGCCTATGAAGGCACCACCCTCGTGTACTGACATCAGTTCTTTACTTTTCACACCAGTAGCGCAGATCCATAAAGCTATCTCAGTCGTTTTTTGACTGCCTTTTCAAACTGTTTGCTAAATTTTTTTTAGTTTTTGCTCCCAGTGTTCTAGACATATCCCCCAACAAACCTTCAGGTTTCAGGCCTTGTATAGAGTTTCACAGACAGATGTCTGTTTCTGATCCTCACTCGGCCACAAGTCCAGGGCCTATACAAACTATTGGTCAATGCACCCAAAGGTGATCCGGAAGCGAGCCATGAAGCTCCTAGTGGAACAAAGTTCATTGTCGAACCAGAGGAAGAGCTACCGCTCAGTTATGGAGTCGGGCTCATGGTCGGTCATTGTCAAAGTCTGGTAAGTCAAAGAAGTACAAGAAGTTGTTGTTGAATCATCCTTTTCCCCCTCCTGCCCCCCCTTGTCTTCATGCTTCTAGGTGCTGCTTCCTCTCTATTTGCTGAGAGACGGAGACCGGGTTGTCTCCGTGCCTCCCTGAATTCCCCAGAGCAAGAGTGCTCCTCGACCAACTTAGTTAGTCTCAGTGTTCCCACACACTCCATCTTCAGGCACCCAACTCTGTTGTGCTTTTGGCCTCAAGGGAGTGAACGATTTCCCAGCTGGGATACCACCAGGAAGCCTGCTCCAGAGGCCAGCCTGACTATCTGAATCCGCCTTTGGAGCCGAACTGACTCTGGCGCTTAGGCTGATAACTACATCAGAACATGCCCTCACAACGCCACACTCCACGTTGCCAGATCCACCTAATAATGTGGAATCCATTGGCCTGTCTGATTCCAAAATGGTGCTGTTCAACATCTACTACTACACCACGAGCACCATCCGGTTCAGGCATGCTGCCCTTGTCTATTGACAGGCTCAGTGCAGAATCTGACTTTGGGGGGGTGGCAATGGCAATACCTATTAATTTTTTACCCTTCTATCATTTGGGGCTCACCTACCAGGAGGACAACTGGAGCTGGTAGATACCAGTAGACAGTAGACTGGACGCTTCTCCATATTCTGGCCTGTTCTCATCCTTGGGGGCTGTTTCGTTCATCATGGTGATGAGGAGTGGAGCAGAGGTCCTTGACCTACAGCTCCCTTTCATCCTGGTCAAGACCAACATCTTAACAGAGGTGCTTCAACCAGTGCTATCCCCTGCGGAGCCCCTGGTTCCCTTTGACAAAACGCTCACAAACATTCTCCTGGGGATTTGTGCCACGCCCTGCACAGCTTGGTTGCCCATCACCAACTCCCTGCCCCTGGTGACCCGGCATTCCTCACAAGCACATGAAACCTGAGTTTGCTGGTGCAGACCTCAACTGCCAACATTGCTCTCATATTCTTGCAAGATGCATGAGCCACACTGAAGCAGGCCATCCTTGATGGCAGGGATGCAGCAAAGGTGACCATATGTTGTGTGGGTTGGACACTACTGACTGGCTGGGCCGGGCTGTCACCTCCATGGTGGTACAGCACCTGGCTGAGGCCAACTGTTTTAGGAGGATGTTCAAATGGCTTTAAAGGACATGCCCTTCGAAGGCTCTCACCGGTGACAAGGGTGATTAAGTAAACTCCAGATCATTGGGATCCTCACTAGTGTTCCTCCAACCACACTCCTTACATCCCTTCCATGGTGCCTGCAATATCAACCTTCTCGCCTGAATCACTAGGGTTCTGGGCCCTTTCACGGCCCTTAACATATCTCTCACAGAAGACGTATGACTCAAAGCCAGCGTACTATGCAGCCCCCCACCCCTCTCTCTCATGGCCTCCAAGCCCCTTTAACACGCCCGTAACGCAGCACAGTTGTGCTTTTTGCAATAGAATCAGGCACCACCTGCCCCAGCGGTGAGCAATGACATTGGACAAATGAGTGCTCCAAATTGTACAGCAATGTTATGCCCTTCCATTCTGGACACCCTGTCTTCCTTACCATCTGTTCCTGACTAACTGACAGAAGACCACCTCTCTTTGCTCTGGCAGGTAGTACAGGCTCTTTTGGCCTCAGGAACCATTGAGAGGCATCAGAAGCTGGTCATGGTTGCTATTCACACTACTTTCTGGTGCTGAAAAATGGAGTCCTCCGCCCTGTCCTAGATATGCACCCTCCCAATGCCCTCTAAACAACAAGAGATTCACAATACTAACCCTACCCTAGATCTTGTCTGCCCTTGATACTTGATGGGAGGGTTGGAGCTCCTAGGTGTGTATTTCCACATCCTGTGTTACATGCCCACAGGTATTACCTGCAGTTCACAGTTGGCTAGATGCATTTCCAGTCTGCGGTCCTCTTTTTTGGCCTCAGCATTACTCCTCTGGTGTTTATCAAAGCCATGGCAGAGGTTGCACATCACTGGAGTTCAGGGATCTGAGTCTTGCCTTACCTCGACGACTGACTGCTGAAGGGGAGTTCGTCCCATGCTGTTGTCGCCCACCTAATGACAACAATCTACTTGCATTCGCTGGGGTTCACTATCAACATGGCAAAGACACAACCTGACACAAACGCTTCCTTTTATCAGAGAAATTCTGGATACAGTGCAGTTCAGGCTATGATCCCAATGTTTCAGCCTTTGTCTTGGATCTTAGTGCAACTGGATACGAGGCTGCTGGGTCTGATGGCCTCATGCAACCTGCTGGTGAAACCTGCCAGATGGCACATGCTGGATTTTGCAGTGGGACCTTATGTACAAGTGAGCACATCACCATGGGAGTCTCTCCAGCCTGGACCAGATTTTCGAATAGACTGCAAAAGATCTGCAATCGTGGTTGATGTAGGAAAGAAGCATCTTTCTGACATAGTTACCCCCACTTTTTGCCTGTTGTCAGTGTATTTAGACTGTAGTGCACTGGGATCCTGCTAATCAGGACCCCCGTGTCTGTGCTGCCTTCTCTAAATTCATATTGCTGGTAAATCTTTTCACCATACAGTTGGCATACTGGTGCACCCATGTAAAGGCCTGGTATGTGGTACTTAGGTATCCAGGACATTGGTACACCAGGGATATCCCATGGGCTGGAGCATGTATTATACTACCCATGGAAGCCCATGCAAACTGTGTCTGCAGGCCTGCCATTGCAGCCTGCATGAAATGGTGCATGCACTTTTCACTTGGATACTGTAAGTCACCCCTCTAGTAGGCCCTTTGGCCCAAGGGCTGGGTCATGTCACTAGGTGTGAGGGTATCCCTGCCCCGTACAAACCCAAGACTCCATTCTCTGGACTTTGTAAGTGCGGGTAAGCCATCTTAAGGTATGTAGTGAACAATGGAAAACACGAGTGGTCTAACTACATAATTGTTCTCCAAACCTAGGCATGTTTGGTATCAAACGTGTTGGATTCGTGCAGCTGCACCAATTCCAGTGCTAGTTGCATTATCCCCATGTACTCTCAGGGTTTCTTGGAGGATCCCCCAGTTCTGCCTGTGTAGCCCTATGGGGTCTGACTGCCAGCCCATGCTGTTGCCGACCCCAGACACTGTTCTGCCCTGCTGCTGGTGAGCCTAACTTGGGCAGGGTGAGGCAGAACAAAGGATTTCCTGCAGGGGAGAAGTGTGAACACCTCTCCCTTTGAAATCAATGTCTATGGGCTGGGGTATGGTGGCCTCTGAGCGCCACCAGGCTGCTTTGAAGGGCACATTTGGTGCCCTCCTTGCATAATCTGGTTTGCACCAGTTCAGGAACCCCTGGTTCCCGCTCTGGTGCAAAACCACTCAAAGGATAGGGGAGTAATCACCACCCTGTCCTGCTCCTCCCCCAGGGAGGTGCACAGAGCTCTGCCAAGGGGCCTCTTGATTCTGCCATCTTGGAAACAAGGTAGAGGCCCTTGGGAACATCTGACTGGGTTAGGCCAGGTAGATGATGTTCCTGACCCCCTCTGACAGGTGAGTCATCACAGAGTGATCAACCCCCTTCTAGGGCTACTCAAGGGCTTCCCCAAGTTTGGGTCCTCATATTCATCAAGCAAGAGTCTACACCAGGAACTCTCTGCAAGACTCTTCTGCTCCTGGCCTCCAGAACCACTGCTGATCTGCTTTGGAACTGAAACCAGACTCCCAGGGCTCCCAGTCCAAAATGGTTTCTCCAGCTCCTGCAAGATTTCTGCAACATCCGTGGCTTTGCATCCTCTAGGGTCACAAGAACTCTGTTTGCATCCAAGAAGCAAGAAAGAATCTCCATTGGAGTGAAGGAGTCACTCCCTTGCATCTTCAGGCACCTCAAGACAGTGACAGAGGCCTACCTGCAACTCTCTGTGCCTGCTGCCAGTGGGTCCTCGGGGCTCCAACAATTCCTCCTGGCTCTCCTGCTTGCTGAGGGCCAGCCCTGACTCCCCTCCGAAGCTTAAGTAACTTTGACCTTGCTTGCCCCCAAAATCTTGCAAAACCCAGCACTCCGCAAACCCAAATTCAGATTCCACTCTGGAGCTCCTGTGACATGGGACTCCTGTTTTGTTGTGCTGTTGAGGCCCCCCTGCGACTCCCTGTGCCTGCTGCCAGTTGGTCACTCATGGGGGCTCCATTGACTCTGGCTGGCTGGCTTTTCTTCCTGCTGAGGGCCTGTCCTGACTCTCTTCCAAGGGTCTAGTCACTAGGACCTTGCTGGTCCTCAAAAACCTACAACTTATCTTGCAACTACTATTTGCATTTTCCGAGGCTTGTTGGTGACCCAGCTGGTCACTGACCCTCCTGCACTACGGCGATAGACGTGGGACTGTTCGTGAGTGACTCTAAGGATCTCCTGCATCCTCCTGGACTACGCATCTGGACTTCTTCCTTCACCGTCCTGCAGGAACTTCACCTACAAGAGGGTGGGCATTGCCTACCTGCACTGCCTGGACAACTCCGAGTGGTCTGGATACCGTCCCCTTCTTTTTTAGGTTCCTCTTGTCCAGAATCTACTTTTGGGTTCCACCAACCTGGCCCAGAGGTTGCAGCAGCAGCTCGACAACTGGGGCCAGTTCATCCATGTGCACTTGGGCTCCCCGGTGTAGGTGCTCCGGTCTTCTACTCCGGTCTTCTGGGTATCCAGGGGTGGAGGCACTCTCAAGCCTTCTTTGTGCCAACTGATTTCCTTGGGTTCCACTGGGAAGGATCCTAAATTCATACAAATACAACTGCGATGGTCCTGTGTTAGCCTATGGGACACCCGGCTCGATAAAAACTCTGGCCCGGGTGCCTTTGGGATTACAGTTACTTACCTCTGGTATTTTCCTACTCCCCTAGTCCGTAGGATCCTAACATACTCCCCTTGGTTGGGCACCTTTATTCCTATACCACTTTCTTAGTGTATGGTTTGGTCCCCCCATAGGGTCCCATGTATTTCTGTGCTATTTCTGATTATTTCTAAGTGTATATTTTGTGCGTAGATATCTCTGCAAGTGGAGATACACCAAAGTTAGTATAGTCTTTAGTGTTATAATAACGAAACCTTTATGTTCAATGGCATGTGTAGCTGTAGATAAACATGCTTTGCATAAGTCCACCATCTAGTGTTGGGTCCAGAGTGTTACAAGTTATTTTTGTCCAAAGAATCTTTTCGAATCACGGGATCGAGTGAGTCCTCCTCTCAGTAATACTGCGCATGAGCTTAGAGTCCTTTGTTAGATTGTTTTCTCTCCGCCGTCGGGTTTGGACGTGTCCGCCTCTTGCCCTGTTTTTTTCCTCTGCTTCGTCTACTCCGAACTGTTCTCATCTGTCTTTTTTTCATCAACGGTATTGTAGTTCGATAGGGGTTCTGCTTCTGAAGCAAACTCACTGCCCTTCAGGGTGTCTTTGCCCATCTCAGGTCTTCTCCTCCATGTAGCATCCGACTATTCAGGGCTAGTGGAATGTGCTCCATTTTGGTTTTGCCCTCAATGCCACTCAAAATGTCCCCACACCGACCAACACCTGGTGTGTAATTTGTGTCTCTTCCCCGAGCACAACAAATAAAGTTGCAATACCTGTGTTTCTTTTGGTCCAAGAAGATGCTCCATGACCAAAGAGCTAGTCGGTTGGGGATAGTGTCAAGACACCAGACTGCATGCTGGATATCTTCTGGGAAGATGACGTGCAGGAGGAGCCTGAGCAGGAGACCTTTTCCATCAAAGACTCTGGTGTACAATCTGGCATTTAGAGCCAACCGGCCACCTTCGCGCAACCTTTGAGTAGAACAATCCATACTCCCAATTCAAAGACATTAAAAAAGCCCCTGAAGCAGGTCGCTGTACCATCACTGCCTCTGGGCCATGATCAGATCTGAAAATCACCTTTGGACGCCATGCCTTCCGGCTCAGCACCGAAGATAGCCAAGACAAAGACATCTTCGCCATCGACCTTCGACAGCATCACACACTGCTTCGGGATCGAACAAAGCCATAGAACCAAGCAAGAAAGCCTCCACAACAGCTTTGGAGCTGACCACTTCGCACCTACCGAAGACTTTGGTACCGAACGTTTTGGAACAAAAGGCGGTGCCTCAAAAAGACTCCAGTCATTCTTCTGATACAACTTTACCAGTGGAACCCATTTTAGAGGTAATGGACGCTCGTCAGTGTCAGCTTCATCTTCAGGAAGGAACAGGATGAACTATTGCTCGGCACCAAAGATAGCCCAGACCTTTGGCTTGGCAGCCTCACACTCTGCTATCGACCGAGCGCTTAAGCACCGCGCAAGAAAGCCTCCACATCAACTTACAGTTAAAAGGAAGCTAACTTTTGAGGAGTCTTTGGACACTATTCTTCCCACAAATAAGCCCTCCAAGGACAATGCTCCAATTAGACCCCAGCCTTCTCCACCACATTCTCCAGTTTCCACCCCTCCACCGCCTCCTCAGTCTCCTACAACACAACCACAGTTTTCCTCACAGGGTTCACCAGCACCACCAAAGGATGAATTTGGAGGGGAGGCGGGGGCCTTCACAAGACCTAGATCCATGGGACTCATTTGACCCAGATGCTATTCTGCCAAACTAACCAGATCTATATCCTGTACGACCATCACCACTGGAAGGCACAATCTCTTATCAGCAGCTGATAGCAAGGGCAGCAGCATGTAACAATGTCCAGATGCACACTGACCCTCTTAAAGAGGATTTTCTCTTTAACACCCCTACAGCACACAGTCAGTTCCTCCCTGTGCTACCCGTAATGTTTAGACATGCTAATGACATCTTTAAAAAACCTGTAAGGTCCAGAGTTATCATCCCAGGGTGTATAAAAAATACAAAGAGGCACCTTCAGACCCTCTCTTTGTAAAGACTACAATCCCTCCACACTCAGAAGCGGTCAGTACTGCACAAAAACGTGCTAATAGTCAATCTACTGGAGATTTCCCCCCTCCTGACAAAGAAAGCAAGAAAATACATGCATCAGGTAAGAGTAGCAGCACAAGCTGCCAATCGTTGGCTTATCGCTAATTCCCAAGCCCTAATAGCACGGTACAACAGGGCCTACCTGGAGGAAATGGAGGATCTCCTTCAATGCCTCCCAGAGGAATGTCACAAAAGGACGCATGAGATAGTATCAGAAGGTCAAACTATCTTGCGTAACTCTATTTGGTGTGAAATAGATGCTGCAGGTACAGCAGCACACTGCATTAATACAAGCATCATTATATGCAGGCATACTTGGCTTAAGTGTTCAGGCTTCAATCCACAAATACAGCAGGCAGTACTCAACATGCCATTTGATGAGGAACGCTCATTCGGCCAACAAGTGGATACACAATAGAAAAAGTTAAAAAAAGATTCAGAAACAGCAAAAGCAATGGAGGCACTACTGACCACCACACAACTTGGTAATTTTCATCACCCACAATTTAGGAGAGGCTTCAAACCATTGTCTGCAGTTTTCCACCTCTTACAACACACACGCTTCACACTTTTACAACAGAGGTTCCTTAAGGGGATCATACAGAGGCTCAAATAACAAAGGCAGAGGGAAAGCATCCACTTCCAGAGGATGTGCCTCCACTGCACGCCAGTGATTACCTACACCTTCCACCACCTCACACCTCTCCAGTAGGGGGAAGACAAAAAAACTTCTATCCACAATAGTCAGAGATCATCACAGACCAGTGGGTTATTTTAATTATCTAACATGATTATTGTCTGGAGCTCACTTCCACTCCACCAAACATTCCCCCTCGCACTCACAAATTCTCACAAGCATACCTCATTCTCCTCAAAGAAGAGGTACTGTTCCTTCTTCTCAAAGGGGCTATCAAAATAGTCCCCTTCTCACAGCAAGAGTCAGGAGTATACTCCCTATACTTCTTTATACCAAAGAAGGAAGGGTCACTCAGGCCAATTCTACATCTCAGACCACTAAATCTCTACATTGTCTCAGAGCATATCCAAATGATCACTCTCCAAGACATCATTCCACTGTTACAGCAGGGCGACTTTATGGCAGCGTTGGATCTAAAGGACGCTTACTTACATATTCCCATTCACCCAGCACATCACAAAATCTCGGATTTGTAATTGTGGGAAACAATTATCAGTTCAAGTTGTTGCCTTTTGGAGTCACAACCGCTCCCAGGGTCTTATCAAAGTGACTAGCAGTAGTTGCTGCATATCTCAGACGTCAACACATTTATGTATTGCCTTACTTAGATGATTGACTCATCAAAGCCAGTATGTTAAACCACGGTCAATGTCTCAATCAGTTGACATTGGATCTTCACACACTCATGATCAGCTGTCTTAAATCCCATTTCCAACCTTTGCAAATACAGCTTACATATAAGCAGTGCTCAATGCGCAAAGAGGGTTAGCAGATACAAGTCCAGCTCGGATTCAAGCTTTTCAAACTTTAATTTCCCAGTTACAGGAAAACCACACTTTTACACAGTAAAGATCATGATGCGAGGAATGATGGCGTCTTGCATTACCATCGTACCTCATGTCAAACTGCATGTGTCCCCTACAACAGTCCCTCTCATATCAGTGGTCTCAGTCACAGGGTCATCTCTAAGATCTAGTGTTGTTGGACTGCCAGACTCACCTCTCTCTGCAATGGTGGAATTCCACCAACCTCTCCAAAGGGCGGCCCTTCCCGGACCCTGTGCTTCAAATCACTCAGACTACAGATGCATCACAGACAGGTTAGGGCGCTAACCTCCACAACCTCATAGTACAAGTACTATGGGAACCATTCAACAAAGTTCACATGTCAGTTACGTGGAACTTCAAGCAGTTTCCCCAGCACTGAAGGCTTTTCTTCCACAACTCTTGCACAAAGTGGTTCTAATCTGTACAGACAACATGTCAACCATGTATTATCTGCAAAAACAGGGAGACACGTTCTCAGTTGTCACATCTTGCTAAAACAATTTGGAAATGGGCAATTCACAACCACATTCACTTCATGGCAGAGTATCTCCTAGGCATGGACAACCATTTTGCAGACCTAGACAGCAGGATGCAGCAACAAGTCCATGCCTGGGAACTCCACCCACAAATCCTTCCAACAGTACTTCCTAATGTGGGAAACACCTCAAATAGACCTTTTGGCCCCCGCAGAAAATACAAAATGCCAAATCTTTGCATCTAGATACCCACACTCTCAATCCAATGGCAATGCTCTATGGATTAACTGGTCAGGGATATTTGACGCTTTCCCACCTCTCCCGCTTATTCCATCTCTAGTTTACAAGTTGAGGCAAACTTCTCACACCATGATGCTTGTAGCTTCCACATGGGCACGTCAAGCTTGGTTCACAACACTTCTGGATCTGTCACTAGTTCCACATGAGAAGCTCCCCATCAGGCTTGACCTTCTCACTCAAACAGGGACAGATGAGGCATCCAGACCCCTACATCGCTCAACCTTGCGATATGGCTCCCCTTAGGTCATGGATAATGATTACTTAAAACTGAAGCATGTAAACCTACAACCAGACAGTGTAATGCTGCAAAATGGAAAAGTTTTGTATGCTACTGTCAACCTAAAAACATTGATCCACTCAAAGCTTCCTTTCAAGAAATTTTTTTATTTGCTACATTTGCAGTAAACCAACGGCATATTTGTCTATTTGTCTTCATTTAGCAGCTATAGCTGCTTATCTCCAAAACAGACAACACATCTTTTTATTCAGAATTCCAGTTAAGGCTTTCATGTAAGGCCTCAAAAGTCATTCCACCCAGGGTACATCCAGCACCGTCTTTGGACCTTAATGTTGTTCTTACTAGGCTCATGGGTCCACCTTTTGAGCCAATGCATATATGCCCTTTACAGTTCCTTTCATGGAAGTTCGCTTTCTTGAGAGCTATCACTTCCTTAAGATGTGTAAGTGAACTCCAGGCTCTAACTTTAGAAGAACCATTCTTCCAAATACTCAGGGATAGAGTAGTTCTTCGAAAAATCCTTAAATTCCTTCCAAAAGTAGTTGCACAATTCTTATCAACCAGTCAATCAAATCACCTATTTTCTTTCCACAACCGGACTCAGTTGCAGAAAGAGCTCTTCACACGCTAGATGATGATATATTAATAGACCCAAAGAGTTTAGGAAATCTAAACAACTTTTTTTTGCTTTTTCAGTACCTCATAAAGACAACCCAATATCAGAAAATGGTATAGCTAGATGGAAAATCAAATGTATTCAAACTTGCTATGCTAAAGCCATACGGACATTACTTTTTACCCCCAGAGCACATTCCACTAGAAAAAAGGGTGCCTCTGACTTTTCCAGGTAACATCCCCATAGCAGATGTATGTAAAGCTGCTACTTGGTCTACACCACATACATTTACTCATTACTCGATCTCGCGTTTACCGGGCAGCTCACCACTACGCTACTACTCGGTCATTTTATAGGCTTATCAGGGCCTTCTCATATCTTCGATTTCATGCAAGCCTTTTACACACGCACCTGCAGCTGCCTGGCGCAGCCATACCTATTTCAGTTCTTTACCATTTACTCAGCCTTGATAAAGTCACTTGTGTGACGAAACACGTGTTGGCTGTATCTCCATGATGACTTAATGCTTTCTAAGCACCTACGAATAAAGACACCATCTGCAAACAGGATTTGAGACTCGTTTCAACTTTATACTTCCCTCAACTCTCGGAACCACACCAGGAATATCTTTTTCTGCCTTACTGTTGGACATTACTCTCTGTGTGCTGTGGCCAATGTTTTCCCATTTTTGCTCTAGGGTACTCCTAGTACCCGTTTTGGTGCCTACCGGGCAGTAAGGCACCGGGCCATTCTGCACCGGACTTTACTCTCACTTATCTATTCTGTTTAAACCACATGTCTACTGTCTAGAAGAGCGGCACCTCTCACCCTTACTGCCCCATTTCTCATTTACTAAACACTGCTGATGTACTAACACACACTAGATGTATTACACGCCAACAAGCTAATGTTGGCCAGGCAGTGTTTAGAACACTTTTTCAGTCAACTCCAACTCCTACAGGCTAGCCACCACTTATGTGGAAGGACTGCTTTATAGTCTTTGCAAAGCATGTGTATCTACAGCCATACATGCCATCGAATGGAAAATGTTACTTACCCAGTAGATAACTGTTTGTGGCACGTAGTGCAGTAGATTCACATTTGACCTCCCTCTTCCCCAGATGCCTGTAGCTGTTAAGGTTACTTTAACATATAAATATTGTACATATGTAAATACATTGCATGGCTATCCTTTTCTTTACTCTCTATACACTCCTCTTCTCACCCGCCTGTGGGAAAGCAATCTAACAAAGGACTCAATGCCCATGCGCTGTTTCACCGAGAGGAGGAGTCACTCGATCCTGTGATTCGATTCTTCTAACAAAAACAAGTTGTAACACTCTGGACCCAACACTAGATGGTGGACTTATGCAAAGCACGTGATTCTACTGCTCTACATGCCATGAAGCGATGTCTACTGGATAAGTAACATTTGCCTTTTGCAACACCTGGTGTGGTTCTTTATTGTGAACAGTTACTGACTGACTATTTTGGTATTGCTAGTGCTTTATACTCCTCCTAGATAAGCTATAGCTGTTCACCATAGCTGCCCCTAGAGAGCACTTGCTATCTAGACACACAAACACTATCACTGAGGGTTGCCTGGACTCAAAGTAGAATGCCACACCGTAGGTGTTCACCATAAACTAAGTCAGCCTCCTTCCGTTGACACTCTGCAATTTGGGTCAGAGGCATATCAATCTTCTGGAGTTGCAGGCTGTCCACTTGGTACTGAAAAATCTTACTTCCTTCCATCAGGGGAAGGGTGGTTTAGGTGTTCAAGGACCACACCACCATGATGTTATTGCAACAAAAAGGGTGGAGTGGGGTTGTGAATCCTGTCTGCAGGGCCTGCATCTTTAGACATGGCTGGAACACCAGGACATCTTGCTGGTCATGCACCACCTGAAGGGATTGCTGCTACCCCTTTGGGAGGATCTCCTGTCGTAGTAAACGACCAGGGTATTACACCCAAACCTGTGCACTCTCCACTTATTCCAATAGCCAGGCACGTGCCAACAAAAAACGTATATGTCTGCCGCTGCAGCACGTTTGTGGCTTGGTGCTCCTCATTATAGATTTACCCACTTACTGCTTCTCTGTTGGAAGCACTATTGTTTGTATTGTCCTTAGACCAGCAAGGCCTTACCCTGGGTGCGATTTTTAGGTTGTCGGTCCATCATTTTGGCTTTTTTTTTTTTTTTCGCTGCTGGACCAGCCCTCTCTGTTTTAGTCACCTTTTGTGGCTTGTTTTCTTAAGAGCTTTCAGTATCTATTCCCACCGACCCCTTTTATTATGGCCCAGTGGGATCTTCATTTGGTCTTCAGTTTTTTGTGTAGAAGACAGCCTTTCTACTGGAAATTATGTTAGCCAAGAGGGTGAGCGGGCTTCAACCCCAACTAACTGGTTCTTAGGACCTCCTTCCTTCCATGTTGGCCAAAACATCATGCTGTTGACATTTTTCACTCCATCTCAACCTTCCACAGAAAAGAAGAGACTCCACCGTTTGGACCTAAAAAAAAAGAGCCCTTTCCTTTTACATAATTTGCACCAAAGAACAATGGATGGGCTATCATCTCTTCATTGGGTTTGCTGGAGCGAAAAAAGGCAAGACAGTGCAAAAACAGACCCATCTTTTGATGCATTAGAGTCTGCACCAACGTCTGCTTCGCACTAGCTAAGAAGAAGCTTCCTGAAGGCATCTGGGCTCATTCCAGCAGAGCTAAGATGGCTACTACTGAGTCACCATGTGGAGTGCCTCTCCTGAACGTGTCTGTCTGCTATGTAGGACTTCACACCTTCACAAAACACTGCTGCCTGGACAGCCACCTCTGAGGAGCCATATCTTTGGTATCTATTCTAAGGAAAGGAGTCTGCGGCTAGAAGTCTCTATCAGAAGAACATGTTACTTACCTTCTGTAACTCTTTTTTCCTGGTAGAGTCTCATTCTAACTGCACACTTCTCAATGACCTCAGACCACTTCCCCAATCCCTCCCCGCTCTGCAAACTGTGCTCTTCACCTAAAAGATGTTTGTAGATTTTGTACACGTCATACATTTTTCAGTTGTAGCTCTGTGTTTTTGGCACAGAAATAGTCACAAAAGAAACTAATGCCAGGGTGGCACCCTGTATAGGCCTCCGGCGCACAAATTCTGATGCAGACATAATGGGAAGCTGCCATTGCCACATATCGGCTCACAGGGCTGTTGGCCAAGTTGTTCTGGATACAGTCTAACACCTGGGGAATAGTCTAAGTTGAGGAATCTGCGATTAGAAAAAGTCTGTACCAGAAAAAACGTTACTGAAGGTAAGTCATTTGTTCATTTTGACTAGAGATGGTTTACAATACCTTCCCCAAAACCCATGTATGGAGAAAGGAAGGAAAGCAGAAAAGAAGGTGAGTCTTTCTGCCAAAGGCCAAAGAAAGATATACCTAAAAAAGAAATCTAATTGATTTACCCGGCATTACCATCTTTCATACCATCTTTCATAGACTGAAATGCAACCATTCCCTGTTGTCAGGCTGGGAATCCCTGGCAGTTTTAAATAGCAAGAAACAATAGTAAAATGGCCACATGCCCATGTTTTAGTAGCTTATTCAGCTTGTTTTAAATGGCCTAAACTTCAGCCAATGAGATGAATACAGTTTGAATATCACGGGTGGTTACGCCCCCAACTCTATCAACCTTCCCCTCGAGACCCTACTCCAGGACAGACTTTCAAAGCGACTCCGCCTGCAACTGTAGAAGACCTTGTACTGACAGTGCCTTGATCTGGAGCAATCTTGTGCTACTCAATTACAGCCAGTTTAATACAGCTTGAGTCTGATCTGAGATCCCCCACCCCTCGACCTCATTACCATCTGAGACTCAATTCTCTTTTTGACTCAGATTCTAACCTAGTAACACAGGCACATATTGACCCATCAGGTCACTGATTATAACTGGGAATATGGATGAGTTTCTCCCTCTTAATACACTAAAGATGCTCTATATCTATACCTTCAAAATGCCAGGGGGCTAAATATATTTCCCGAAACATCTTGACTCGCTGCCTCAAACACAAATAGAGGAAAGTACCTCATTTGCAGTGGTGGTTTGGAGGGCAGCATAGACCCTAGAACTTTAGTTGCCCATCATTGCAGTGAAAACATGCTGAATTCTTCATCTATGGCCTCCTAATCTAAGCCGTTACTGCAATTTAAAGAAACCCTTAGTGAAGCACCCATGGACTATGTGGTCCAAACCCCGTTTATGTCTGCCAGTTTGTCAGCTTTGGACTCATTGACTCAGTTCCTGGTGTGCTGAACTTTCTTAGTAGACTACCTACACTGAAGCATCTGATTGTGCAGGCCTCAGCAAATAAGGCCAATCCAAACAATTTTCTGATCAATCATTTGGATAGGAAATCAATCAGAAAAAGGATGCTTTCTTCAGCTAGCCTGGCCCATAAATTTGTCAGTGCGGTTTGCTTATTATGCAGATACATACAGGTATGATGGCTAGCTAGCTATTCCCGGTTGTTCCAGAAGAGCAAATGGCCTTGCTGGCCCAGTCGATAAATGATGCCTATGATGTGACAAAATACATTCTTTTGTCTGGCTAGGACACTGCAGACTGCATTAGCAGTACCAATGGCATAGATGTGATGCTCAGAAGGTACCCTGGGATGAGGTCAACCAGGTGTTCTTGTGATATACAAGCATTTCTAAAGGATATGTCCTTTGATGGTTCCAGGCTCTTAGGAGAAAAGGCTGTCTGGATGCAAAATCAATTTAAAGACAGTATTGTAGAATCCTTGAGATTATTAATGCCTGCAAAGCAATTTTATACCCATGTCGGGAAATTTAAATGTTACTTAGCGTTGTTACCTGGTTGTTCAGAACTCAGCCCAGACCTTTTGATGATGTCAATGCAGCACGTTGTCTAACAGCCATTAGGGACTACAGTCTTCCAATTTTTCCTCTCCTGCAGTACTGTCAAGCTACTTCAATTTAAGTAAATAAGTACCACCCCTCACTGCAACAGTTGATTCTGAACTGCTAGGCGTTACTTACAATTAATACTGACAGTGAGGGGTCGTGGCCAGCCAAGAGGGACAGATTATTCCCTGCAGCTCTCAGGAGGGCTTCCACAATCTACTAAATTCAGTCCTTCTAACAAAATATCTTGGCCAACTTACACTGTAACAAAACCAACCACCAAGAAAGGAAGTGCTTAGCTAGCAGCACAAAAAATATTCTCAGATGCCACAAGGGGGTGGTGCCTGGGGAGACCCAGATCCTGCAACAATTGTCATGGAGAAAGGCCAGAAAGGCTTACCTCTGGTGACATCTCCCTGCTCGTAGAGAGGCCAAGCCTGCTACAGTAAGCATAGTCACTGCCAGCATAACAGTCTCCTGCATGGTGGGAGTGGTGGGGTATAAACAAGCCACTGACCCAGAAAAGGTGAACCCAAAGATAGACACAGTGCTCTGAGATCTGGTGGGCTGTATTATTCTGGGGAGAAGGAAAGTGAAGCTTGAGAAGGCAAATGGTACAGCCTGGGACAAAAGGAGGTGTGCTGCACGGAAGAAATGCCAAGGTGGAGCAGTAGCAAATTGGAGTCTGAGTGATGTGTGATAATGGATACAGGAAGGATGTATGTATTGATGCTGTGCCCCCACATTTTGACACTTAAAACAGCACGATGAGAGACCTTGGCATGCATGAATAACGACAGGCCCACGTCAAACTGGTGAAGTGCTTCTGGGTGGCTAATCAATTGTTTAAAGGGTAAATACAGTCCCTCTATAATCACTAATTGAAATGCTCTGGGATTCTATATATCTTTGGCATACCACTTTTGAGCCAAGCAACAACTAACCTCCTGATTGAAACCCAAGGATACCTGTGACTCAGTCACTGCAGAATTTGAAACACTGACTTCACGGGTCCTGATTATAACACACAAACCTAGGAGGGACATGTATGCACCAACCACTAGTGTTGTACGGAGGCTAACATAAACTTGGGCATTTTGTAGACTTAGGCCTCCCAAATACAAGAGCAAAAGAAGGTGAATAACTTTTATGGTACTTAGATGACCATCCAACCTTTTCGTAACACCTAAAGAGGCAATGGAAACGGGCAGCTCTCCTACAGCTAAGGAAGATATGCTCCCAAAAGAAGACCTCATGAACAGTTTAAAAACCTTTATAGCAGAACTGAAATTAAGTTAGAAATGAACAAAAACATGGCCAAAATTAACTCTGACTTGAACCTCAAAATTATAACACTGCACACAAACATTGGTTCAGTGTGAATGAGAGTTGCAGAAGCAAACATTTGTCTGAAACAACTAATGCGGGTGCTTTGAAAATATGTTACATCCCTGAGAGCACAAATTAATGTTGGAACATTAAAATGTGTAGATTTAGAGAATAGAGCGTAGCACAATAATATCTCTAAGTATCTGGCCGAAGGGGTGAAAGGAAATGGCTTCTAATATTACGGGACTATTCTCTTTTACGCTGGGTTATGGACATAGAGAAAGAACACATAGGGTGGGGCTGCAGAGAACTTCTTACATCGGCAAACCAAGAAAATTTTTGGTCCGATTGAGCAGCTACCAAGCCAGGGAAAACGTCTTTGCATTGGCAATTAAGATGGACAGTATATCACATCAAGGATACTAATGCTTCCTATATCAAGGTATAGCACCAGCAGTCTCAGATGAGGACAACAGTTCCGCCCTCTAACGGAGAAATTGTGTAGTGAAAAGGTAAAGGCCAAAGGCGCAGCGTAAGAAAAATGACAATCCAGGCTAAAGATAGACACTGAAATACAACTCACTTATTGAACAGTTGTTGGAGCCAGCTAGTGACTTGAATTCAGGTGGAATGGTCCACCGGCTGAGCAGGCTTGAAGCTGCATAATGGACAGTGGCTGTAATAATTAATGTAAGGTACATTGAAGTGAAACAAGTTTCTTCTCAAGTGGGTAGTAGGTAAGTCTCCTTCTTTTGGTGATGATTTGAAGCCCCATGACCTGTGATAAGTCATCCTGTATACAGTAAGGTAACATGATCTGAATGTATTAGGTACATTGTAGACCACTCTCAAACAAGAGTTTACTCATCTCACACTGCCAGTCACCCACACTAGGCTTATAGCTTATTGCTTACACTATAGATTGTTAATTGAGAAAGACTAGGAAAGAAGTGTCATCCACACACATCATGAAAATACAGTACAGCAGACTGCTGTTTTTAGTTATACGGCAGAAATGGCAGGAGATCACGCAGCAAAGGAAAGTTTAAATGATGTAATGACACATCCTAGGACTCCAATTCAGACAAACCAAACTCAGAACTTATAACTAAATGTCTTAACTTCCCTAATTAAAAAAAACAAAACAAAGATTTTGTCTGTTGATATGGGAAAGCCGGGTTGACGTTATATCGCTGCAAGAAACGTGGTGACAGTCACAACAATTTGAAACGGAGAGCAAACACTCTTAAAAGAGCCAGTGAGAAAAAACAAAAAGGCCCCTACAGCAAACCCAACTACAATCTTTCAGAAGCAGGTCATGCAGTTAAAGGCCAAGCTTAATGCTGGTCCAACCAATACAGTGAAACTTACTCTTGTCCCCTTACAACAATGGTCCTATGGTCAGGGTAACAAAACTAGCTCACAGTTTGTGAATCCACTTTGCCAGAAGCTTGAAAATAGCTATATGGGGTGTATATATTCCATCATGAAGCCAGCTAATTAAAACATAAGAGGAGAAATTAGATGCTCCTGGTGACTATTACAAATAACTTTATTTTTCGGAAAAGCTTAGTGATGGTGAGCAGTATGAATACCTGACTTCTGTCCTAATACGTAACCTATACCCGGGTCAAAGAGAAGAAATTAAAAAGTCCTTCACTGAAGAGGTGTACCTTGAGGCTTGTAGCCAGGCGCCGGAACACCCGGCTACCAACAGTGGCGGCCTCTAGGCAGCCCGATACCCCGGGGCACCACGGGAGAGGAACAGGAAAGCACATACATCGGGAATCAGGATTCCCGTAGTCCAAAAACCAGCGGAACGTCCACGGCAGAGAGAGGAGACAGAGCGCGAAGACGCAGAAGCAGGGGAGAGACTTAGCGAAGGAACACACGAAGAACAGATCCGCCTAGAACAGCTGACTCGCGTGGGAAACCGCGACGGCGGGCAAGAAGCCCAGAAACGTGGAGACTCCGCCACGCTCCTGGAGGGGCATGGCTCCAGCAGGATAAACGCTTTGGTGGGGAAGGAGGAAGGAGAAAGAGAGGAAAAGGGGTGAAGGAAGAAGGGAAGGGCCTAAAAGGGGGTACTGGCAAAGATTATCACATAAATATTTCCCGTAACTGGTTGTTTTATTTGTTGTTGTTGTTTGTTTGGAGTAGAAGAGAACTATTTTATAAGTGTGGCCCCCTTTCACTAATACCCACACTTAACATTTTGAGACGGGTGGTGTGAATTTAACGTGTCTTCCATAGGGATCTAGCCCACTAAGGTGCTTGCAGTAGCTGGTCAACCCCCCACCCCCTTCTTTCCAATACACCCATTTCTTACTATCTCACCGCACTCTCACCAAACCCTCTCACCATACTAAAACAGCCCAAGAAGCAAACCCAGAGTTAAGACTTATCTTACCTTCTTTCCTTTCCTGGTTTTCCTGACGACGCCACTCCACCACAAGATCTTCGGTGGGACCAAGACTTATGGACTGATAGAAAGGACTTGTGAATTACCAATAAAATACACATTTTTCACAACCTCAACACCCGAGTTGTCTCGTATGTCCTTACCGCTACGCTCACCACCAAAAGGCTATTAAACAGCTGATGCTGCACAAGACCCCAGAAACTGCTGGGTTCACAGGGTGCTTTCGCCTGTATTCTGGCCCCTCCTCCAACATCCAACAAGTGTATTGCCAGTTCTATACGCCCAAAGTGTTGCATAGTATAGACCAAATACCAGCAAACTGATTGAATCCTATTTTTCCAGTGTTTATAAATGCAGATCAAACAGGCTTCATCAAGAGTAGGCCAACACATAATAAACGTTGTAAAGTAGTCCACTTGGTCAACAAAACCAAAAGGAGAACTATACTGGCTTCATTAAACTCTGTAAAAGCTTTTGATCCGGTGGACTGGAGCTGTCTAGCAAAAATATTCAAGACCTTTTGATTCAGCCTTAACGTCGCTGGTTTGTTACTAGCAGCACATAAAGCACACACATCCACGTTAATGGTAATCAAACATAAGCCTTCCTGCTTGAATGAAGAACTCAGCAGGGATGCCTTCTTTCTCCTTTCCCTTTTTGCATTGTGTTCAGCCTTTTCTTTAAAAATAGTAAGGATAGTACTATACAAGGCATACCCTTGGGCATAGTTCCCCCGTGCCAAGCAACGCAATTTGCTGCCCAGTTCCCACTTAAATGGAAGACACGGTCATTTAGAAATTTGAAAGTACAGACATCCAGAAAACCTCTGTAGGGCTGATTTTCCTAAATAACTGTCTACACTAAGTGACTTTAGAAGATCTTTACGTTTGTTTTTCTAGCAAGGCTGGGGTTCATAAATGTGATTTAAATTAATTTTACTCACAACATTCGATTTTTCCAGGCTCTCCCAATAAAGATACCCAAAGGATGTTTTGCAACTGCTGAATAACTCATTTTACAATTGATGGGGTAAGAGAAAAAGGAGAGATTAATGTTTAGAATTATCTGCCTCCCAAAAGAACAAGGAGCAATGACCCTTCATGATTTTTAGCCTGCAAGAGCGACTGAATTTCTAGGTGCACAATTGGATAGGGCAGTGGTAGCCAGAATTAGTGGGGATCTGATTTGAAAGCCAGAGAACAATAGCTAAAACAATATGTTAGCTTCCCCTTTCCATACACCCGGATTGATCACAATCCAGCTTTCTCACCAGTGGTGGAACAAGATCTATTTGACCTGCGGTAAATTTAGCAACTGTTTAGTAAAATCAGATATGTCCCAAGGCCAGGAAATTCTATTGTTTGATTTGTGTGAAAGGAAATTAATTTTATATCAATCAGAAATATACAGTTGGACACAAACTCAGGTGTTGGGTGTAATGCATCTCTCTCTCAAACAGGCAGCCACCAGGGATTTAACTCCAATTGAGAAATCAATATGACTTGCTGGATAGTCGGAAGGTCTTACCTCCACCATATATAGACTCTTTCAGCTGGCCATATGATTCACTCATGTAAGACCCACGGAAATAGTCTATTCAATACTGAGCAAGAGGAGAAACAATTGAATATCTTATGGCAAAATGTTGTGAAGAACTCTTGAAAATACAGTGGGTAGGGAAGTGCACCAAAAGGTAATTCTGAACTGGCATTACTACCCATCTAAACTCTGCCCAAATTTGAGCCACTTAATTTGTAGGAACTCTGGCCACACTGGTGACTTTAAACATAAGGCCTTCCAGAAGAAAATCTTAAGTAATATGGGAAAATGATTGGATACCCCATCCCTCATGAGATAACGTATATAATACTTTACATTGGCTCCCATGTTTGTCTATCAAACTAAAGCTGCTCTTTTATTCCTAGCTGCTGCCTGGGGGCAGCTGTGATCACACTCTAACTGCTTACTAGAGGAAGAGGGAGACCCCCTCCGATCACCCTCTGGTACCTTAGGGTTTAGAATGTACAGGCCATGGAAAAGGTTGTATTCTTTGTATCAGACATTAAAAATTAGTTTGAACGAATTTGGCGCTTATTGCTAGACTTGTTAAAATAGGGTATTCCACAAATCTCTACTCTCACTCAATAACGGGTGTGATCAACTTCTTTTTCTTGAAGGTTACCCACTTAGTAAATACAGAAGAGGCTCATGCTACTATTGAGTTTGGTAGAAGTGACCCTAAGGCCTTAATTGTTTTATTGTAATTTGATATTTACAGTGTACTGCCTTTTGATTGTGACTTAGAGGCAGAGCAGCAATTTTCACTTCTTGTCCTCTACTTTTCGACTGTACTGGCAACAGATGTTATGACCAGGGCCAGTCCTATATGTAATATAACCCAATTTGTCAAAGAAAGCTTTATTCGGCTATACAAATATATTATATTACAAAATAAACAAATATAAGAATACTGAAATCCAATGCATCAAATACAGTACATTGAATCATTGTGGTACAGTCTTTAACTGCACTTTTTGGAAAACACCCTATTGCCTAACAAACATTTAAATCAGACAACGTCTGTAAGTGCATTAAGGCTCGTCTACAACAGGTAAAACCCCTAGCTTTGAGCAACAGAGTTAAAATCTCAACAAAAAAGATGTATTACATTTACAGAAAAAAATAAAGTGCAAACATGTTTGGGGTGAAGCTTTGTCACATGTACAGCTACTGATGAAAATACATCTCTCCATGGGACGAATAGCAGCTGACAACTATAACTCCATGCCAGTTGAGTTCTGCAACAAAATGTACGGATAAACTGAAGGTTTAAGAAGCTCAGGAGCCTCGTGTGAGCGGATATATACATTTTAAGAAAGTGCTACCTAGCCTTTTTTTTTATTCTAACTTAACAATGTGTTGAGGGTTAGAAAACAGAGCCAATCTGCCATGGTTGTTGAAAGAATATTTAATACATTCCAGCCCAAAACCTCTTAAGTGTATCAGTGGAGCTGTGACAATCTGTATTAACCGCTCTACTAACAGAGGCTTTAGGGTTAGACCAAATTGATAGCCAGCAAAATAAGATCCTCAGCATATGGTAGGCCAAGCTCCTCAAGGTAAAAAAGTGAGGCAGATCGAATAACCAGCCACCTGAGCAATTTTCTTCTTGTAATGTTGCACTCGAAGAGTAACTCCAAACACCAGTGCTATATCACCAAACAGGAATACAATTAATTTTGTAAATCAATAACATCTGACTTAGAGGTTTCTATCCCAGATTGGATGCAAAATTAAAAAGCATTTGCAATGCAACAGGTCTTGGGTTTGCTCGAGTTAGAGCTATTCGCGTTTTAAACTCCTAAATGGACTTTTCTTACCACATAAACTGAAAAGTAAAATGGTAGTTTCACATAAGTGAGGCCACGGATACACACAAAAGTTCACTTGCAATGAAACATATTGGCAAAAGTGAAATTATCCATGTACCCGGCAAAAGTGCAATTAGCCAGGTAACAAGGTCGACGTTAGGCAGGTGCTCGCCTACTGCCCAGCATGATCGTGCTGCCTGCGAAGTAAAGAGAAAAAGTAGTTCAGAAACCATACGGAAAACCTGGAACCTCGTATTTTTTCAGTAGTTGCCCGGTGTGCTCGAGGAGGGCTAAACAACAGAAAAGGCTTGACCTCTGCATACCTCCCACTAATGAAATGACACAGATTGTAAAAGGCAAGCCCAGGAACCAACCAAACTCATGGGCACGGTTAAAAGCCCACAGAGAGATTACACCAGCTCAACCCTTAAGGCAGACCCCACAGACAAATTGCATGCATCTGAGATATTACAGCAAGGAGACCATTTACTACTGGAATCAAACATTATACCCAGATGAGAGAAGTGATAAACTCTCATTTTTTTTTTTTTTTTTTTTTTTACTTTTTCAATTTCATAAACTTTATTCAGTTCAAACTAATAAACTATAAAAACACATCAGTTCAATCAATTTTAAAATGATAAAACATAAGAAATAGAAGTTTCATATTGAAATGAGCCAATAATGGATTATAGGCAGTAGACGAGAAAAAACTTATATTAAAAGAAACCATTTTCCAGATGGAGACAATTGACGCTGTTCATTATGACAGTACAACCGTCACAACATATCGTTGCCTAGAACAGCAGATCCATTAGTTTTATTTTTCTGCACTGATCAGTGTTTCCCTCGTATGAAGTACCTTTGCAAAAACATGGCTACCTCATAGCAAACTGTCACTTCTTTTATGTCGTACAGATACTGAAAGGCTCCCAGACAGCTGTTAATTCTTTTTCCTAGAAAGAGAGGTTTAAGGTATTTCTTTCTATGTTCCAGATGAAACCTACAGAAAAGTGCTATATGCTGTTTCGACTGTTGAGATCTACCATGTTAGGTACATTTTAATGTTTGTGAACATTCCAAAGACATTTGCAAACCATATTGAAATAAAAAAAATCACATTCAAACATTTTCTCAACCACTTTTAAATTATTCATTGGTCCACTAGAAGACATTTAAAAAGGGAAATGTAAAGAATAAAATGACAGTGCACAACTAAACATTGTATGCACCATTACAACTGCTTATAGACAATCAGCAAGGTGTACACAAATAATGAAACATCTGTCATAGTGAGCACAAGGCAAACACGTGTGGCAGTAACTCTTGCTATTATTTTCTAGTAGCATTGCAGTAAAACTAGTTGCCTCTGAGAATTGTAGAGTAGATTTACCAGAGTTCGAAAGCTGAGCACTCTGGTTCTGTGTAGCTCATGCTTCACTGTGGCTAGTATGCTAATGTGTACAACCTGAAGTTATCTGCAGAAGGAATTTTGTTTATCAAGAGAAGTGTATTGGTTTTCAAAAAGAAAATTACATTGTCTAAACGTGGGGAGTAGGTCCACATGCAGCAAGGAGAATTCCTTAAACCCACCCCTTAATTCCTCAGTCAATATTCATGCATAACTGGATCTATATTTGTATGTCCCCCCCCCCCCACCCCACACCACCTCCCAGAAATCACACAAAGGGAACATACTCTCTTGACTGACACAGGGCACAAGTTAATTGCAAAATGAAAGGTATCATACCATCTCTCTTATTCCCATTATGACTTATGATAGTGTAATTTATTTGATCTGAATTGTTGAGCGTTAAGACCGTTTAATTGATTTAGGCCTAGATAATACTGCCCATTTTGGCGTTCTGCCATCAAGTAGTTTAACAGAAGCTCCCAAATTGCCTCAGTCAAGTCCCAGGTTAGTTTCTCCATAGCCATATGCGTTCAAAGTCAGGCATGCCACTGATTGTCAGGAGGGTCTATCTTTTTTCAAGCTGCAGCAGTGGTAGTTTTCTATGCACCCAGGCAGTTCCACCCCCCCCCCGTACCTGCTCCAGCCACCCCCAAAAAAGTATTCCCTCTACTTTTGATATTGTTGATCTCATGTACATACCCCAAACAGGATGTATGAATGTTTTCACCGGATAGGATACCCCAATATCTTCTGTATTCCAGTCTGGACCTTGCCTCAGAAGAACTGAATCTTTAGGCATGACCACCATATGTGAAGGAGGTTGCCTATGTTTCAGCATTCTCTCCAACACCACAGGCTGGTGGAGGGATAGAACGTACGGAGCTTTGCCAGATGCACATACCACTCATATAGCAGTAGTGTGCTTCCTTTCCCAGCACACACTTACTCAAATCTCTACATGAGCGTAACAGTAGTTGATTTGTGGGTGTCTCCCCTATTATTCTAGACCATATAGTTATATATGGGTGTATGCACAATAGTGTAGCATCCAGTAGTATCTGGTATATGTTCGAAATGATCCATTTTGTGTCTCTGGCAATTCTAAGGAATTTCTCCATGAACGTTAACTCTCTGGAAATCACTTCCTTAATAGAACACAGTGTTTAAGTTCTGCTCGTCATAGTCTGTGTTTCTTCCAAGTGAAAATCACACTTACATTCAGTAAATGATTTATTAGTCCCATTGTCAAATAGGTCACACACCATAACACAGTCCCTTTTGTCTGGTGTGAATGGATGTATGTGGGGGTGGGTATGTGGTTAAAACCAGCTTACTGTTCGCCTCATACCATACCTGCAGTGTGATGTTTGTTGGGGTGCTTTTCAATATTGAATCACCATATTAAATACCACAGATAGGGGCCTGCTATCACCCTAACCATGTGAAGCTAGTTTTAAGGATTCTCTGGCACTCCAGTCAGCCAAGATTCTGAGGTAGGATGGACATATTGAGTACCAATATTTGGTCGGGCACGTCCTCCCTTTGCCCTCGGACAATGCTGTACCTTATATTTTACTATTGTTCTCACTCCCTCCCACATGCACCTCCAGGAAGCATTTATTAGATTTTCGAAGAAGGGGGTTGGGATGCGTACTGTTAAAGCTTGAAACAGATATGAGTCTGAATAGTACATCAATTTTGCTTATGTTACTTCATCCAAGCTAGGAGACCGGAAGGGTTGCCCAGCTTCTGAGGTCTCTTTGTATGTCGCCTAAAAGGGATATTGTATTGATTTCGTAAAAGCCTGATGTGGATAGTGTGATTTTAACCCCAAATTATGTAATATATGTCTGCCCATCTAAAATTAGAGTGCTGTTTAACAAGAGCCAATTCTGGCATGGAAAATGTTAGGTTAAGGATTTCATATGTTGATGTATAAATAATAAAACCTGCCTCTGTGTCAAATTTTTGTAATTGATGCCGTAATTGCTGCAATGAAACCACCTGGTTGATAAGAATGAGTAATGCGTCATCTGCAATTACTGTATGTTATTTCCCACATCGGAGTCCTCTTATATCTCTGTTCTCTAAGATGGACAGCTAGCGATTCAAAGCTTAGTGCACAAAAGAAGAGGGGCAATTCTCTGCTCTAGTGTTGTAGCGTTAGTGACGACTGCATTCCTCCATTTAGTAGTATTTAAGATGTGTTTGATAGCCTTCTAGCACCATGGTTTTAAATATGGGGTCTATAGCAACTCTTTCCAGAACTTCTAACAGAGTTCTTGTCCATTCGGCCAAAGGCCTTCAGTGTTAAGTATCGACTGGACTTCTATCTTCTGTGCCTTGTTGATCAGGTCGTCCACCCTCCTAATGTTAGTCTTTACAACAATGACTGTATGTTTATCCCAAAATAAGTAGAATCCTGCTAGGTGTCTTAATCATACAAATTTGGGCCAAGCAAAAGATTAACTTCATATACACTATTACTCAGAAAAAAGTCTTTAGTTTAAGTATTATTCAAAATACAAAGAAGCATTTATTTTCCATATTTAATAACGAGGTGCCTTTGAGATGCCTTCTGTAGTTGTCAAGGATATCACATATGAACTATTCACAAGCATGGCCATTTCAATTCTTGTTACATCACTGAGATAAATCTTGCATGGTGCTCTTGAGATTTATATACAATTGATCATAGTGCAGCCAACACATGTTTTCCCCTTTACATGACATGCAACCCTGGGGTTTTCTCAAGGCTGAGAGAGGAGAGGTAATTAAAAAGCCATGTTTTCTGTGAGTGTTTTGAATATTATTATTTAGGTGCCCAACTGAAAGTGATACACTGCACTCGTCAAAACACTACACACATACTCCTAATATTTATCTTTGCTCTAGTGACAAGTGAATGTGTAGTGTTAAAGAAAGTAACATCCAGTGGGACTACTTGATCTGTATTCATAGCTCCATTGTTTCAGTGTACTTATTGTAGGACAGGAGCATCTTTCTAGCATAGTTACCCACACATTTTGCCTGGTGTCAGTGTTCGACTGTAGTTCACTGGGTTCCTGCTAACCAGGACCCCAGTGTCGGTGCTCTCACCTCTAAATTTGGTTGTATTGTAACTTTTGCACCCCACAATTGGCATACTGGTCCCTAGTATAGATACCCAGGGTATTGGTACACCAGGTGTCTCCCATGAGCTGCAGCATATATTATGCCACCTATGGGAGCCCGTGCAAACGGTGTCTGCAGGCCTTCCATTGCAGCCTGCGTGAAATGGTGCATGCGCCTTTCACTCTAGATATAAGGCTTGCCTTATGTCGCGGACACTGTAAATCACCCCTATAGTAGGCCCTTGAGCTCAAGGGCAGGGCACATGATCCTAAGTATGAGGGTACCCCAGCATAAGCAGGGGTGCCCCTATAATCCCCAGACTCCAATCCCTGGGCTTTGTAGGTGCGGGGAAGCCATTTTGAGGTATGTGGTGGACACTGGTCGACACGAGTAGTCCAACTACATAATGGCTTCACCGAACCTAGGCATGTTTGGTATCAGACATTTTGAACTCATGCAACTACACCTATTCCAGTGTTATTTGCTTGATACCATGTACTCTGGGGGTTCCTTAAGGGATCCCCTATATCTGCCTGTACATCCTTGTAGGGCCTTTTAGTGTCTGCATGCCAGTCTGCACTGCTGCCGACCCTAGACACTGGTCTGCCCTCCTTCTGATGAGCCTAACTCAAGCAGGGGACGGCAGAACAAAGGATTTCCTGTAGGGAAGAGGTGTGATCACCTCTCCCTTTGAAATGGGTGTCTCTGGGCTGGGGTGGCCTCGGAGCACCACTGGACTGCTTTGAAGGGCAGATTTGGTGCCGTCCTTGCATAAACCGGCTTTCACCAGTGCAGGACCCCCAGTTGCCACTCTGGTGTGAAACAACACAAAGGACAGGGGAGTGACTATCCCCTTGGGAGGTGCACCGAGCTCTGCCAAGTTGCCACTTGATTCTGCAATCTTGGAAACAAAGTGGGCAGAGGCCCCTAGGAACATCTGACTGTTTAAGCCAGGTGGGTTATATCCCTGATCCCTTCTGAAAGGTGGGTCACCACAGACAGTGCCCAACCCCCTTTCTGGGTTAATTAAGGGCTCCTCTGAGGATGGTGCCCTAGATTTGGTGAGCAAAACTCTAATAAGGAACTCTCTGCAAGATTCCTCTGCAACCCTGGTCTCTGGAACAGTGCTGGTCTGCTTTAGGAACTGAAACAAGACTGTATCCAGATCGGAGGGCTCCCACTGCAACATTGTTTCTCCAGCTCCTGCAACAATTCTACAACATCCGTGGCTGTGCATCCTCTAGGGTCACAAGGACATTGTTTGCGCCAGGAAGAAAGAAGAAATCTACCTTGGAGAGAAGGAGTCACTCTTCTGCATCGGCAGGCAACTCAACTACAATGACCGGCTGGTGGATCCTGCTGTCCCATGGACATCGAGAAGGCTCTGCAACACAGGTAGTGGTTCCGTAGTCCCCTGCAGGTCCAACTTGTCTTCTATCCAACTTGGGAGATGGTGGGCCTCTGATGTGGCCACTAGAATGTAACCACTGTGCGCTGTTACCAAAACTTGCTGACTCTTCTTCCTGGAGATCATCGTACTCCAAGAAGCCCCAGCCTTCGGTGCTCTGCAACTCCAAGAACAGCATCCACCCTGCAACTCTTGCGGTGTGGGACTCCTTCTTTGTTGTACTGCTGAAGCCTCCCTCCGATTCCCTGTGCCTGCTACCAGTGGGTCCTCGTAGTGGCTCCAACGATTCCTCCTGGCTCTCCTGCTTGCTGAGGGCCAGCCCTGGCTCCCCTCCAAGGTTTGAGTCACTTGGACCTTGCTGGCCCCCTAAATATTGCGAAATTTCCTGCAGTTTCTTCTTGCATTTGTCAGTGCTTGTTGATGTTTAAACCTTATCACTGACCCCTCTGTAATCGGGCGACCGATGTGGGACAGCTCATGGATGACTCCAAGGATCTTCCTGCATCACCTGGACTCAGTAGCTGTATTCCTCCTTCACTGACCTACATGAACTTCTCCCAAAGAAGGATGGCCATTGCCTACCTGCACTGCCTAGACATCTTAGAGTGGTCTGGACCATGTCTCCTTCTTTTTCAGGTTTTTCTTGCCTGGAATCCACTTTTGGGTTCCACCGACCTGGTCCACAGGTTGCAGCATAAGCTGGACAAATGATGCTCTAATTGACGCCAACTAAGGTTTCAGACTTCATTTCACCCCATGTACCTGGGCTCTCTGGTGTAGGTACTCCACTTTCCTGGGTATCCACGGGTGGGGGCACTATCGAACCTTCCTTGTGCCAACTGGTTTCCTCAGAGTCCTCATGGAAGGGTCCTGAATTCTGAAAATTGCAACCACAACGGTTCTGTGTTAGTCTATGGAACATGCGGCTAGATAACATCTCTGCACACAGGCGCCTGGGAGATTTCTATTACTTACCTTGAGTGATTTTGCACTCCTCCAACCCCTGGGATTCTAATACACTTATCTTGGGTGGGCACCTCCATTCTTAAGCCGCTTTTTTTAGTATATGGTTTGGCACCTATGCTTTTCCCATTTGTTTCTAAGTATATATTCTGTGTAGGTATCTCCAAGTGGAGATATACCAACGTTAGGATAGTACTAGTGTTGTAATAAAAAATACTTGATTTTTTATAACACTTGGTGTGGTTCTTTCTTGTGTTAACATCACTGACTGACTACTGTGGTATTGTAAGTGCTTTACACTCCAAATCCACGCTCTTATGCTCATCCAGGATGACATCCAGAATCATGATAGGGATAGAGAGCTAGATGAGGAGGTTGTCCAGGGCTTGACAAGAGGTACCGGATACCTCATATGGCCACTCTGGACAGGATCATGTTTATTTTGAAGAGGCCTTTGGACCTGCAGGGGGCAATACTGGTAGTACAAAGGGGAGTCATAGTTGTAGACCCACTTTTTCTGCCCCTGGGTTGGTTAAAAGGCTCCCCAAGGAGGAGTAGATCCTCCTCATCTTCCCTTGCCCCAGCATCTTCTGCTGGATCCATTCACTCTAGCTCAGAAGAGGAATAGAATCCTTAGCCAGGGGGTTCATCTTGCTGAAACTCAAGAAAGCAAAACTGAAGTTGAAAAATGCTGCAGCAGCTAGCTCTTGAAAGGAGGCCTTACAAATGAAAATGAAAAAAAAAAAAATTGGGGTTAGAACCCCATGGTAGCAGCATTAAAGAGTCCAGAGTCGGGGAAGACTACTTTGATTCTAGGAATTTCAGCAGGATAGTTGCCCCTTACAAATCTGGGGATGATGTCCACAAATGGGGTACTGGACTGGATGGTGACTGTAAAGTCCAAGAGGTCCCCCAGCGGCTGTGGGCAGCTATCCTGTGGCTCTCCTTTGCAGACAAAGACAGACACAAACTTCTGGCAGTTAGAGAAGAGGATACAGACAACTACCAAGCCTTGAAGGAGTCTCTTATTGGTGGCTGGTGGCAAGTCAGGTGGCACTACAAAGTCCCCCTTAGTCCCACTACCTGTGGTTGGGATTCCCTTCGTGAGGGTAAGGATTGACACTGTTCCCCTTGACACTCCAAAAGCCTATAGGTACAGATTTATTCTGGGGTTGGTAGACCATGCCACCAGGTGCCCAGAAGCCATTCCCTTTGACTGCTACAGGTACTGCAATGACCAAGGCCCTCCTAGGAATATTTCCTAGGGCGGGCTTTCCTAAGTAGGTTTTATCCATCAGAGGTGAAAACTTTGTCTGAATACCTCAAAGCATTGTGGAAGGAATGTGGTGTAACCTACATATTCACAACTCCTCATCCACAAGGAAATGGGTTGGTTGAAAGATCTTAAAGATATGATCATGGGACTCTCAGAAAAACTCAGAAGGAGATGAGATGTTCGGCAACCTTGCCTTCATTTTGCCTACAGAGAGGTTCCACAGAAGGGAGTGGGTTACAGCCCATTTGAGCCTCTGTTTCGGCATCCAGTTAGAGGTCCTCTTTGCCTTGTGAAGGAGGGATGGGAGCAACCTCTCAAACCCCCCCAAAAGAAGACATTGTTGACTATGTACTAGGCCTGCGCTCTCGCATGGCAGAGTACATGATGGCCATTAAAAACCTTGAGGCCAGCCAACAGCTGTAAAAGCAATGGCATGACCGAAAGGCTGTGCTGACTATTTACTAGCCAGGACAGAAAGTGTTGGTTTTGGAGCCTGTGGCCCCAAGAGCACTCCAAGACAAGTGGAGTGGCCCCCACACAATTGTGAAGAAGAAAGGTGAGGTCACCTATTTGGTTGACCTGGGCACTCCAAGAAGTCCCCACAGGGTGGTTCATGTGAATCGCCTTAACCTTTATATTGACAGGGCTTACATGAGCTTGCTCATGGTCTCTGATGAAGGGCAGGAAGAGAGAGTGATTTATCCCTTACCTTCTCTCCCACAACCGTGGAAGATGGTTCAGTGGGTGGGGTAGTCTTTCCTTACTGCCTTTCTGAACAGCAACAAGCTGACTGCAGACAAGTTCTCAATACGTTTTCAGAACTCTTTTCCCTGACACCCAGTCAGACAGGTGACAGATCTGGACACAGGTGACAATCTGCCTGTTAAGAGTAGAATCTACAGACAATCCTGACCATGTCCGAGATTGCATCTCGGCAGAAGTCCAAAAGATGCTTAAGTTGAGGGTTATTGAGCTTTCAGAAAGTCCTTGGGCTAGGCCTGTAGTATTTGTGCCAAAACCTTATTCCCATGGTGGAGAGAGAGAGAGAGAAGGTTTTTTGTAGACTACAGAGGCCTCAATGCAGTCACTAAGACTGCCTATCCTATCCCCAGGGCAGATGAGTTGACTGATACTGTGGGTGCAGCCAAGTATCTCAGCACTTTTGATTTGACTGCAGGCTCTTGGCAGATCAAATTAACTTATGCTGCTTAAGCTAAAATGGCCTTTTCCACTCCTGGTGGACGTTCCTACTTCAGAGTGATGCCCTTTAGTTTCAAAAAGGCACCTGCCACATTCCAGTGTTTAGTAAATCAAGTTCTGGCTGGCCTGAAAGACGTTAGTATTGCTGTCTTTAGCTCCACTGGGAGGATCACCTGGTCCACCTCAGGAGTGTACTTGATTCCTTGAAAAAGGCAAGCCTCACCATCAAGGCTACCAAATGCCAGAAAGGCTGAGCAAAGTGGTTTACTTGGGCCATCTGGTAGGTGGAGGCCACTTCAGCTGTTACACAGAAAAATCCAAACCATTGTGGATTGGGTTGCTCCAACTACTCAGACTCAGGTCAGAGCTTTTCTGGGCCTGATTAGGTATTGCAGGATAATTATAGAAGGGTATGGCTCCATTGTGACCCCCTTGAATGATCTCACTTCCAAACATATGTCTGAAAAGGTGCATTGGACAGTTATCTGTCAAGAGGCCTTTGATGCTCTGAAAAAGGCCATGTGCTCAGCTCCTATTCTTAAAAGCCTTGACTACTCCAAATATGTCATAGTCCATACAGATGCTTCAGAAATAGGAATAGGAGCAGTACTATCTCAACTTAATGAAGAGGGCCAGGATCAACCAGTAGCTTTTATCAGCAGAAGGTTGACCCTCCAGAGAAAAACGTTGGTCAGCTATAGAGAGTGGAGGCCTTTGCTGTGAGTATGGCTCTGAAGAAGTTGAGGCCATACCTGTATGGCACACACTTCACTGTTTAGACAGACCACAAGTCCCTCTTGTGACTTAAACAGACAAAGGGTGAAAAATCTAAAACATATGAGGTGGTCAGTTTCCCTAGAGGGGATGGACTTTTCAGTGGCACACAGACCCAGGAGTAACCATGCCAATGCAGGTGGACTTTCCAGATATTTTCAACTAGAAATGAAGACTTATCTGGGTAAGGCTAGTCTTATCCTCTATCGTGTGGGAGAGGTAATATGGGAAAGCAGTATCTTTCTAGCATAGATACTACCCACATTTTGTCTGGTGTCATTGTGTTTAGACTATAGCACACTGTATTCCTGCTTTAGACATGACGGACTCACAGGGCAGAGCGGTTTTCTCGACGCAGGTGCTTCGACACCACATCTGACTGAGAACATTTGGCTTTTAAGGGGATGTCCAGGCTTTCCTTATGAACATGCCCTTTGATGGAAATAATCTTGCGGGCTATGTCTACGTCTTTGAGTCTCTCAGTTGCCCGCATCACCCTCAGTCTACCCTTAGCTCCTTTTCTGACTACGACTTTCAATCCAGCCTCATACCAGCCAGTGGCCCTTGAAAGCTGCTCAGCCTCTACTTGGACGAGGGTGCGGTTCATACCAACCCCATGGGTCAGCCAGTGGTGTGCTACAACCACCACCTCAACAGCTTCAGGCCTTAAGCCCTCCTAATCTTGCCTTCCAAGATCATGGGCATGCAGTTGGTAACAGAATCAACCATCATCTCCACCACTGGTAGTCCATAACATCGGGCAGGTGGGTCATACAGATCATTCGGAGGAGCTACTCCCTCCCCTTCCAGTCCTCCCCACCCCCTATGGCTCCATCTCACGATCGGCTGATGGAGGATCATTTGTCCTTGCTCCGCAAGGAAGTCACGACTCTCTTGGCCAAGTGAGCCAGTGAGAGGGTTCCAATGTCAGAAGTAGGCAGTGGTTGTTATCCCCACTACTTTCTGATAGAACAAAGGCATTCTGCCTATCTTAGATCTGTGAACCCTCATACGCTTCTTCAAGGAGGAGAACTTCAAGATGCTCACATTGGTTCAGTTCTTGTCTGTCCTGGACCCATAGACTGGATGGTAGTATTAGACTTGCAGGATGCTTATTTCCATATTCACATCCTGCTCGCCCACAAACTTAACCTGCTGGTTATTTTAGGGCCACAAGCACTTTCAGTACACTGTGCTCCCCTTTGGCCTTTTTAGCATCCCTCCAGTGTTCGCAAAGGGGATGGTTGCAGCTCATCTGCAGAGAACAGGGGTGCCAGTCTTCCCCTATCTTGAGGATTGACTGTTGAAGGCAGACTTGCCCCAGGCTGTCATCTCCCACCGGCAGACCTCCTGCATTTGATGGGGTTCACAATATATGTGCTGAAATCACAATTGACTACCTCTCAGATGAGCTGTTCTGGGCACAGTGCAGTTTCTGGCTAATCCGCCAGAGCAGTGAATCCAGGATATTCAGGCTATGACACTGATGTTTCAGGTTCCATCCTGGATTTTGGTGAGAATGACTGAGGCTGCTGGGCTTCATGGCACCCGGCTTGTGACACATGCCAGATGGAATATGCAGGCTCTGCAGTGGGACCAGAAGGTTCCAGTGGGTACAGGATCAGAGATATCTCGGACATGGTCCAGAACCTTGAAGGAACTGCAAAGGACCTGCAGTGGTGGCTAACAAACCGCTATTGGGTCAGAGCCAGACTCCTCTCCCTTCCTCAACCAGATATGACAGTAGTGACAGATACGCTACTCCTGGGATGGGTAGGCCATCTCGAAGAGGTGGAGATCAGAAGACTCTGATCTACACCGGAATCCGGACTCCATATCAGCCTGTTGGAACTCCATGTGATCCGACTTTCATTGAAACCCTTTTTATCCTCCATCAAGGGAAGGCTAGTGCAGGTGTTCACTGACAACACCACCGCGATGTGGTACTGCAACAGACAGGGCAGGGTGGGGTTGTGGACCCTTTGTCAAGAGGCCCTGCATCTTTAGACATGGCCAAAACAGCAGGACATACCCCAAGGTCATTAAACACCTGGCAGGTTCTCTGAATGCCAGAGCGGATAGTCTCAGCCACCTATGCCTGGTAGATTGAGTGACATCCATCTTTCAGCAGCGAGGAGAGCCTTGGTTAGATCTGGTCGCCTCTGAAGAGTATGTGCAATGTCAGCAGTTTGCGTGCTGGGGTATCCAACGTAGCTATCACTCAGGAACGCTTTTCATCTGGGATTGAGCTTGGGCCTGCTGTATGCCTTTCCACCCATACCACCCTTGCCCAGAGTTCTCAAGAAGATCAGAAATGATTGAGCCGAATTCATCTTTGTGGCTCCGAACTGGACACAGAGCTTCTGCAATTGAGCATCTATCCTCCGATCAGGCTTTTCCTTTGGGAAGGTCTTCTGTTGCAGCAGCAGGGGAAGGTCTTCCACCTGAACCTGTCAACTCTCCGCCTTCTTGCATGAAGAGTGAGCAGGGACAGTTGACAGCTTTCGACCTTCCTCCTGAAGTCTGTAATATCATTCTGGCAGCAAGGCCTCCCTCTACCAAGACAGTGTACACCTGCAGATGGAAAAGTTTGTATTATATTGTACAGAGAAATCTATCAACCTGCATTCTGCTTCTATCTCTGATGTGCTTTTTGATCTTACCGTTGCCCAGCAGGGCTCTGCGTTTGGTACTGTGAAGGGTTATCTTTCTACTCTGCCTTCCTTCTGACGGCTGCCTAACCAACCCTCTTTATTTAAGTCCTCTACTGTAAATAGATTCTCCACTATTGGGGTATCGTTCATAGATTCACATGCTTGAATCATTCCCCGTCGTCGAAGTGGGAGTCCCACTGTACATAGAAAGCAGTAGATCAAATTTTTAACATTGAAGTCAGTGGAAAAATACATGAACTTTCATAGCTTATCAGTGTCATTAGAAAAGATCCAAAGTCCAGCCAATCGGGAACCCTCAGCACAGAAGCTCCAGTCTCATATTTTCTACTGCATGCTGTGTGTAAGGAAGTCTCCCTGAGTTCTGCTCAGTTTACCTTTTCCTGACAGGAAATGTTTTGAATATATTTTCTACATCGACAGCTGTGACTTCTACAACATGTCTGCAGCCAAGAAAGGTTTATTTTGACCCTGCAACACGTGTGGGAAGCTAAGGCTTCAGTGTGAGGACCCTCAGAAGGAGTGCATTTACTGTCTTCACCTAGAGTTCAAGGTGAAAGACTGTAAAATTTGTAGAACCTTTCCTCACAAAGCTTTAAGAGACAGAGAGGTCAGGCTCCTGCTTTGGCTTCAAAAACGTAAATCCAGAGAGAATCTCTCTGATGATGATGATGATGACAGCGAAACCTCTTTGGCATCAAGAAAAAGGAAAAGATATGTGGAGAGTTTTTCTCCAAAAAGAAGTAAGACAGCCAAAAAAGTGCACTCTCTGAAGGAAAAAACACAGGTAGTTCCTTCTACTTCCAAGAAACATGGCAAGAAAGTTCATTCTGAACCTTCCGCTACAGCTGCCACTTCAGTAAAACTTAAGAAACCATCTAGCTTTTTGCCACCGTCGACGTAAAAAATCTGTCTACTCTACGAGGCTGTCGGCGAGCGAGCCGTCGACAGGTTTGGTATCATCTGCTACCACAGTGACGGCACCGTTCACAGCTCCATCGTCGCCCATGATAATGTTTTCGCCGTTGTCATCGACGACAAAAACATCGGTGAGCATGAAGTATGGATCTTCTTTGCCGATCCAGGGTATAAAGATTTTGAAGAAATCAACATCATCGATGCGTAGGAAATCAGTCTACTACATCGTTGACGCGCATACCGTCGATGGCTCAGTCAACATTGACATGTGAACGACAAATTATGGCTCAGTCGATGACAACCCTGTTGATATCCGTTCCGACTGCACCAGCTCCGTCGACGACAACTCCAAAAGCAATCACTCAGTCGAAGACTGCTCCGACGACAAGTGTACCGTCGATGAGCACACTGTTGACGAGACCGTTGATGACCGCTTCATGGACGGCCCATTTCTTCACCACAGATGCACCGTCGACGATAGTGGATTCGGGAGGATCTTCCTTTTTGCACTTAAGACTAATAGCAATTAAACGTAAATCCACTTGAGAGACATTGCTACCTTCACATACCTCACCTAGTAAGGTGTAATCCGTACCTCCAGAACAATTCCTTGATGAGGATGAAGAGGAATATGGAGATGAGTACTACACAATGTTCTGTTTCCTTCAGACCTACGAATTAAATGCCAGGAAGAGGAGGAGGAAGAGTGTATAGGAGTATATATTCAGCAAACATTTCAAGATCAACAACACACACGCGCCCAAGAACAGCAGCGCGAGCCAACCGTGCAGATGCCAGTGTCACTAATTGCCAATTTGCAGCATATGATGCAAGATTATTACAGTAGATTCCTGCCACCAGGATCAACCACTCCACTGCAGCATCCGCAAATACCATTAAGTCCTGCTCCCAGAGACCAATCCTCAGAGTTTCAAGTACCTCCAGTACCATTACCAGCTCCATCTCCACTTCCTGAAAACTAGGCACCTTCCTTGGAGGACGTTCAGGAAGGAGACATACAGGACACTGCCTCACTCCCCACTGAATGGGATGATTACCAGATGCAAACACCATCCCACTCTATGCCACCACCAGTAGATTCTCCACCACAGGATATTAGGGGGGGTTCCATAGTGTAATGGCAGCTAAAAGGTTTCAGATTCCCAGTGTAACTAAACAGTCGGATTGCTTCCTTTGTGACTTTAAGGAAGACCCCAGGAAGTCAGTTTGTGCAGTCCTGAATGTAGACTTCATCTGGGAAGAGGTTCTTAAAGTAATGCAGACCCCATCTTCCATTCCAGCGGTACTTCTTAGGCTGGACAAACAATACAAAGAACTGGAATATTCACCAGCCTGTTTAATTGGTCAACCTAAACCTGACTCCGTAATAGCTCAGGCGGCCCAGTGCAGGTCCAGAAATCCATCCTCTGCTTTCCCAGCCCCTGGATTAGGAAGGAAGGCGCTTAGATACGATAGGGAAAAAGTTCTCCACAATAGGGGATACAACAATCAGGGCAGCAAACTCCCTGGTGATTCTAGGTAGATATGACCGACAGATGTGGTCGGACATCTCCTAATACATCGATCTCCTTCCAGAGGATGCTAGAGCTAAAGCTCGGCAGATATTGCAAGAGGGAGAAAAGATCTCTCCCGAGATCAGACTGTGCAATAGATGTCATCCACAGGTTTCCGCTAGCCGGAGCAGCAGTACTAAGACAACAGGTGGCTAAAGGTCACTTTCTTTCACCCAGAGGTTCAGATTAAAGCACTGGATATACCATATGATGAAGAGCTACATCATGGAGTACTCTACAGTTCAAAAGGCAGCCCTTTCGAGGGGCAAGAGTAAGAAGACTGTATTCTTACAGAGGCAGCCTCCACCAGTATCTGCAGTACCAACCGTACCAGGGCCAGTTTAGTTCAGCCACCTATCAACAACAGCAACAACCCTATTGGCAACCACCATCTGCAGCCTCCAGACATACCACAAGGGAAAAGTCTACTTATAGAGGCAAGGACACAGCCAGAAAACACTGACCTCCACCAAGTGCCTGCCTCCAACTACTATTCCAACACTCACATAGGGGGCAGAATTTCCAGCTTCATCCACTAGTGGTCCCAGAGCACCTCAGACCGATGGGTCCTCAGTATTATCACCAAAGGGCATACCCTGGAATTTCAGCAACCTCCTCTAGAGGTACCACCACAGGGACTCTCACCTGCCCATTTAAAGGAGCTCCTTGTACAAATTTCCAATATGATAGAAAAGGGAGCAATAGGACATTGTACCGAACTCTCAGAGAGGAACCAGCTTCTACTCTTGCGTCTTACTCATCCGGAAAAAGACAGGAGACTGGTGACCTTTCTTAGATCTTAAATGTTTAAACAAATTCCTGAAAAAACAATCATTTCGGATGATCGCTCTTCAGGATGTATTACAATTGCTCAACCAGGGGGATTTCATGACCGCCTTGGATCTCCAAGACGCCTATTTTCATATCCCTGTTCACCCCAGCCACAGGAAATTCTTACGCTTCAGGGTTGCAGGCACCCACTACCAATTCAGAGTGTTACCTTTCAGTCTGAGATGGGCTCCTGAAGTTTTCTCCAAGGTTTTAGCTCCGGTGGCAACATACCACAGACAAATAGGAATTCAAGTATAGAGGATTGGCTAATAAAAGCACAAACAGCATCCAGGGCAGCCAGATACACAGCAACATGCCTGTCCCTCTTCCAGAGATTAGACCTCTCAGTCAACTACCAAAAATCTAACCTAATGCCATCAACCAACATCACCTTTCTAGGAGCTGTATTAGATATGGAACAAGCAAAAGCTATCGCCTCTCAGGACAGGCAGAAGAAGATTCAAAGTTTAGCGCTTTGCCTCAGCAAAAGAAAGTCCGCTTCTGTCTGGATTTACAAATCTTTTCTGGGGATGCTCTCCTCGCGCATTCCACTGATACAAAACTGCCGTCTCTGCATGAGAACACTTCAGCAGCAGTTAGACAACCTGTGGAAACAAATAAACGGATCTTTTGATGATATTGTCCAATTAACACCACCAATGAAACAAGCCATGGATGGAATGGTGGTTGAAGACCCCCCACATCTCCGAGGGTCTCTCTTTTCTGAATCAAAGCCCAGAGTATGATCTGACCACATACATGTGTCTGGAGAGATGGGGTGCACACCTCAAAGACAGTGCGAGGGAAATTGACCACCCAGGAAGCAATGCTCCACATTAGCTTGTTGGAATTAAAAGCCGTATTCCTAGCGCTCATATCGTTCCTGACCAAGATCAAAGGCTCATCGGTTTTGGTCCGAACCAACAACACCCCCAGTATGCATTACCTCAACAAGCAGGGAGGTACAAAATTGCAAGGTCTATCTCTTCAGGCACAAGAGATATGGAATTGGGCACTTCAACATCACATAACTCTCAGAGCAGAACGCATTTCAGGAGTATCCAATACCCTGGTGGACTCATTAAGCAGAACCTCAACAACCTGCAACGAGTGGGAGCTCAACCAGGCAACCCTTGATCATCTTTTTTTGTTGTTGCTGGGGGCAAGCCCAGTTTGGACCTCTTCGCAACAAAGGAAAAAAAAAATGCCAATACTACGCAAGTTGGCAACTGCTGCAGAGAGGGTCAAAGGGAAATGAATTTTTTATCAAATGGTCAGGATTCGATGCTTGCGCTTTTCCCTCGCTTCCGCTAATACTGAGAATTCTAAAGATGAAGAGGGAACCTTGCTGACTATTATTGATAGCTTCCAGATGGCCATGCCAGTTTTGGTTCATGGAGCTCCTGCTCCTCTTGGAACAACCTCACATTCTGTTGAAACCAGTGCCGAACTTGCTAATGATGAATTAAGACCTGGTCCATCATCCCAACCCGACTTCTCTATGGTTATCGGCCTGGCTTCTGAATTCAATTAATTTGCTGACCTAGATATTCCATCAGACTGTTGTGTAGTGCTCTCTAATGCCAGAGCCCAGGCTACAAATAAAACATACAAAATACAATGGAAAAGATTCTGTATATGGTGTAAAGATTCCGGTATCCACCCTCTGACATCTTCTCCAAAACAGATTCTTCCATATCTTCTTCAGTTGGCAAAATCAGGTCTCTCCCTCATCCATCAAGATTCACCTGGCAGCCATTTCTAGATTCCGCTGTACTGCTACTTCAACATCTTTATGGTCCTCCAGAATAGTAAAACAATTCCTAAAAGGATTATTCAGATTGTTTCCTCCAATTAAAACCCCTCCTCCTCGCTGGCACCTCAATGTTGTACTTTCGCAAATGATGAAACATCCATTTGAACCTATTTACAGAGCAGAATTTAAATATATTTCCTGGAAGACAGCGCTTCCCCTATCGCTTACCTCAGCAAAGGGGGTCAGTGACATTCAAGCATTCACAATCTCTCAACCTTTTCTTCAATTTAAATCGGGCATGGTCATCCTTAGAACTAATCCAAAATTCATTCCTAAAGTTCAAGGTTCTCAATGAACCAGTAATATTAGACTTTCTTCCCAAACCCAAAACTCCAGCAGAAAGTGTGCTACATTCCTTAGATATCAAGAGATGTCTCGCATTTTACATACAAAGGACTAGCAGCTTTCGTAAGGCTGATCAATTTTTTGTAGACTATGGACAACTCAGAAAGGGGTATCCTGTTACCAAAAGACTATAGCTCGGTTAATAGCTACCATCATACAATTTTGTCAACAGCTAGCGAGAAAGCCACTGACCGCCAATGTCAAAGCCCACTCCACCAGAGCTGTATCCTCCCCCATAGCTCTCTTTGCAGCAGTTGGACAAGCCGTTCTTCGAAATCTATTTGCATGAGGAGAGACATTAATTCTTTACCATCCTCAAATATATATGTGTGTGTATGTATGAATATTCATATCTTATGTTAACTGCTAATTATTCTGATTCAAGCATGTGAATCTCTGAAAGATACCCCAATATTGGAGAAGAAAATAGGTCACTTACCTGTAACTGTGGTTCTCCAGTATTGGTATCTTTCATAGATTCACATGCGACCCACCCTCCTCCCCATAGAGGCTCACCTCAGGTTTTCTTTCTTTTATACATCACTTGTGCTAGAAAATCGGAGAGACTGGAGCCTCTATGCTGAGGGTTCTAAAGGGTGGTCTCACCTGATATGCTGGACTTTCGTTTTTTTCTAATGACACTGATAAGCTATGAAAGTTAATGTATTTTTCTATTGACTTCAATGTTAAAAATTTCTGTGTACCTTGGGACTCCCACTTAGACGACAGGGAATGAGTCAAGCATGTGAATCTATAAAAGATAACAATACTGGAGAACCACAGTTACAGGTAAGTAACTTATTTTCTTAATTAAAGGTCTTGTACATATGTTACTCCCTTCACTTTTCGTTATGCCTTTGTGGAAACTTAATGTGATTCTCACATTTCTAGTGTGTGCTCCTTTCAAACCTCTACACAATTGTCCCTTCTGGCTGCTCACGCTCAAAACAGCATTTCTCTTGGAAGTAATATCTGCCCACATGGTGGATTGAGCTGCAGGCTTTGTCATTCAAGCCTACATACTTGACTGTTTCCAGGCAAACTGGTGCTTCGCACTAGGGCCTCTCTTCTCCCAAAAGTAGTGAGACCATTTCATGTGGGCCAGTCTGTCACCTTTCTCACTTTTTACACTCCTCAACATCCTTCCAAAGAAGAGGAGCGACTCTACCATCTGGACCCCAAAAGAGCGTTGTTGATCTACCTTGACCACATAAGAGTTCCAGGTGGGTGACCAACTCCTCATGGGGTATGTTGATATGAAGAAAGGTCGGGCAGTGCAGAAACAAACTGTCTCCTGATGGATCATTCTCTGCATCAAAATCTGCAGTGCACTGGCCAAGAAGCAACCCCCTGAGGGCTTGCTAGCTCTTTCTCCCTGAGCCAAAGCTGCAACCACTGCATTAGCACGTGGACTCCCAGTCCTGGATATCTGTCAGGCAGCATCATGGGCATCCTTGCACATGTTTACCAAACAGGGTCAGGTCAGAAGGGACGGGGATTTTGCCCTTTTGGTCCTGGAGGACTTCCAAGTTTAACATATTTGTATGCAGCCCGCCACTGGGGATGGTATTGCATGGTATCTATTCACACGTAAGAAATCTGCGGCTAGATGTTTCTATCAGATGAACAAGTTTTGTTAATCTTTGTGATACTGCTACAGTTGAAAATAATTGTTTGTAGCTCTGTTTTGGAGTGATGTATTCTTACATTAAATAAGTAATATGAAGGCCTATTCAGTAATAAAGAGGTAGCGTGCAGCTGGGGAGAAAAAGTGAGATTAAGAGAAGTTGACTGTTTATGGTTTTATTAATCTAGTCTGCATCCTAATCCAGCCTTATTTCTGAAGAACTTTGTACAGTGTGTGTATACAGGGTGGACCCTCAAGGGGTGTCATTGTAGTAGCCACCAAGGTTGATTGTATGTGTGTGCTGATGTAGAGAGATGCTAAGAAAATATTAGATAGCATTCTGGGGATGAATTAACACTATAACTAGGAGTAAAAAAAATAAAATAAAGTCTTTGCATTAGAGGGACTCGTTTTGGATCTCCGATATAAGTGTTTTTATGTAGAGTGTTGTATTACAGAAGGACGAGATCAGATTAAACGAAATAGAGGTCATATTCCAAGAAGAAATTGTAACTCACTTGTGTTGATAGCAAAACAGGCTGTTCCAATATGAATCCTGTCTGTTCATATGCTTGTACATATTCATAAGTCCTGTTTGTGCAGTCTTAATAAACATAGTGCTCAATAGTTCGGTATTCATCTTACATGCTGCTGATTCCTTTGTAGGCTCAGGCAAGTTTGTTTTTTTACAATAAAAGAAAAATGTAAGTTTGGATTGCTAGTTAAGTTTGCTACATTGGGTCACACTTTGTTACAATGCGCTGAAATGATTTGGGAATAAGAACTACATAACAATAACCAGTTATGTAGCTTATGATCTTTGTTGAGACCCAACTTAACCATGTCAAGTTTCATATCAGTTCATTCTCCTGTTTCCGATAGGTTAGTTCTTGGTTTTCCTCTTGTGGCTTTTTGTTTAGTCTTTTAATCCCATAGAAAGTGAATATACATTGGTGTTGATGTTCTTCATAATGTTCAACCAGCGGGAGTATCCTGTTTGTTTTCTGAACGTTTCTTTAATGCTCTTTAATCATCTGTTTGAGTGGTCGGATTGTCTCCCTGTGTAGGTTTTGTTGAAAGGCCATGTGATCACGTATACCACAAAGGTGCTCTGACAGTTCCTACAATCATTGATGTAATGTCCGTGCACATTTATAGTGGATTCCATTGTTTTGTTTTTCCTAAGTTTACAGATGAAGCAACTTCTGCACATGTAGAAACCTTTTGGTTTGTCCAGAAATGGGCCTCATTTTCTTCTTTCGTCCATGAAAAATGATCAACATAGTATTTGGCACAGATTGATGTTCTGTTGAAGCTTATCTGTGCGAATGACTGTGTATCTCTTTGTATTTGTTGGTTATTGTTTAATAGAGGCCAAAGTTTGCGTAAGGGTTTTTTTATGGTGATGTCCATTATTATATTCCGTTATGAACCTGATGTGTAGTTTGGTGGTTATTTTTCTTGAGTCTTCTGTATTTATTTTAAATTCCTGCATGGTTAGGGTCAAGATAGCCGGGTCATAACCACTTTTATTTAGTCTGTTGATAATTTCAATGGATTATAGCAAATAATATTTATTTTACAGCAATTTCATTTTGTTCTACAGAATTCCCTTCTGGGGGTGTTAAGAGAGTGGGTTTAGGATGGCAGATGGTAGCACGTAGGATTAGGTTAGATGCTGTAGTTTGACTGTGTAGTTTACTGTTTAGTTTTTTCTGTTCCTTGTTGACCACCCTCCTAAAGTTATCCTGATCTATTGAATCCTGACGGGTCGATTTGATGAGGTCTGGCAGGATTCCTTCAGACATGTCACAGGAAATCTGACAGACATCCAGTTGCGGATTCCTTATCTTAGAATTTCCCCCAGGCGTCAGTCTGGATCCAGAGAGTATTCTCGAGAAGTACCCCTGTGCGCCGTTAGGTGGTGTGATCAGCTCGTCGTCCATCGTCGGCGTTGTCCACTCCGGCTATGAAGTCATGGGTCATTAATAGGCACCACCCTAATGCACTGATTGTATGTTCTTTTCTTTCTGCGCCAGCCAGCGCTGATCCACGGAAAGAGCTATCCCTCAATCACTTTTTAACTGGTCTTTTTTTTGCCTTTTGTTGAAGATTTTTGAGTGTTTACACCTGTTGCATTGAGGATGTCTTTGCGTAAGACTGGGTTCAAGTCGTGTGTATCCTGTCATTGGGCAATGTCTGTGACGGATCCACACCTTTGTGTGCCTTTGGTGTCTTGAAAGCTACCCAAAGTCATGCTCTGATTGCTAAGCCATGAATCTGAAAGCTGTAAGTAAGCGGTCTCTAAAGCTTCTGGCGGCTCGGTGCTTGGCTCCTTGTAGGTCCTGATCCCTGTTGAGAGTAAGGTCCAAGGATCTGTCGCCAAGCCCCCCTTTGTCGTTGTCCCACTCAAAGTCCTCGGGACAACCGGGTAAGTCGAGGCACAAGAAGAAGTCAAAGAATAACAAATATTCTTCTACTTATCATCCGTCAATCAATGAGAGAACCTTAGTCTGTCATGAGGCCATGCGCTTCATTTTAGGGCAGTCCAACTCCACTGAAGCACCCACCTTCTGCCCTGCGGGGTCGGAAAGGGCCCCCTCGGGTTCTGCACCAGCGGCTTTGGCCTCTGCTCTTGGAGGCATCTGTGGATTCATTCCTGGATCTGAACCAGTGTCAGTCATACCACCTCAACCTTCTCCAATACCAGTTCCGATGCTCCTGGCGCTGCCTGTGCCCCTGGATGGCGTCAACCCCATCTTCATCGCTGACTCTGACACAGAGCTGGATTAGCATCACGTGACACCAATTCCAACGTTTACAGGGTCCTTGCCCCCTGTTTGGCATCCTGACAGTTATTTTGAAGGGTTGAGGTATGGTGAGAAATGGGATGAGTTGCTGGACCCTTTAGAATACCAGCTCCAAGATCCTATGGACTAGTGTACAGACCTGAGTGAAGCCAGTGATCTGGATACTTGCCCAAACACTGGCATGCTTTCTCCCCCTACCGTGACTACGGTTTAGGGAGTGTCCTACTCTCTGGTGGTGTGCAGAGTGGCTGGGGTCCTGGACCTCAGGCTCCCTTCGGTGGCAGTCGGGACTAACCTCCTGACAGAAGTGCTTCAGCCTGGGATTCATCCTCTGAACCCCTATTACCCTTTAATGAAGCCCTTACTGATGTCCTGCAGGTACCGGGTCCAAACTCAGCAAAGGGGTCCTATGAACAGGACTATTGCCTGCTGCCATCAGCCTGCTCCAACTGACCCAGTGCACCTGACACAACACCCCACCCCATAGAGCTTGGTTATCCAAGCCTCTACATCCCAGGGTGCCTTCCCTTCCGCACCCTCAGATAGGACCAAATTGGGAAGAAAATGTTTTCTTCCTCCAGCTTGGCATTGTTGTCTGTGATCACTGCATGCCTTTTGGGCCTCTACTCCACACACTGAGGGTTAGGGTTGCAGTTGGAAGCTGGCCCTCTATATAGTGCACTAAAACACAGTACACTGTGTAGAGAGTCCAGTGGCTCATTAATTGGTATTGCAGAGGCAAAATTAAATAGGACTAATGCTCTATTTTGTGGTTATGGGGCTTATCAGAAGCTGGTGCTAAGCATTTATTTTTACTGACCGAGGCAATAAATGAGACACACACACTCAAATAAAAATCTAAGGCCAATTGAGGAAAATAATTATTTTTATATATGTTTCAAACCCAAGAACTTAGTAATCAGATAAGTAGACTTTTAAGACTAAATACTTAGCAGTTTCAGAAATCAAAGCTTTTCAGAGTTCTTAATGTTATCCAATGGAGGGAAACAATGTTAAACAGAGGGTTAACAATGACTTACAAAGCTAGGGAGCAAAGGTAAGTACTGGGCACTGATCAGAATCACACCAACAGGTCACCCTGTGCACCACTAGGGCAGCTTGTGCAGAAGTGCAGTAAGGTGCTGGGTGCCCAATGGTTCCCTATGGGAGTTGAACCTTGTGACTCAGGCTCTGACCAGTAAGCCTGTCAGGGACAACAAGCGGGTAGGTAGTAGAGTTGGGATGCTTAGGGACTTAGGTGCAATTTGGCCCTCCTTTCCTGTGCCCAGGGGCAGCGGATGCAAAGTTGTCTTTAGGCGTCAGGTTTTCGCCTCGGTGTACACTCGTGGTCAAAGTGGTCCTGTGTGTTGAGGCTGCAGGCATCATCTGGGAGTCCGGCAGGGGTGGTCGCAGGGTAGACTCAAGTTCTCAGGAGCCGGGGGATGTAGTTGGCACAGATGACCCACGCCAGCTGGGTTCAGGAGTCACGGGTGCAGTGGTTGCTGCAGGTGTTGGATTTTCTATCTCCACAAGCCTGTGGGAGAAGGTGCCTGTATGCAGAGGGTGCAGTCATCTCATGAGAGTCCAAGGTGCGTGAGACCACTTTGGCACCGTTGGTTGCCTTCACCAAGGGTCGTGGACATCAGGTGCAGTGGTCACTTCTGGTGTTGGGTTTCCAGGTTTAAAGCAGCTGCAGTGCCTTTGGAGTTTGTTCTTGCAGAGCAGGTCTGCTGCCCACTGGAGACTTAAATCTTTATTGAAGGCTGGACGAGCTGGCTTATTGTGCAGGGTCCTTTTAGGTCATCTGGCAGTCTGGCGTGGTCAGCTGCTTCTTCTTTTCCTCGTCTGCAGGTGCAACTCTTCTTTGTGCGGGTCTTCTTAGGTTGTCAAAATCTGAGTTCTAGGGTTCAGGGGTGCCACCTAAATACTCAGTTTGAGGTATTACAGGGAGCACAAGATGGTAGCTAATGGGCCGAACACATTTAGGGTGACTACACCCTTCTTATGACTACTTCTGCTGGAAAGTGGGCATAACCCTAACCCTAATTCCTTCCAAGCAAGATGGAGGAATCTGAAAAGCAGTGTACACTTCAGCTCGTCCACATTAGGGGTGGGACTGGCATGAAATGGGCACTCCTCCTAATTTATCTAATTTTACTGCCTGTGCTGCTGCCAAAATTACAGTCAGGATAGGGAGGTTCGTAATCTCCACAATTTGGAGAGACCTGGGTTGCATTACAAAGGTGGCAAGGCCTTTGAAGCTCCCCACCCTGGAATGTCCATCCTGCTTGGGAGAGGAGGTCACACCTTTGCCCAGCGCTGGCTCTCACTTTGGGGGGTGGAGGGGCAGAAACGCATCTATGGTGGATGAACTGGTCAGTATCAATCAGTCAACACACTGGTAGTTGGTATGGTTTCAGAGGGCACATCTGAGGTGCTCTGTATGTGCATTTATTATCTGTTAGAGACAACTAGCTGCAGATAGCTTATCTTAGAACTCTCCCCACGCGTCAAACTGGATACAGAAACTTTTCTACAGCAGTACCTCTTAACGGCGGTAGAGGACATTGTGCTACTCCGTGGTGACTTCGTCCCCGCATATGTCATCAACAGAGTCCATGTAGTCCCTCCCCCGACACGTTGACGTCAGTTTCTTTTTTCCGCGCAGGAACGTTGATCTGGAGAAGCAGTTCCTCAGGCCATTTTTGACCTTCCTCTTTTTACTGTATTTTTCTTACTTGCGACAGTGTATTTGCCTACTGGCTTTAAGCCCTGTGGGTCATGTGCTTGCCGGACTCTCATTCTGTCTGCATGTTGCATGTGGTGCCTAGGCACCCACAACGACGCCAATGACTGCAACAGTAAACAACTGAGGCCTAAGACGTTGCAAGAGGGGTGCATGAAGCTCCTGGCAGGGGCACGTGTCTCAGTTCTCACAGGAATCCTGGAGGCGTCATAGTCTATCATCTTCTACTTCTTATTCCAGAGAAAGTTCTATGAGTTGATTACGTGCAGCTCCCTCCACGACTCTGGTTCCGACAACGTCTCCAGATAAGCGTTGTTCTTGGGCGATGTCGCGTCCTCCATCTTCACCGCCCATGCGACTCACCCAGATCTTCTGAGGATGAGTCGCTGCAGGAGTCGACCCCTGTCCCTTCTGCTTCATCCTGGCACTGATGCGACTCTGGTTCCAAATGCCAGAACTATAATTCGTCCTTTGATGCTGTTTTGGGGTCTTCTCCTCCTTCGGGCCCTAAGGAATTGGGGGGTGCCCCAATGGGGCCCTCACCTGCGGCTTCTTCCCTGGAACCTGTTGGGCTCTTCGACTCCGGAGTCGGATCTGTGCTGATGCACAGCCTCTTTAGACTTCCATCGATTTGTACTTGATTTCTCTCTTCCGACGAGGTCTTCGGCAGGGGTGGCTCATATGACTTCGCTCAACAGCCCTATTGTTGTCTCACTGGAGTCGGACAACGCCACCTCCAAGGTCTTTCCCTCTCAGCTTCAGTCGACATTGACACCGACGCTCGGAGCGGCGCCGTTGGAGTTGAATGTTCATTCATTCACTGAGCCTCAACCTTTTGTTCCTCCATTGGAGGGGCCTGGACATCCACAGTCTCCACATTCAGGTACCATTAAGCTTTCACACTCAGATTGATTGCTTGATTTGGCCAGTGCGAGCAGTCTTGATTCCTCACTGGAATCCAGCCTCCTTATCATTCTCAGAGGCTAGTTCTGCTTTTGCAGATATGTTGAAATGGGTTTGAAGATGTTGCATTTACAGCTTCCTACAGTGCAATTGTCCACTGATCAGTTCCTTGACGTATTACATCCAGACGAGTCTTCTGTCGAGCCGGTCCTTCCTTATTTTGAGGCTGTTTATGATTTACTCTTGGGAGTTTGGATCCAGACAGTTTCTGGTCCCCCCGTGGAGGGTTTTATCTCTCACAGACTTAGGCCAGCCCTGGAGGATCCATCATGCCTTCGCTAGCACCCAACGCCTCAAAGTTTTGTAGTGCAAACTGCTTTGCTTGCACACAATCCTACAGATTCCTCCTGGTCCACCATGGTGCGAAGCCATGCAGCTGGATGCTTCTGGTAGAAGGATTTTTGCCTCATTTAGTTCGGCCTTGTCTTCCACTAATTCCTCTTGTGTACTTGCTCGCTTTTCCCACGTTCTGTGGAACTCAGTGAGGTATATTTTACCTTCTCTGTCTGACCAGGCTAGAACTGCTCTCACACCCTTGGATGGTCAGCAGGCATCCAAACTTAGTGTTGGCTGTGGTATAAATACCACCAATTCTGTTGGGCAGATTAAAGCTTCTTTGGTAGTGCTATGGCGAAGGGCTTGGCTTTGTTCTTCTAATTTCTCAGAACCTGTACGAGATTTGGTGCTTGATATGCCCTTCGATGGCAAGTCCCTTTTTAGCACGCATGCCGATTCGTCTTTACACCGCTTCGGAGATGCTCATGGTGGGACTTAATGTCAGGTCCTCTTCCTTTTCTACAGCATTTCTTGTGGCATAGTGTTCACGGTCTCACACGCTCCCACTGAGATACGAGGGTCTTCTTCCAGGTGTGTCTGTAAGCATGCACCACATTTCACAGTTGTACTATCATTCTGGAGTATGTTTTTGTTGTCAGTTGACATCCAGTGTGAACTTCCTGCTCCTTGCAGGTTAATTTGTTACTACTATGCTCTCCTCAATCATGGAGATTTTGCTTAGTGACACAAGTACGTGCATCTGGTGGTGCAGACCACTTCTGTTCAGCGGTTGCAATACCACCAATGACATTATGGGGTTTTTTTTTCAGCTGTTCCTCATATTGGTGGTTCTTTTTTGTTATTTCAGACCTGGTCTGAGTCTCATTCCGCTTATGGCATTTTTTCTGTTGTATTCTACTTATAGGCTGGTCGCCTGCAATCTCTGTGATTTCTGTGGAGATTTGTGTTCAACCTCAGCTCTTCAGAGCAATTGGTGTAAGCTTTTTGCTAGCCTTTCAGGCTAGGGAGCAGTTTGTTTCCTAGTGTCCTTAGGATTTCTATGATTGCTTTGACATGTGTCCTTTTCTATTCTTCTTATGGAAGAGGTTTTTTCTGCCCATTTTCTATGAAACTTTCATTGGTCGATCAAGTAATGCTTTTATGCCAGATCTTTTTTTCTGGTTATTGTTTCTCCATACTCGGGGCCACCAGCTGTTGCCCCTTGGGGCCCCTAATTTCACCTTCTTATGCCTTTTTTATGGTGGTCGTGAGGATAATCCCTTTATTGTTCGTGGGGCGCTCCCCTGTGGCTTCATGGCCAGGATCACGGATGCTCACACTGAGTAGTGAGGGTTCTCTTCCGCGTATGTCCAAGACATTTCCCTCCTTCACCTTTGATTTCAACCCCTTTTTTCTTTTCAGGCAGACCGCGTGGATGGACATAATTTCCTACTCATCAGTCGACTGTGGCAGGGTTATAATTATATATCACCACTGGTTTATGCAATGGATCTTGCCATTAGCTCTCTTCCTTTCATGAGGGGGTTGTATAGTGCGCTTATGCAATATTGTTGACACCTATTCTTTAATGACTGGTTTTGTGACTGTCTTGGAAGGTAGTTTCCCCTTCTGTATGTATCTTTCATTATCTGTTGTCGCCTAATGCAGGTATCTCCCTGCAGGCCTCTACTCCTAGCATTGGTACTTTGTTGTTGGTTCAGAGATGTGAAGGTTTTTCTCTCTTTGTCACATATTCCTTTATAAACTTACAGGTTACTATGGCCTGATATTTAGATTCCATTCTGGGAATCAATCTTCATATACTCCTTCTAGTAGTATTCACTGGTGATCTAAACTTGGATTGTTGTGTTCTGCGCTGGTTCTTCCTTCGGATTTACCGCGTTCACTTCCGTTCTTTTTTAACTGATTTCTTCCATTTGTTGTCTGTGCCCTTTTTGTGATTAGACATTCCTCAAGGGGTGTCTTTCTACATTATTTTTCTGTTCTTACTGTACCGCACAGTAGCTGTCGGGTTATCTGAGCAGGTGGCTCTTCACCCTCTACTTCCTTTGGTGTGCTGGCCATGTTTTCATCTTCGGTTGATTTTGTTGTCTTGAAGGGTGTTTATTTATTCCCCTTGTTTGTTAGTGTTGTCGCTCCTCCACAACCTTGTTCTTTCAGGTGTTGAGCCTTTGATGTCCTGTGTGTTCTGGTTTTGTTTGACATCCGTGTTGTCCTGATCCTATGTATGTCTGTGGACACTTTCTACTTGGACATATCCATGTTCTTACAAGTCTATCCCGCTGTATGGGTTCTCCGGCTGGTTTTTGCGGTCCTCCTACCTTACCATTATTAACGTGCTCTCAGTACACCTTTTGGGTGTTTTGTTTTTCTCTGTGTTCTTTTGGACACGTATAATCCGCTGTCAGGTTCATATCCTTTTCGGAGTGATGCTCCTCCTTTTGGCAAATTTTCAATCACCATTCTGGTGCAAGCAGAGCTATGTATAGCTTCCCTTAATTACACTTTTGTTTGTTTTTTCTTGATAGGTGTTATGTTCCTATCTCTCGCAGTCCCTATTGGATGCTTTTTCTCCGCATTTATCTGGCTGTTTCTTGGGAACACTTATGTTCCTACCTGTCGTGACACCACCTCCAGTTTCATTTTCATGGACATTTCTTAAACGCCCCACTGACTTTTCATACCTTGTGATATGTGGGTCATCTACTCTGTAAGTGAGCTACATACTGCTTCTCACCTTTGTCTATCTCATAACTGGTCTACTATTCCTTAGTTGACAGGTTGTTTAATGCAAGACTCTGTGAGATGTGTTCGCAGCCCTCCTCCTGGGTTGCTATTGCTTTGGTATCTAATTCTAAGACAAGGAATCTGCAGATAGATGTCTCTATCAGTTGCTTACCTTCGATAACACCTTATCTGGTAGAGACACAAACTAGCCGCAGATTCCTTATCGACCAACCCATCATCCCCACTTTGCGAACTGTTTTCTGGCTTCCGGCTCGCTTCGGGGCATTCTCTTGTTTGCTTTTCAATTAGTGGTTGTAACATCATCATTATATCCACCTGTTCGATGGCATGTGTAGCTGCAGATACACATGCTGTGCACATCCCGCCATCTGGTGTTGGGCTCGGAGTGTTACAAGTTGTTTTTCTTCGAAGAAGTCTTTTCGAGTCACGAGACCGAGGGACTCCTTCCATTTCGGCTCCATTGCGCATGGGCGTCGACTCCATCTTAGATTGTTTTTTTTTCCGCCATCGGGTTCGGACGTGTTCCTTTTCGCTCCGTGTTTCGGGTCGGAAAGTTAGTTAGAATCTCGGAAAAATCGTCGGTATTGTTTGCGTTCGGTATCGGGTTAGTTACAACAGATCGACACCGACTTTTGAAGAGCTCCGGTGGCCCTTTGGGGTTTTTTCGATCCCCCGTCGGGGCCTGGTCGGCCGGGCCACATGTCTCTTCAAGGCTGATGGAACGGACCCCATTCCGCTTCTGCCCAAAATGCCATAACAAGTATCCATATACAGATCAGCATCTGGTCTGCAACTTGTGTTTGTCGCCGGAAAACACAAGGAAGATACCTGTGAAGCCTGTCGAGCGTTTCCGTCCAGGAAGACACTAAGAGACCAAAGAGCAAGGAGACTGCAAATGGCGTTGGTGCCGACAGGACAAGAGCGTTTCGAGGAGGAGGAAGAAACATTCTCCATCCATGAATCGGACTCGGATGAGATCGATCCCGAAGAAACGCCGAAAACCGTGAGTAAGACGTCGAAACACAAAACTCACGAAAAGACCACTAAAGCCCAGGGGACGCCACCGCCAACAGGCCATGGCTTAACCCGAAAAATAGGTGACCGATCATCGGCACCGAAAAAGGGCACGCTGGGGGCGAAGTCATCCGACTCTGGTCGAGATACCGCCACACAGCAATCTCGGGCTCCAGATAGTGGCTCCGAGCAGGTTCGGCACCGAGTTAGCGGAACCGAAATGGGTCGGCACTGAGAGACCACGACGCCGAGAGTAAAAAAGGTATGACGGAACCGAAAAAAGCAGCCGACAAGGTTTCGATACCGAAACATCCGGCCTCTGAACCGAAAACAAGTTCCTACACTGAGGAACAAGGACTGTCCACACAAATGAAGACACATAGGTTTGGACAGGAATTGGAAACAGTAGAGCCAGACTATACACAAAGAAGGCTCCATATCCAAAAAGAAACAGGGAAAATCAGTACTCTCCCTCCAATTAAAATGACACGCAAACTTGCCTTTCAGGAAAAAGACAAGCAGCCACAGGCAAAGGTGGCTAAACAAGTAACCCTGCCACCATCTCCACAATGCTCTCCGCAACCATCACCGGTAGCCACTCCACCAATGATGCAATCACCAACTCATACAGGAATGAGTCAAGATAACCCTGACGCATGGGACCTTTACGAGGCACCAGTGTCAGATAATAGTCCTGAATGTTATCCAGCTAGACCGTCGCCACCAGAGGATAGTACAGCCTACGCACAGGTGGTGTCGAGAGCAGCGGCATTTCATAATGTCAGCCTGCATGCTGAGACTATTGAAGACGACTTTCTTTTTAACACACTGTCGTCCACACACAGCCAGTATCAAAGTCTTCCTATGCTACCCGGAATGCTAAAACACTCCAAACAAGTGTTTGAAGAGCCTGTAAAAGGAAGAGCCATTACTCCAAGAGTGGAGAAAAAATATAAACCGCCACCAACAGACCCAGTGTACATTACACAACAGCTAACACCGGACTCAGTTGCCAAGAGAAAAAGAGTGCAAAAGAGTGAACTCACATACTTCAGGAGATGCACCACCTCCAGATAAAGAAAGTAGAAAGTTCGACGCAGCAGGCAAAAGAGTGGTGGCACAGGCAGCAAACCAGTGGAGTATTGCCAATTCACAAGCTTTGTTGGCAAGATACGATAGGGCCCATTGGGACGAAATGCAGCACTTTATAGAACATTTGCCCAAGGAGTTCCAAAAGAGAGCGCAGCAGGTAGTAGAAGGAGGACAGGGTATCTCCAACAACCAGATACGGTCAGCAATGGATGCTGCAGACACAGCTGCTAGAACTGTCAACACAGCAGTAACAATAAGGAGACATGCATGGCTGCGTACATCAGGATTTAAACCAGAAATACAGCAAGCTGTGCTGAATATGCCATTCAACGGACAGCAATTGTTTGGGCCGGAGGTGGACACTGCGATCGAAAAACTTAAAACTTAAAATAAACACTGACACGGCCAAAGCCATGGGCGCACTCTACTCCCCACAGGGCAGAGGCACATTTCGGAAAACACAGTTTAGAGGGGGGTTTCGAGGACAAAGCACTGAACCCACAACCTCACAAACAAGACCCACTTACCAGAGCCAGTATCAGCGGGGAAGTTTTCGGGGACAATATAGAGGGAGACAATTCCAAAAGAATAGAGGAAATTTCCAAAGTCCCAAAACTTCTCAAAACAATCAGTGACTTCAAAGTCACACATCCCCAACACATAACATCTGTGGGGGGGAGACTAACCAATTTTTACAAACATTGGGAGGAAATAACAACAGACACTTGGGTCCTAGCAATTATCCAGCATGGTTATTGCATAGAATTTCTCAAATTCCCTCCAAACGTCCCACCGAAAACACACAATGGGGGTTATTCTAACTTTGGAGGAGGTGTTAATCCGTCCCAAAAGTGACGGAAAAGTGACGGATTTACCACCAGCCGTATTACGAGTCCATTATATCCTATGGAACTCGTAATACGGCTGGTGGTATATCCGTCACTTTACCGTCACTTTTGGGACGGATTAACACTCCTCCAAAGTTAGAATAACCCCCAATATGTCAAAACAACATATGGATCTTCTAGGACTAGAGGTTCAGGCATTGCTACTAAAAGAAGCAATAGAATTAGTACCAAAACACCAGAAAGGAACAGGAGTTTACTCTCTGTACTTTCTCATACCCAAAAAAGACAAGAGTCTGAGACCTATATTAGATCTCCGAACATTAAATACCTACATCAAATCAGATCACTTTCACATGGTGACATTACAAGACGTAATCCCACTACTCAAACGACAAGACTACATGACAACACTAGACCTAAAGGATGCATATTTCCATATACCGATACATCCTTCACACAGAAAGTACTTAAGGTTTGTATTCCAAGGGATACATTACCAATTCAAGGTGTTGCCATTCGGAATAACAACTGCGCCAAGAGTTTTTACAAAGTGCCTAGCAGTCGTAGCTGCACATATCAGAAGGCAGCAAATACATGTGTTCCCGTACCTAGACGATTGGTTAATCAAAACCAACACACTAAAAAAGTGTTCACAACACACAAAATATGTCATAGAAACCCTCCACAAGCTAGGTTTCTCAATCAATTACACAAAGTCACACCTTATACCGTGTCAAACACAGCAATACTTAGGGGCGACAATCAACACAGCAAAAGGGATTGCCACTCCAAGTCCACAAAGGGTTCAGGCATTTCACAATATAATACAGGCCATGTATCCAAAACAACAGATACAAGTCAAAATAGTGATGAAACTCCTAGGCATGATGTCTTCATGCATAGCCATTGTCCCAAATGCAAGGTTGCACATGCGGCCCTTACAACCGTGCCTAGCATCACAGTGGTCACAGGCATAGGGTCAACTTCTAGATCTGGTGTTGGTAGACCGCCAAACATACACCTCGCTTCAATGGTGGAACAGTATAAATTTAAACAAAGGGCGGCCTTTCCAAGACCCAGTGCCACAATATGTAATAACAACAGATGCCTCCATGATAGGGTGGGGAGCACACTTCAATCAATACACCATCCAAGGACAATGGGACACTCACCAAAAACAGTTTCACATAAATCACTTAGAACTATTGGCAGTATTTCTAGCGCTGAAAGCATTTCAACCCATAATAAACCACAAACACATTCTTGTCAAAACAGACAATATGACAACGATGTATTACCTAAACAAACAAGGAGGGACACACTCAACACAGTTGTGTCTCCTGGCACAAAAAATATGGCATTGGGCGATTCACAACCACATTCGCCTAATAGCACAATTTATGCCAGGAATTCAGAATCAGTTAGCAGACAATCTCTCTCGGGATCAACAACAGATCCACGAATGGGAGATTCACCCCCAAAAACTGAATACTTACTTCCAGAGTTGGGGAACACCACAAATAGATCTATTTGCAACAAAAGAAAACACAAAATGCCAAAACTTTGCATCCAGGTACCCACAAGATCAGTCTCAGGGCAATGCGTTAGGGATGAGTTGGTCAGGGATATTTGCTTACGCTTTTCCCCCTCTCCCACTCCTTCCATATCTAGTAAACAAGTTGAGTCAAAACAAACTCAAACTCATACCAATAGCGCCAACATGGGCAAGACAACCTTGGTACACAACACTACTAGACCTTTCAGTAGTGCCTCATGTCAAACTACCAAACATACCAGATCTGTTAACGCAACACAAACAACAGATCAGACACCCAAATCCAGCATCGCTGAATCTAGCAATCTGGCTCCTGAAGTCCTAGAATTCGGACACTTAGACCTTACACATGAATGTATGGAAGTCATAAAACAAGCTAGGAAACCTACCACTAGACATTGCTATGCAAATAAGTGGAAAAGATTTGTTTATTACTGCCATAATAATCAAATTCAACCCTTACACGCATCTGCCAAAGACCTCGTAGGATACTTACTACATTTGCAAAAGTCAAAGCTAGCTTTTTCTTCCATTAAGATACATCTTACAGAAATTTCAGCTTACCTGCAAATTACGCACTCAACTTCTCTATTTAGGATACCAGTCATAAAAGCATTTATGGAAGGTCTAAAAAGAATTATACCACCAAGAACACCACCAGTTCCTTCATGGAACCTCAACATTGTCTTAACACGACTCATGGGTCCACCTTTTGAGCCCATGCACTCTTGTGAAATGCAATACTTAACATGGAAAGTTGCATTTTTAATTGCCATCACATCTCTAAGAAGAGTAAGTGAGATTCAAGCATTCACCATACAAGAACCATTTATTCAAATACACAAGCATAAAGTAGTTCTACAGACAAATCCTAAATTTTTACCAAAAGTCATATCACCGTTCCACTTAAATCAAACAGTAGAATTACCAGTGTTCTTCCCACAGCCAGATTCTGTAGCGGAAAGAGCACTACATACATTAGACATCAAAAGAGCGTTAATGTACTACATTGACAGAACAAAACCAATTCGAAAAACAAAACAATTATTTATTGCTTTCCAAAAACCTCATACAGGAAATCCAATTTCTAAACAAGGCATTGCTAGATGGATAGTTAAGTGCATTCAAACCTGTTATCTTAAAGCAAAGAGAGAACTGCCTATTACACCAAAGGCACACTCCACTAGAAAGAAAGGTGCTACCATGGCCTTTCTAGGAAATATTCCAATGACCGAAATATGTAAGGCAGCTACATGGTCTACGCCTCATACATTTACCAAGCACTACTGTGTAGATGTGCTAACGGCACAACAAGCCACAGTAGGCCAAGCAGTACTACGAACATTGTTTCAAACAACTTCAACTCCTACAGGCTGAAGCACCGCTTTTGGGGAGATAACTGCTTACTAGTCTATGCACAGCATGTGTATCTGCAGCTACACATGCCATCGAACGGAAAATATCACTTACCCATTGTACATCTGTTTGTGGCATTAGTCGCTGCAGATTCACATGCGCCCACCCGCCTCCCCGGGAGCCTGTAGCCGTTTAGAAGTTGATCTTGAACATCTGTATATTTGTAAATATATTACTTTAAACTACATTATGTACATTACTCCATTGCATGGGCACTATTACTAGAATACACAACTCCTACCTCACCCTCTGCGGGGGAAAACAATCTAAGATGGAGTCGACGCCCATGCGCAATGGAGCCGAAATGGGAGGAGTCCCTCGGTCTCGTGACTCGAAAAGACTTCTTCGAAGAAAAACAACTTGTAACACTCCGAGCCCAACACCAGATGGCGGGATGTGCACAGCATGTGAATCTGCAGCGACTAATGCCACGAACAGATGTACACTGGGTAAGTGACATTTTCCTTTTGATGCATACACTGTTCAATTTCCAGTTTCCATGTGGCTCTGCATTGTTATGCTAGTTCAAGTCACAGAAGAAACTGACGTCAGCGTGTTGGGGGAAGGACTCGATGATCTCCATCGACATCATATCTGGAGACGTCGTTGCTACGGAGTCGCACAATGCCTTCAACTGATGTGCACAGATACTGCTGAAGAAAAGTTTCTGGATCCAGTCTGACGCCTGGGGCAGAATTCTTAGATAAGGAATCAACAGCTAGTCTATGTCTCTCTGAGATAAGGCATTACCGAAAGCAAGTAACTTGTTCAATAAATCCACACTGGGGACAGTGAGGGTTTATTATTCTGAGATGTTTGATAACAAACACTCCAGGAGCTATCACCCACCCTTTGGTGGATGAGAAAACAGTTCAGCAGGGAGAGAAGACCAACTGTGGAGCCCAGGAGCTGAAGAGGAGACCTTGTAGCGGTAGAGATGGTGTCCCACGTCGGTTTTTGGGTTGTAGTTGGTCAGTGGTGTTGAAGAACCACCAAACACACCTTGGCAAATGCAAGAGGAGCAAAAGAAGAGTTGCAAGGCTAAAAAGGCCCAGCAAGGCCCAGGGGACTATACCCTTGCAGAGGAGTCCGGGGTGACCCTCAGCAGTCGGGGAAGCCAACAGAATCAGTTACAACCCCCCACAGGCAACCCACTGGCAGCAGACAGTAAGTCACAGTGAGATCCAATCAGCACACCTGAAGAGGCGTCCCACGTCACTGGAGTGGCAGAGAGGAGACTGTGCTTGGAAGGAAGAAGTGCTGGAGGCTGGGGCACCTCTGAGCCTGAAGATTCCGTGGAGCAGGAGACAACAAGCCTTGGTAGCTGCTAGAGTCGCGGTGCACAGGGGTACTATTCTGCAAGGAGTGGCAAAGGCTCACAGTCTCCCAAGTTGGACAGTTGGCAGAGAGCACCAAGGTGACCACTCCAGACCACTACCTGTGATGCGGGATCCACTCAGTTCCTGAGAAGAGCAGATCCATGCAGCCGGATGTCATTGCTGTAGGTGCCTGCAGATGCAGGGGAGTGACTCCTTCACTCCAACGGAGATTCCTTCTTACTTTTTGGTGCAGGCTGATGTCTCGGTAACTCCAGAGGATGCACAGCCTGGGAAATGTTGCAGCTGCTGGAAGGAACCAGAGAAACAATGTTGCAAAGTGTAGTCAGAGTTGCAGCCTAGTCGGTTCCTGTAGCGTCCAGTTGCAATTCCAGTGGCCAGAAGTCGAAGTAAACGTTGCAGTGGAGTCCTGGTGGAGTCTTGCACGTAGAATCTGGGGAACTACCCTCATGGGAGTCCCTAAATAGCCCTAAAAGTGGGTTTGGCCACTTAGCAAAGTGTCCACCTACTGGGAGGGGTCTGTGACATCACCTGCCTGTCCAAGCCACTCAGATGCTCCCAGGGGCCTTTGTTCATCTTGGTTTCAAGATGGCAGAATCAATTGGCCAACTGTAGGAGCTCTGGGCACCACCCCTGTGACAGTGATGGACAGGGGAGTGGTCACTCCCCTTTCTTTTGTCAAGTTTTACACCAGAGTAGGGACTGGAGGTCCCTGGACTGTTGCAAACCGGTTTATGCATGGAGGGCACCACATGTGCCCTTCAAAGCAGACCGGTGGCTTGGGGAGGCTACCCCTTCCAAATCTTGTAACACCTATTTCCAGTTGCCTCCCTCTCCCTCAGGAAATTCTTTGTTCTGCCTTCCTCTGCCTGAGCTTGTCAAGCAGCAGGAGGGCAAAGACCTGTCTGAGAGGTGGCAGCAGTGTGGGCTGCCCGGAAAACCCTAGAAGACTGGTAGGAGAAATACTAGGGGGGTCTTTTAAGGAGCCCCAGAGTGCATGGAATCATACAGCCAATACTAGCAACAGTATTGGTGTATGACTCCGACATGTTTGATACCAAACATGCTCAGGTTCGGAGTTACCATTATGTAGCTGGACACAGGTAGTGAGTGACCTGTGTCCAGTGCACAGGTAAGATGGCTTCCCTGCACGTATGAAGTCTAGTATAATGGTACTGGAGTTCGCAGGGGTACCTCTTCTCATGCAGGGGTGCTCTCACACACGGGTACCTGCACCCTGTCCTCTGGGCTAGGAAAGCCTACAATAGGGGTGACTTAAAGTGACCTGGTTTAGTGACCTGTAGTGAAAGGATGCATGTACCTTTTCACACAGGCTACAATGGCAGGCCTGCAGAAACATTTTGCATGGACTCCAATGGGTGGCACAGTACATGCTGGATCCCATGGGGAATCCCTGGTGCCCCAATGCCCTGAGTACCTAAGTACTGTATACTAGGGGCTTACAAGGGGGCATCTGTATGCCAATTGCGGAGTGCACAAAAGTCCTAGGCAACCAAATTTAGAGGAACGGAGCACAATCACTGGGGTTCTAGTTAGCATTATCCCAGTGAAAACAGTCTAAACATACTGATAGCAGACGAAAACTATGGGGTAACCATGCCAAAAAGAGTGACTTTCCTACAGCCCTCACATGTGCCTAGATATGCACCCTGCTTTAGGGATGAATAATACTTGGCACACGCAGTGTTATGGGACCTGGCACACAGGGGTGTGTGACAGGTTGTTTTTTCAATTTAGCCTGCCCTAACACATGCAGTCTGCAATGGTAGCACTGCGTGAGTTTAGTGAAGGGCCCCTGAGGGTTGCACAACTGGTGCTGCAGCCCTCAAAGACCTTCCTTAGTACCTCAGGCCCTAGGTACCAGGGGTACCATTTGCTAGGGACTTACAGTGGTAGCTAAAGAGTTAGCCAGTTCTGCTAAACAACTGTGCATTTTTGAGGAAAGAGAGCTGGCACTAGGGTCCTCGTTAGTAGGAACCTAGTGCACTAACAGTCAAAGCCACATCAGAAATCAGGCAAAAAGTGGGGGCTAACCATGTGAAAAACTGTGTGTTTTCCTACGGTTGCACAAGTGAATCCACAGGACCCAGAGGAGGGCCCGAGCTGTGTACTCTCAAGCAGTTGCTGAAGGGGACAGTGTCAAGCACCATTGGAGGTGCCCAGATGGAGCTGGTGGCAATGCCCACCCTCCTAGAAGTGAAGTGCCTTCAAATCGGTGGAGGAAGTCCAGCTGCAGGGTCCAGGAGTGCAGAAGATCCCAGGAGTCACCTACAAGCTGTCCGTCGATGGTCGCCATTTTGCAGGAGGGTCAGTGACCAGCCAGGTCACCTACTTGCACTGGCAAATGCAAGCAGGATCTGAATTGGTATTTGTAGAGTTTTGGGGATCAGTAACGTCCAGGAGACCCTACCCTTGCGGGGAAGTCAGGGCTGGCCCTCAGCACACTGGAAGGCCAGCAGAAGTCATAGAAGCCCCCACGAGTGACCCACTGGCAATGGACACAGGGAGTCACAAGGAGGCCTTAGCAGCACAACAAAACAGAAGTCTCACAATGCTGGAGTTGCAGGCCAGTGGCTGATCTTTGACTTGCAGAGTGCTGGAGGCCTAGGCTTCTTGATGCCTGGAGATCGCCTGGAATAGAGGTCAACAAGCCTTGGCAAGAGCAACAGTCATGGTGCACAAGGGTTCCAGTCCAGTGTCGGGAGCAGGGGCCCACAGTCTCCCAAGTTGGTCAGAAGACAAGTAGGACCCAGAGGAAGCCACAGATCCACCACCTGTGAAGCAGTGCCTTTCGATGTCTGGAAAGCAGACCCACCAGCCTGTCGACTTTGTCTTGAGGTGCCTGAGGATGCAAGGGAGTGACTCCTTCACTCCAAGGGAGAGTCCTTAGTGCTTCCAGGTGCAGAGTCCCCTGTTACCCTGGAAGATGCACAGCCTTGGATGTTGCAGAATTCTTGCAGGATCTGGAGAAACAATGTTGCATTGGGAGTCTTCCTACCAGAAGCAGATGTGTTTTGGTTACAAAGCAGACCAGCAGTTGTTCCAGAGGTCAGGAGCAGAAGATGTCTTGCAGAGAGTTCCTAGTTGAGCCTTACTCGACAAATCTGAGTATCTACCTACGGGGAAGCCCTTAAGTAACCCTAAAATAGGATTGTAATTGTATTGTAATAGTATTTATATAGCGTTCATTACCCCTGACGAGGCGTTGAAGCGCTTTTCGGCGAGTAGCACGCTACTCCAGAACCCAACAAGAATTAGTGATGAATTAGTATTGGGAATTATGAATACAGTTTTAGTATTATTATGAGTTAATTTGAGCCGTGGATATGTGCGTTTGTTAGTTTAGATTGACTGGAGTAATGGAGGGGTGGAGGAGGAAAGAAATCCAGAAGTTTTATTTGGGAGTATATCCCTCATTTTCTCATCCCAAAGGCTTGCGATGAGTAAAGGGGCATGGAGGAGGGAAGAGTCTGTGGAGGGGTTAGGGAGATCATAGTAGCAGGGTGAGATAAATGAAGGAGAATTTAGTAGGGTTGTTTGGGAGGTCATGGTAGTAGAGTGAGGTTTGGTGAGTTAGATGTGGAAGCGGAGAGAAGAGCGTAGGCAGAGTTATTTAGGAGATTAAAGTAGTAGAATGGATTTGGGATGAGTCAGAGTGGGAATATAGGATAGATTGATAGACATGACATATGATGATGGGTAGATAATTGTGATAAGATGAGAGCAGGTATTCATAGATATCTAGTATATAACAACCCACCCAGGAGCCATGCAATGACCCACGAACATGCCAGGCACAGAACAACATACACACATACATACATACAAATATATATAGAGAGAGAGAGAGAGAGAGAGAGAGAGAGAGAGAGAGAGAGAGAGAGAGAGGAGAGAGAGAGAGAGAGAGAGAGAGAGAGAGAGAGAGAGAGAGAGAGAGAGAGAGAGAGAGAGAGAGAGAGAGATACATAAATACACACACATATCCACACATATAAGTACATACAATGTATAATAAGAACCATGGGTAAATATACTTAGTCAAACAGGTTTAAAGAGTGTGTGTATTTTATTGGTATGCCATAGTAGCAATACATATTTTCTAAAGAACTATACATAACTAGAAATAGACACATAACCAGAAAAAAATATTTAGCAACATAGGCATATGCAGTCCATAGTTGTTTGAAAATGGTGGTTATGAAAGAAAGAGCCAACTCTTGAGTAGTTTTCTGAAGGCAAGAAAGTTATCTGTGGCTCTTATAGTTGGGGGTAATGAATTCCATAGTTTGGCTGCTTGAACGGAGAAGGATGTACCACCTATAGTCTTTTTCTTGTATGGTGGTGTTCTAAGGCGGGTTGCCAATCTTGAGCAGAGGTTTCTTTGTTGGATGTATTTGGTTATTTTGTTTCTGATAAAAAGTGGTCCAGTTCCATGTATAGCTTTGAGGGTGATACAAAGCAGCTTGAAAGTGCATCTTCTGGCAACGGGTAACCAGTGTAGTGCTCTCAAGGCAGGGGAGATCTGGGCTTGAGGCTTTACATGTAATAGTAGCCTGGTCGGCGGAGTTCTGAATAGGTTGTAGTTTTTTCATAATAGATAGAGATGATCCATGGTAGAGGCCATTGGCATAATCCAGTTTAGATAGTACGAGCGAGATAGTAGCTTGCACCTTGTGTGGAAATCCGAGGTGGGGGAAGATGCGTCGTAGAGTCTTCAAGGTGATGAAGCTTGTTTGTGCTAATTTGTTCACTTGGGCATTCATAGTTAACTTGGAATCCATGGTGATTCCAAGGTTTTTAACCTCCTTGGATAATTGAGGAGGTGGTCTGAGATAGTCAGGCCGGACGACAGAGGGTCATAACTTTTCCAGTCACCACATATGAGTATTTCTGTTTTGGAGGTATTTAGTTTGAGATGGCTCCAGGTCATCCACTGATCAACGGCTCTGAGGCAACTGAAGATGTCTGAGTTTTCAGTGTTTTGGGGGCATTCTAATTTAAGTAGTATTAGTGTGTCATCTGCATAGTTGTAGCATGTGAGATGAAAATCATTGATCAGTTCTGGTAATGATATCATGTAGATGTTGAAAAACAAAGGTGAGATGATTGATCCTTGGGGGGGATCCCTGCTTTTGTGAGGTAGGATTTGGATGAGAAGGGGGGCGAGTAGATGATGATAGATCTTTTTTGAAGATAGGAAGTAATCCAGTCGAGAGCCGTCCCTTGTATGCCGGCTTCGTGGAGTCTTTGAATTCGGGTGTCATGGTCAACCGTATCAAAGGCAGCCGAGAGGTCCAAGAGAAGTAGTGCAGCAACTCCATTGCGGTCGACTGTGTTTTTAAGATCATCCCAGATTGCTATGAGTGCCGATTCAGTGCCTCTTCCTGGGCAGAATCCAGTTTGGAAGTCTGAAAGTATAGAATTGTCTTCAATGAATTGTGACATCTGGGCGAATGCTTCTCTTTCTAACAATTTGCCCAGGAAATGTCCATTTGTGATTGGTCTGTAGTTGTTGGGGTCTTGTGGGTCTAGGTTTGTTTTCTTTAATAACAGTCGTATGTATGCCTTTATCAGGTCTACAGGACTGTAGTTAGAGTTGTTGACGGTTCTTCTTACTGGTGTGGCAGCAGAAGTAGATAGAAGAATCTTCTTGAGGATTTGTGGTGGGCAAGGGTAAGAAGAGCAACCGGAAGGTCTGCTTGCTTTGACCAAATCCATAAATCCACTTTGGGATATTTGTTGGCTGTAGAGGCTGGGTTGGTTTATTCTTAGAGGGTATTTTAGGAAAGGGATTGATGCTGATGGTTTTCTTCTGTTTTAAATAGGAGTCCAATGTGTTTGCCTTGGTTGTGTAGTGAGCTGCCAATTTGTTTGCAAAATCTTGAATAGTGGGATGACTTCCTTCCATGCATGTAGGTTTTCAAAATTCATTGAGAATTTTATAAAATTCCTTGGTTGTAGATTTAGCATTTTGAATTCTGTCTGAGTAGTACCTTTTTTAGCTTTTTTGATTGATTGATTTGTATATTCTGTTGAGGTTTGTGTAGCTGCAGTTTGTCTTGACTGTTGTTTGTTTTGAGCCAGGTCAGCTGCAACTTTCTGATTTGTTGCTTTATCTTTTTAAGTTCTGTGTTTCTCCAAGGTGTTGGTTTTCTTTTGTTGTGTTTAGTTTTTCTGACTGGTATTAGGATATCAAAAGCTTCCTGTAGTCACTCAGTTTTGGCACAGAATTAATTGTATCTAGATCTGTGTTGGCTGTTAGTTGTGTTTCTAAGTCATCAAAATTGAGTTTGCTCCATGGTCGATAGGTGCATGTATGTAAGTAGTTGTGGGGTGTGTTGATTTGTGGAGTTTTATGTTAGAAAGTTATCAAAAGGTGGTCTGACCAAGTGATTGGCGTGATGCTATGAATGGTAACTAGTTCAGGGTTAGCAAAATTGACATCTAGGATGTGTCCAGTGATGTGTGTGGGATTGTGTACAATCTGATGTAGGTTCAATGCGACTAGGCCAGTTGTGATAGCTTTTGGATGGAGCATATTGGGTTTGTCAAACCAAATGTTTAGATCCCCAAGAATGCATAGGTTGTAGTATAGTGTAATAAGGTTTGAGACTGTAATTAGAAAAGCATTTGGGAATGTGGTGTTAGGTGGAGGTCTGTAAAGGAGGAGAAAGTTACAGGAGAAAGTTGGAGTAGGGTGGCATCTGGTGAGGAGGGCTTCACAACCTTGTATGGAGATGTTGTCTGTTTTACTGAGGTTCATTGCCTGTTTGAATATAATAGCTAGTCCACCTCCTCTCTTGCCTTTTGTGTGATGGTTTGATAGCCCGGAGGATTGGCTCCGTGCAACACTGGGGCCATGTCATCTCCCAGCCTGGACAGTTTTTATTTTTTGCACTGGAGTGGAGCAGATTGGAATGTGGCAGATTGTTCTGGATTGAGTGGAACAGATTGGAGAAGGGCAGATTGTTTTGTATTGGAATGGGGCAGATTGTTTTGTATTGGAGTGGGGCAGATTGTTTTGTATTGGAGTGGGGCAGATTGTTTTGTATTGGAGTGGGGCAGATTGTTTTGTATTGGAGTGGGGCAGATTGTTTTGTATTGGAGTGGGGCAGATTGTTTTGTATTGGAGTGGGATAGATTGTCTTCGATTGGAGTGGGATAGATTGTCTTCGATTGGAGTGGGGCAGATTGCTTTAGACTGGAGTGGGGCAGGTTCTTAGGAATTGGAGTTGGGCAGATTGTTTTGGAGTCTCTGAAGTGACCCACCCATCAGAGGGGAGTCAGGGATGTCATCTTTCTGGCCTAACCAGTCAGTTGCTCCCCGGGGCCTCTGCCCATCTTGTTTCCAAAATGGCAGAATTAAGTGGCCACCTGGGAGAGCCCTGTGCTCCTCCTTAGGGGAGGAGCTGGACAGGGGGAGGGGTTACTCCCCTCTCCTTCGTGCAGTTTTGTGCCAAAGTAGGAACTGGGGGTTCCTGACCTGGAGCCAACTGGATTATGCAAGGAGGGCATCAAAGGTGCCCTTCAAAGCAGTCTGGTGGTGCTTAGAGGCCACCGCACCCCAGCCCTTAGACACCTAATACACAAGGGGGGTGGTGACACCTCTCCCTTGCAGGAAACATTTTGTTCTGCCTCTCCGGCCTGAGCCAGGCTTACCTGCAGGAGGGCAGAACAGTGCCTGGGATCAGCAGCAGCATGGGCTTGCAGCTAGACCCCATAAGGCTGCACAGGCAGAACTGGGGGGCACTTCTAAGGAACCTTCAGAGTACATGGTATCATGCAACTAGCACTGGAATCTGTGTAGTTGCAGAATTCGAACATGTTTGATACCAAACATGCCAAGGTCCTAAGAAGCCATTATGTAGTTGAACCACTCGTTTTGACCAGTGTCCACCACATACCTTAAGATGGCTTCCCCGCACTTAGAGTCCAGGAAATGGGGCCTGGCGCCTGTAGGGGAACTTTGCTCATGCAGGGGTACCCTCACACTTAGGGACATGCACTCTGTCCACGGACCAACGGACCTTCCAGAGGGGTGACTTAGTGTCTAAGTGCAGCACCCAGGATGTAAGGCGAGCCTTATATCTGTGGTGAAAGGGTGCATGCATCATTTCAAGCAGGCTGCAATGGCAGACCTGCAGGCACAGTCTTTATAGGCCCCGACTGGTGGCGCAATACATGCAGCACATGGGGGTCCCCTGGTGTAGTAGTGTCCCTGGGTATCTAAGTACCATATACTAGGGACTGACTTGAGTGCACCAGTATGCCAATTGTGGTTGTAAAAAGTTTACCGGCAACCAATTAAGAGGAGAGAGCACAGACACTGGGGCCCTGATTAGCAGGATCCCAGTGCACTACAGCCTAAATACATTGACAGCAGGCAAAAAGTGAGGGTAACTATGCTAGAAAGCTGCCACTTTCCTACATACTCCTCCATCCATTCTACCACCTCCAATCAGATGATAGAGAATCACTTGGCATTTCTCTGTGAGGAGGTTACGGCTCTCTTGGCCAAGGGAGTTATATAGAGGGTCTCTGTGCCAGATGTAAATTTCAGCACTGAGGAGAGCCTTGATTAGATCTGGTAGCCTCCGCGGAGAAGGTGCAATGTCACCAGTATTGCACGTTGGAGTTTCCAAGGTGGCAATTGCTTGGCAACACTTCATTTCAAGGAGAACTGAGACCGTCTAAACGCCTTTCTGCCCATACAACTTCCGTACAGAGTTTTTCAAGAGGATCATGAACTATCGGGCCCAAGTAATCCTTGTGGCTCTGAACTGGGTACAGAAAGTCTGGTATCCCAAGCTTTTATAAGGTAAGCATGTTTTCAAGCATAAATACTTTAGTTTCAAAAATCGACACAGTGCAATTTCAGAGATCCCCAATGTAAACTTATGGGAGGAAAACACAGCAAACAAGCACTTATTGGCGACTTACAGGACCAATCTTGAAGACTTAAGGTGAGTACTGGGCCAGGACCACGCCTACAGGTCATTCCGGGCAGCACTGGTCGGCTAGGTGTAGTACGCATCTGGTGCCCAATGTATTTCAATGCGATTGGTCTTTGTGCATTTAGGCTGCAGGCTCTGGCTGGGAAGAAGTTGGGGGCAACCAACAGGGAGGCCACAAGCATGGGGTGCTCAGGGATGAAGTGCACCTTTGGTCCTTTTCACCAGGGTCGACCAATGCAGGGGTGTCCTTTGGCGATGGGTTTCCTTCTCCTGGAGCACACATGGTTGGGGGGGTGGGGGACATGTGGTCTGACACTGCATGCATTGTTGTGGAGTCCAGGAGCGGTAAAACCACAGTGGACTCGAGCTCAGGGAAGCCGGAGACATAGTTGTCACCAGGGGTCCACTTCAACTCGGGCCGGTGTTGACGGGTGCAGTGGTAGCTTTAGGTGTTGGGTACTCTCACTGTAATAGCTGCAGGAGAGGTGGTGGGGGGGCTGCGTGCAGAGGCTGCAGGTAACTTCAGGTAATCCAGGAGGGGTAGAACCACAATGGACCCAGACTCTGGAGACCTGAGGGAGCTTGCAGGCACTGGAGGTCCACTCTCACTCGGGTCAGTGACTGCGGGTGCAGTGGTGTCTTCAAGCCTTGGGTTTTTGCGGTTCCCAAGTCTGCAGGGTCCTGTTTTCTGGAGTAAGTTGGAGAACCGGTCCATTGCTCACAGGAGACTTGAGTCTTTTTCAAAGGCAGTCAGTCCTCCCAGGTTTCTGGAGGTTCAGCTATAGGGCGAGGCAGAGTCTGTCTGGAAGTGCCGACGAGCGGGCAGGGTTGCTACCAGGTCAGTTGCGCCTTCTCCTCTGCTGCTGATGTGTATCTAATTTGTCACTTTTCTTCTTAGGTTGTCAAGATATAAGTTCTAGGGTTCAGGGGTGCCCACTTTAGTTCGTCCATCTTAGGGGTGGGACTGGCATGAAGTGGGCACACCTAATCTGCCTAATTTTTCCACCTGTTCTGCCACCAAATTTGGGGTCAGGGCAGGGGAGTTGGTCATCTATGCCATCTGGCGAGACCTGGGCTGCATTACAAAGGCGGCAAGGCCTTTGAAGCACCCGCCCTGGCATGTTCATCCTGCGTGTGTGAGGTGCTAACTCCCCCGCCCATTGCAGGCTTTTGTCTCTGGCCCTCAAAAGTGCTGGCTGTCATCTTGGGGGGGTCAGAATTGTGTCTGAGGTGACTGAACTGGTCTGGACTAGTCAGTCACCACACTAGTAGCTGCTAGGTTTTCCGGGGGCACCTCTAAGGTGCCCTATGGGTGCATTTATTAACAAATCTCTCACTGGAATCAGTGGGGGTTTATTAATCTGAGATGGTTGAAACATCCCTGGGTTCAGGGAAGCCATCATGTAGCTGGAAGACTCGTCGTGACCAGTGTCCACCACATATATTCAAAATGGCTTCCCTTTTCACTTACTTTGTCTAAGAAGAAAACTGAGACGTAGCAGGTGCCTATCTGCTCATAAATGAATGGCCTCACGTGTGTCCTTATGCATCCTTCCTATATGCCAGTCTATCACCTTGCCTACTATCATCCCCGCCCCAACAATCTTCTAAGGAAGAGGAGAGACTCCACTGCCTGGACCCAAAAAGAGCATTGTCGTTCTACTTTGATAGGACAAGAGAGTCCCGGGTGGATGATCAGCTCTTTGTTGGTTATGTCAGTGCGAAGAAAGGTCAGGCAGTGCAGAAGTGGGCCATCTCCAATGGGTCATACTCTGCATTAAAATGTGCTACTCATTGGCTAAAAAGCAAACCCTGAGGGCCTGTGTGCTCATTCTACTAGAGTTAAAGCTGCTACCACTGCGTTGGCATACAAAATTCCAGTCCTTGACATCTGTCAGGTGGCACCGTGGGCATCTCAGCACAAGTTTAGCAAACATTACTGCCTGGACAGTCTGGTCCGTAGAGATGGGCAGTTTGCCCATTCGGTCCTGCAGGATTTTCTGGTATGATCTTAGTTTGCGGACCCGCCTCTGGGGATGATATTGGTTGGGTATCTATTCTGAGGTAAGAAATCTGCAACTAGATGTCTCTATCAGATGGACAAGTTACTTACCTTCGATAACTGCTTATCTGATAGAGACCATATCTGGTTGCAGATTCCTTACCAACCCACCCATCCTCCCCGCTCTGTGAACTGATTTCTAGTGACAGGGACATCCCCTTTCAGGGCCCTAGTTTTGAGTTGTCAGTGTTCTTCATGGCACTGCGCTTCTGGCGTGGAAAGTCGTGAAAAGAAACTAACGTTAGCACGCCATTGTGGCACCTATATAGGACCCACAACGTCCTATCCAGCGCAGACTACGCTGACGATGGACCCGGAGCCGGTCAACACCACCTAATGGTGCACAGGGGTTCTGGGTGCGAAAAATCTCTGGATCCAGGGCGACGCCTGGGGAAAATTCGAATGTAAGGCATCTGCGACTAGATATTGTCTCTACCACATAAGTTGTTAACATAACCTGCCTTTTTTGTATAAATCTTGACATCTGTATTTTAAAATCGCTATAGGTCTATATGATGTGCATTTTCAGGAGTCCTAGCGCTGTTTATAGATCAATGAAGTGCCTCATTCATCAAGGGTGTTATCGTCTGGGTGGAAAGGAAGGAATTACACACCATTGTGAGGATTGGGACTATTTTGTTTAAAAATGCTTTATGTAATTTCCCTGTATGCCCATCGGAACCTGACGCTTTAAGTTTTAGATCCTTAATTACCACCTTAACTGCTACTACAGATAATTGGGCTTCAAGCAAAGATGTTTACTTAGGTGTAATACGAGGTAGTCCACTTTCACTTAAATATTTTTCTTGTAGTTGAGCCAATGTATGTGCTGCAGAGTACAATTTTGGATAGGAAGCATGAAGGGCATTTGGTTTGTCTTCACTAGTGACCATCATACAGAGATGTCTTTGACAAATGGTTTCTCTTGTTCTAACTTGAGATGTCACTCTAAATGGGGACCCACCTTATTGCCCTGGGTGTAATGTGCCTGTTTTATTTTAACTAGTGAGCACTCCATCTTATTTGAATCTAATGTTCTGATTTCTCTTCATAATGAGATAAGCCTTCTGTGTTTTTGGTATGTAGGGACCTTCATTTAATCATCATCTCCGTCCTATGTTTTCTAACTTCCTGATATTGACACCTACGTTTTTTAAATGGGCCACTTTGCTAATATGTACTCTCTTCAAGACTGTCATAAATGCGCCCCTAAGAGTTGCTAACAAGATTCTGCTGGGTGTCCTTTTCGTAAATAGACCTGATCCCTTAATATAACGCTGTAAGAAAATTGTTGCCCAGAGATTTTCATTTTTTATTTATTTTTGCATCTGAGAAGTAATTTAACTTGAGTAGAGATTGCTAATCTAGGCTGGTTTGTTTTTCTGAACGACATTTTTAAAAATGGTGAATGTGTTGCACTGATGATGTAATATTTCAGGAAGCATGAGCGAAGCAGGTGGTAGCAGTGGGCATTTATCTCCTGACAGTGTTGCCAACTACAAAATCTGAGCAATCCTTCCACAAAGAAAAATGTGTCATATCCCAAACTAATCTAAAAAAAAGTTAACTTCAACTGCAGCTGGGCAAAAGAGAGTTTGAGATGCTGTAGTAATATTGCAAGAGGAAGTTCACAAAAAATTGAAACGGATGCATGAAGAGGATCAAATATTTTATCATTGTAACAAGAAGTGCTACAAGTTGTATACAATGGAAAAAAGCCTAGAAACAATTTGTGAGAAAATAGCAGAAACCAGTGAATCACAACAAGAATCTGAGTCTTCTGAGGCAGCAGTGACAACCAAACCCAAGGCCCACCCACATACAAGATCAGTGGCTACCCGCCTTTAACAACTGATCAGAAAGCAGAGGATCTTTAATGTGGTATTTCACAACATGAAATGATGGGCGGAGTGCTGAAACTTTTCAAACACTTACCCCCAGTCACAGATCTGGGTTTAATCCTTAGTGGCTAGGGTATACTCAGACGTATGTCCCTTGCTCAATGTGCCACAGGATTCAAGCTAGTCTGGCTGATGAGGGGTGATACCCTGAAACCGGTCCCAGGATGCTCATTTCCAGTCCAGGAAGGGCCTGGCCTGGCAGTTTGGGCTGGACTGTTCCCATCGAGAGCATGGTCAAGACTGATTTGCATATGGCTTAGTCCAAACTGGGGTGGCATGGTGAGCAAAAGAATGATGGATTTAACCTAGATCTGCTATTAGGGGTGAGTGTTTGAAAAGTTTCAGCACTCTGTCCAGCATCCTTTTGTGTTGCTAAAGTTGCCCTAAGTGGCCTGGGTATGCCCAGATGTGGGTCCCTTGCTCACTGTGCCACAGGGTTCAAGCCCGCCTGGCTGATGAAGGGTGATACCCCAAAACAGGTCCCAGGATGCTTGTTTCTGGTTCGGAGGGGCCAGGCCTGGCAGTTGGGACTGGACTGTTCCCATGGAGAGCAGGGTCTAGACTGATTTGCATATGGCCGAGTCCAAACTGGGGTGGCATGGTGAGCAAAAGAATGATGGATTTAACCCAGATCTGTGACTGGGGTGAGGGTTTGAAAAGTAGCGGCTCTTCGTCCATCATCCTTTTGATTTGTCTGCGGTTTAGCCAGAACAAGGGCCAAAGGGATTGACGAAAGAACAGAGTATGTGAGCCTGAAAGGAAAAACATGTTTTTATCTGCAGCTAGTTTATTCCAAGATGAAGTTTTCAGCCGAGTAGCTCATCTAAACAGCGAGTTGAGTGTATATGCAGCATATTTGTATGCCCGTCTGACCTGCATGCATACCTTAAAAAATATGAATGTACAGTAAGCCCCCAGCAGCAACATAATCCCCAGACTAAAGTTAAGTTTGCACTCTTTGCAAAAGCAAATTAAGTTTTAAAGCGACTCTTGAGTATTGGCTACGGGTTCACACTCAGTGAGAGCAGAGAAATAATGGTCAACATTGATGAAACTGTATTGATTCTTAATGAAATTAAGATTTTTCTGGTGAGAATGTACGATAGAATTTGTTTTTGTCAGTCTAACCAAACAAATGAGTCACTTGTGGTGTTCTCAGCTAATTTGACTTTAGAAGTTCTTGCTGCCAAAATTAGATCACAGGATGTAGTAAAATAAGCAGGAACCATTTTAAGAGAGATCCTTAAATCTTTAGAGTTTGTACTTAATGACTAATTTTGTGATGCCCTAGAGCTCTGTAAATAGTGGTAGCAAACAAGAATGTCTGTTGTCTTAACACATATATATATACACATCATTGTTTAATATAAGCAAGTCAAAACTGTTACAAACAAAAGTTCTCGATTTCGGAACAGAAGCCAACAACATTGATGATGACTCTGAAGATATAAGTGAAGTAGTGGAAGACAATCCCACGATCAGACAGACTTGTGCTGTGCAAATATACTGTCTTTCGGAATCGTTTTATGCATTACATCATGGCAATAAGCAAACTCTGCTACACATCACTGCACATGCAATCTGTCAAGTGCAACAGTAGAGAGCTAATCACTTCAATGAATAGGATTGATGTATCAACAAGTTATGGCGTAGTATGGAGAAGGAACTTCTTAGCAGCTCATGCTGTAAAATCTTGTGAGTCTGACAACACACCACATCCAAGTCACTTTACCAGGAAAGGATTTACAATTGCTGCTCTTGATAATTTTGATTTTGAAGACAGCTCTTCTTTGTCTGGAACATCGAGCACACATGATACTGCCATGGTGCTTTTTCAAGACTGTACCAATGAAGTAGCTGCTGAAAAACAAGCTGTCAGCTGTAAACATAAACAAATAAAACTGCAAACTTATATCCCAACTGCCATGCCAATGTGTGCAAAATCACTACAGGCCATCATGTCCCAGTTTATCAGAAAGTTTCAAAGTGGCTAAGGACATGGATGATCACCTGATGCTGCCGTCCGCAAAGTTGATTTAACTGAATTTATCATATTGCATTTTCGGTGCAGACTGAAGGATGAAAAAAAGCCAGTTCCTCAGCGGGCTGGAATTAATGCTCTGATCTCATAGAATACTGTCCCACTGAAGAAGATTGGGTTTTTACTAGTAATACCATCTTAAGTAACAAATTATGCAATAGTATACACAGCTTTAAGAAAAATTCCGAAATGTGCATGCTCAGCTTGAAGGCCAGCCTATCCTGCCAATTTTCTGCGATAAAGGTGTTTTCTGTATCATAGCTGACATTTTTATGAGCAGTCCAGTAGAATGTTATGATCTTTATCCAATGATGGGTGATTTCCACATGACAAAAGTTGTGTTGCGTTGTGCAGGAATTTATCTCCGTGGATGTGGCATAGACAGTGCACTTATTGAGGCTGTAATATTTGATAGCAAAACTGCCCAGTCAGTATTGAGCGGAATTCATCATGTCCGTTTGTTACAAGGTATGCTCATCATATCTGAGGCTATAGAAGCACTGCGTTAGAATGCTTTCTGGGACAAGAGTGACATATTAGGTTTTGCATATCTTATCTCAGGAGTTAACAAGTCACAGGGTGCGCATCATTCAAAAGGCATAATGCAAAGCCAGGCAATATTCAATACACTTAGTTCAAAATCTGAAAACCTGAAAACCAAGATTGTGGAGTTTGTCAAAGAATATGAAGAGAAATCAAAACTTTGCAAGTACTGGTAAAATGTTTTACACACGATATTTCTAGTGAAAAACTTGGTACATGCTGATTGAAAAGGAGATTGGGAGCTGCACGTGAAGACTGTGGAGTCACTGACTACTATTTCGCGAAGTCAGTTGCATAAACTACATGAGGTATAGGCCCTGGTATTTGAAAAGAGTGAAGAAGCTAGAGATGGAAAAACCAAACACATTTTGTGGTGTAAAACAGAGATGGAAGGTTCAAAGCTGTTGTTCCGTGTATGAAACTGGAACTGTCAATCCAGAGATCACAAAAAATCTCCAAGGGAATTGTTGGTCGGACATGTAAAAGTGGATATGTTGCTCAGTTGCAGCTAGTTTATCATTAAGTCCTTTCTATTTGTAATGTTTTCAGAGAAGCCAATTTAAAAATTAATGGACCATCATGAAACTGTTTCTCAACACACATTTGTGGGAAAGAGAGGGTTACGTTTTAATAAACATGTTGACAGCCTTCTACATTTCATGCAGCAACAAGGAAACCCCTTTGAAATGACTGAGCCTGTGTGACTGCACAATTTTGTGACCAACCAGTATGTGGATAACAATATAAAGACACATCTACTAAATGTCCTGGAACATGGATCGAAACTTTACACCAAACTGAAGCAGGAGAAATTTGTATCGAAAGAGAAAAAGCTGTTTGACATAATCACTACATAATCACTAAAGCTAAACGTCCACGCTTTAATTGCCATAGTAAGAGTTTCGTCCCACTAGCCACTACAAAACAGGTTACCATGAAACAACTTTCGCGAGCACATAGAGAGATGGATGTAGCAAAATGAAGGGGTGACTTAATCAAGGACATTCTGTCATACGATCTTCCAACAAACTCATTATTTGATGGAGATGCTGCGACCAAACCAGTGAAGCACAAACTCTTGGGGACTACATCTCACCATTGTGAATTGTCAAGATTTCATCCATGCAAAACTTAAGAGAGGTCCTTCAGACTGTTCTACAGATATCGGTCAGTGTACCTCCCAAAAACTGCACATTGTCCTTAACTGGTATCTTGAACTTTCTGTCAAAGAAAGCAAGTTATTCAGATGAATGTCGACAAGTGGAACAACTGACCTTGCCTGCATCAAAGACAATTAGGGGCTGAACTAAATTGAGGGCTCCCAAGAGAGCACTCTTTCTTTGCTTGTGTCACATGCACCTGCCCTTTGGATTGGGCTAACCTGCTATTGTCCCGCTGCACAGACTGTGATTGCGAAGGGACACAGGACTGTCCTTATAACCTCCCTCAATCACTGGAAGAAGAGGTGTTGGAAAAATCACTGCCAGAATCTGCGCCTTTGTCCTATTCCCTCAGATGTTGTCTCAGTATCTGCTGTCTTTCTTTGATTATACGTCAGAGCTGTCCTCTATATCCCAAGTAAGGGCTTGAGCAGCAGTCATCCAACGAAATACCATCTCTGCTACTGACTGAACTCTCGCTCTGCAAGAGAGAGCTGCCCTCAGTCATTTTTTGACTGGTCTTTTTCAACTTTTTGTCGAATTCTTTTCGACATTACTCCCCCATGTGCGTAGGTCAGTTGTTTTTCTCCCTACCTCAATAAATGGCATGAAGGCAGTCTTTCCCCCAGGTTGTCTCCCACCTCCATGCTGTGGCAGACCTCCTGCAGTCACTGGGGCTCACTGTAAACATGCCACAATCACACCTGACTTCCCTCTCGTTTTGTAGAACGCCAACGCTCTTTTTGGATCCAGGCGGTGGAGATTCTTCTCTTCCTTAGAAGGTTGTGGGGGGGTGTAAAAAGTAGGCAAGGTAATAGACTGGCTTACATGAAAAGGCGTGATCACTTTTGGCAGAAAAGAGGCCCTAGTGCGAAGCACAACTTTGGCAGGATAGAGAAGTAGGGCCGCTTAAATAATAATGCCTGTAGCTCACTCACTCTGCAGGCAGATTTAATTGCCACAAGGAGTGGCAATTAAAAATAGTTACAAAAGAGTTTCGGGTGGATGACCAATTCTTCGTGCAGGTATGTGGGTGCGAAGAAAGGTCATGCCATTCAGAAGCTGATCCATCTCCAGATGAGCATCTGCATTAAAATCTTCTCTGCAGTGTCGAAAAGCAACCTTCTTGGGGATTGTGAGTTCATTCCACCACAGTTAAAGCTGTGACCACTATGTTAGCACACGGAGTTCCAGTCATGGACATCTGTCAGGCAGCGACATCTCTGCACACATTTACCAGACATTACTGCCTGGAGATACAGATCCTTGGGGGATGAGCACTTTGCCCATTTGGACCTGCAGGACTTTGTTTGAAATTGGTTCACAGACCCACCTCTGGGGATAGTATTGCTTGGGTTTCTATTCAAAGGTAAGGGATCTGCAACTAAAGTCTCTTTCAGATGGACAAGTTAGTTAACTTCGATAATACCTTATCTGGTAGAGACTATATCTTGCTGCATATTCCTTATGGACCCTCCCATCCCCCACTCTAAAACCGGATTCCCCCCCCCCCCCCCCCCCCCCCCCCCAAAAAAAGAAAAGAAACAGGCACAGCCTCCTCCCAGTGATGCTAATCAAAAACAATGTGAGGGGGCCACCCAGCCACGACCCCACCCCAAGGCAGCCACGGTGACCGCCACCTCCCTGGGCACTAACCAAAACCAGTGCAGGGGTTTGCTTGCAACCCTGCACCCCCAGGGACCGCCACATCCCTGGGGCTACAATAAGAGTGAAGGTGGTTAGTTTCAAACCCCAGGGACCACCACCTCCCCGAGGCAATGCTTGTTGGAGGATGACTGCATGCCCCCGCCCCCTCCCCTCCCTCATGGAGCCAATAATGGCACTGGGGTCCGCCAACCCCAAGGGCGGGTTCCAGCTATGTCCCTGGGTGCCCACCCCTGGGCAAAGCTGTTTGCTGTGACTTGGTGGGAGCTGCCATCTCCCACCAAGTCTCAGCAAGCACTCTGATCTGGTGAAGTGAGAGTTGTCAAACAGCTCTCACCTCATGCGAGCAGAGATTTCCTCTGTTTCCCTGCCTGTAGAGATGCACCCAGGCTGCACTTGAGAGAACTATAACAGGTGAATTTCTATGGGTTGGTACGTTTAAAATGTAACTTTAACATCCCTGTAACCTTTGGTTTGTCTAAGTGAATTTCTATTTTTTTTTTTTATTCTATTTCCTATCCAATGAGGTCCCAGTAACCTTTGGTTTTTTTCAGTGACTATGTATGTATACACATTACACATATGAAATATTAGTTGAATCCTCCTGATCCAAGATGAGCATCCCTTTTTGTTATTAGCTCATAGCCTGTTCTGCACTTTATAAGGGAACTCCATTGTGAGGTTCAGTTGTCGCATTTGTTACATACTATTGCTCACTAACTGGACTCTGTGGACTCTCCTGCAATCTATTACAATCATTCTTGTAGTTCCTGCCACTTGTTCAGCCTGAAGGTTGTTCTGGTCTCCCATTTTTTTCTTCCTGATGGGTTATTTTCTGGAGCAATGCTGGACGCCTTGTTTTTCATTGTAGCACATGGTACTACCTCTGAAGATAAGCGGATATTTTTCTGAACCAAGAAGCTGATCAAATGTCATTCAGTCATGAAGGGGAAAAGCCAGCAGTATCTGAATTTTGTTTTGCTTTAAGTGTTCCGTAACAAGTCTTAGTTACTGGCATCAAAGCAGCTTTGTTCAGGCAATATCTTGAAAGAGGGAGCTGTTTTGGCTAGTGTGAGAAAGTAGCCTCTTTCTAGCCTTGTTACCCCCACTTTTGGCCTGTTTGTGAGTGTATGTCAGGGTGTTTTCACTGTCTCACTGGGATCCTGCTAGCCAGGGCCCGGTGCTCATAGTGAAAACCCTATGTTTTCAGTATGTTTGTTATGTGTCACTGGGACCCTGCTAGCCAGGACCCCAGTGCTCATAAGTTTGTGACCTATATGTATGTGTTACCTGTGTGATGACTAACTGTCTCACTGAGGCTCTGCTAACCAGAACCTCAGTGGTTATGCTCTCTTTCTTTCCAAATTGTCACTAACAGGCTAGTGACCAATTTCACCAATTTACATTGGCATGCTGGAACACCCTTATAATTCCCTAGTATATGGTACTGAGGTACCCAGGGTATTGGGGTTCCAGGAGATCCCTATGGGCTGCAGCATTTCTTTTGTCACCCATAGGGAGCTCTGACAATTCTTACACAGGCCTGCCATTGCAGCCTGAGTGAAATAACGTCCACGTTATTTCACAGCCATTTACCACTGCACTTAAGTAACTTATAAGTCACCTATATGTCTAACCTTTACCTGGTAAAGGTTGGGTGCTAAGTTACTTAGTGTGTGGGCACCCTGGCACTAGCCAAGGTGCCCCCACATTGTTCAGGGCAAATTCCCCGGACTTTGTGAGTGCGGGGACACCATTACACGCGTGCACTATACATATGTCACTACATATGTATAGCGTCACAATGGTAAGTCCGAACATGGCCATGTAACATGTCTAAGATCATGGAATTGTCACCCCAATACCATTCTGGCATTGGGGAGACAATTCCATGATCCCCCGAGTCTCTAGCACAGACCCGGGTACTGCCAAACTGCCTTTCCTGGGGTTTCACTGCAGCTGCTGCTGCTGCCAACCCCTCAGACAGGTTTCTGCCCTCCTGGGGTCCAGCCAGGCTTGGCCCAGGAAGGCAGAACAAAGGACTTCCTCAGAGAGAGGGTGTTACACCCTCTCCCTTTGGAAAAAGGTGTCAGGGCTGGGGAGGAGTAGCCTCCCCCAGCCTCTGGAAATGCTTTGATGGGCACAGATGGTGCCCATCTCTGCATAAGCCAGTCTACACCGGTTCAGGGATCCCCCAGCCCTGCTCTGGCACGAAACTGGACAAAGGAAAGGGGAGTGCCCACTCCCCTGACCTGCACCTCCCCTGGGAGGTGCCCAGAGCTCCTCCAGTATGCTCCACACCTCTGCCATCTTGGAAACAGAGGTGCTGCTGGCACACTGAACTCCTCTGAGTGGCCAGTGCCACCAGGTGACGTCAGAGGCTCCTTCTGATAGGCTCTTACCTGTGTTGCTAGCCTATCCTCCTTCCTAGGTAACCAAACCTCCTTTTATGGCTATTTAGGGTCTCTGCTTTGGGGAATTCTTTAGATAACGAATGCAAGAGCTCATCAGAGTTCCTCTGCATCTCTCTCTTCACCTTCTGCCAAGGAATCGACTGCTGACTGCTCTGGAAGCCTGCAAAACTGCAACAAAGTAGCAAAGACGACTACTGTGACCTTGTAACGCTGATCTGGCCGCCTTCTCGACTGTTTTCCTGGTGGTGCACGCTGTGGGGGTAGTCTGCCTCCTCTCTGCACTAGAAGCTCCGAAGAAATCTCCCGTGGGTCGACGGAATCTTCCCCCTGCAACCGCAGGCACCAAAAGACTGCATCACCGGTCCTCTGGGTCTCCTCTCAGCACGAGCGAGGTCCCTGGAACTCAGCAACTATGTCCAAGTGACTCCCACAGTCCAGTGACTCTTCAGTCCAAGTTTGGTGGAGTTAAGTCCTTGCCTCCCCACGCTAGACTGCATTGCTGGGTACCGCGTGATTTGCAGCTGCTCCGGCTCTAATGCACTCTTCCAGGATTTCCTTTGTGCACAGCCAAGCCTGGGTCCCCGACACTCTAACCTGCAGTGCACGACCTCCTGAGTTGTCCTCCGGCGTCGTGGGACCTTCTTTTGTGATTTCGGGTGAGCTCCGGTTCACTCTTCTTCCAAGTGCCTGTTCCGGCACTTCTGCGGGTGCTGCTTGCTTCTGAGTGGGCTCCTTGTCTTGCTGGACCCCCCCTCTGTCTCCTCACGCAATTGGTGACATCCTGGTCCCTCCTGGGTCACAGCAGTATCCAAAAACCCTAACCGCGACCCTTGCAGCTAGCAAGGCTTGTTTGCGGTCTTTCTGCACGGAAACACCTCTGCAAGCTTCTTCACGACGTGGGACATCCATCCTCCAAAGGGGAACTTCCTAGTCCTCTTCGTTCTTGCAGAATCCACAGCTTCTACCATCTGGTGGCAGCTTCTTTGCACCCACAGCTGGCATTTCCTGGGCATCTTCCCACTCCCGACTTGATCGTGACTTTTGGACTTGGTCCCCTTGTTCCACAGGTACTCTCGTCTGGAAATCCATCGTTGTTGCATTGCTGGTGTTGGTCTTTTTTGCAGAATTCCCCCCCTATCACGACTTCTGTGCTCTCTGGGGAACTTAGGTGCACTTTGCACCCACTTTTCGGGGTCTTGGGGTGGGCTATTTTTCTAACCCTCACTGTTTTCTTACAGTCCCAGCGACCCTCTCCAAGCTCACATAGGTTTGGGGTCCATTCGTGGTTCGCATTCCTCTTCTAGAGTATATGGTTTGTGTTGCCCCTATACCTATGTGCTCTCATTGCAACCTATTGTGACTGTACATTGCTTTCTATTGCTAATACTGCATATTTTTGATATTGTGTACATATACAGAAGATATATTTGCTATCCTCATACTGAGGGTACTCACTGAGATACTTTTGGCATATTGTCATAAAACTAAAGTACCTTTATTTTTAGTATATCTGTGTATTGTGTTTTCTTATGATATTGTGCATATGACACTAGTGGTATAGTGGGAGCTTTACACGCCTCCTAGTTCAGCCTAAGCTGCTCTGCTAAGCTACCTTTTCTATCAGCCTAAGCTGCTAGACACCTCTTCTACACTAATAAGGGATAACTGCACCTGGTGCAGAGTGTAAGTACCCCTTGGTACCCACTACAAACCAGGCCAGCCTCCTACAGCTAGTGTATAATTTGACAAAGCACCTTAGTCCTCTTCAAGTTATTTCCTTTAATTGGTAGCTTTGAAATTTCACCAGGATGCCTCAATGTCTGGTCACACCTTCAGTACAACATTGCCCAACTCAGTTTAATTAAGTCTATTTTCTCCTAAATTCTAAGCAAAGAAGCCTTTGACCAAAGACTGCGACCCCTTTTTTGTAGCTAGTCTATTTGTGAGCGGTTTTCAAGGTTCCCTACATTTGTTTTGCTATGCCATTGTTCTGAGCGTTGAATGCCATACATGTATCCATTATTGTGCAGTTCTGTTCTTTTAGTTACTCTGAGACCCTCCGTTTCCATCACTGTGGTACATGCAGTGTCTACAACATCTCTTAGCATCGCCATACTTTCTCCCACTATTTTTATTTTAACACATATAATACTGGTCATTGTTTTTGGCCCACAGATCATCCCACGGAGAAAGATTAGTATCCTAATGTAGGTAACCCAGAGAAGCAATAAAATAGTCTACAAGTTTTTTTCAGGCCTTTAGAAGTATGAGAAAGTAAAACAGCATCTGTGTAGAGAAGTGCTGGGATAACGTTATGACCAATGAGACCTATCTTGTCTGTTGCAGATTAAATAAGGATTAAGATTTTATTACAAGTGAATAACATTGGGATCAAAACACAACCTTCTTGAAACCCCTGTTTAATCCAAAAGATTTGGTGCTTTCACTACAATCTCCTAATATAACAGTAGCAGATATGTCAGTATGTAATAAAGTTAGTAAGTGATATGTCGAGACCTAAGAGGATAAAATGTGCCATGACCTTGTTCTGCTAACACAATTGAAAGCACTGCTCTAATCCATAGGCTCTGCCCCATAACCCACAGGCTCGCCCTAAAACCATTTTGGACATCAGCAGGAATGTTATCAAACAAACAAGCATTTTTTTAAATTACCCTTCCATCTACTTTAACAGCAAAAAAACAATTAACAAGATGGGCCTACAGCATTTTGGATCTATTTGAAATTCGTTTTAAAAACAGGTTTGATAATTAAATATGTCCAGGAGCATGGTAATCTCAAATGACTGGTAGAGATCAAGATTTTGGTCAAAAGGTGGGTTCAGGATACTTGGGTTAAAACAGTTAATCGGAATTCTGACTAGGCCATGGTTTTTACTAAATGGATTTCTGAAATGGTAGCTACCACAACCACGTAATCAAGGATAAAACAAGTGCTAACGTTTAAGGTCAAGAGAGAAATGTTCATTCCAGTATGTAATGACCTGATTGCCATCTGACCTAGTACCCGTACCCACTCTCTCTGACCACGCCAGAAACCTCAGAATCATCAACAAGCTCACTATCAAATCACCGATCAACACCATCTCCTCTGCCTGCTTCCTCACTTTGCACATGCTACATAAGATCTTCAAGTGGCTACCCCAACACACGAGACACACCGTGACACAGGCCCTCATCACCAGCTGACTAGACTACGGAAACGCCCTCTACGTAGGAATCGCTGCACACCTCCCTTAGAGACTAGGCCATACAGAACACCGCAGCCAAACTCATCTTCTGCCTTCCCTGATGAACCCACATCACTCCCCACCTTGGGTAATTCAGCTGGCACCCTGTACAGAACAGATCCAATTTGAAGCTGCCGATCAGTGCACACAAGGCTCTGCGCAACCACAAACCTGTGTACATTAACCACTGCCTTATCTTCCATCAACCATCGAGAGGAGTATGCTCTGCCTCCCTTTCACCTGGCCATTCTTCCTGCATCTACTGAAGCAGAAATGGAGAACGCTCCTTCTCTCATCGCTGCAAAAGCCTGGAACAGCCTCCATCGCATCTCTGGACCATCACCTCACTTCTGCAATTCTGAATGGCCCTCAAGACCTGGCTATTCAAATAAGCTTCTGGGACCTTCAGGCACCTGGATACCCTATTGGGTACATTGATGTTATGCAAGTAATTGCTGGGTTCAGCACAAAGTTTTCCTTTCTTTGGAAGTTCTGTAGCTCTTTATGTTGAAATTTGAAACCAGCTCCATTCTAGTAAGATGTGCATCACAAGAAAACAGCTAACACGTATTTTGCTCTGTAATTACATTTTTTCAAGTTAGTAACATAGTAAATCATATATTTAGAAAATGTATTGTAAAGGAACCATAAGAAAAAGGTGATCTCATCCATTGTTGTAGAATGGAAGAAACTGATAGTATATGAAAATCCACTGATGGCAGACCGCGTGCTGGAGAAAAAAGAAACCTTTGATCTGTGTAGCAGGTTGAGTAAAATAAGAACAGTGCCACCACACAGTTAATTAAAAGACCACATCCAACAAGTAGATCATAGCACCAATTACCAGTAAATAGCACCTGTCTAAATCGAGAATTAAATTAGGGCTGAATTCTCTGTCAGGACAAAGGCGGAGATTATGCTTATCTTCCTTCACCTTTTCCAACCAGCTGCCATGTTAAAACATCAAAAGAAACTATATTTCCAATGAAACATTGAGAAGAAAACATGACTTGGTTCAGCCATTCCTCATTCACTTCAAGCATCATATCCCCCTGTAGACTCTTTCCTCTTCTTTCTTTGCTGCTCCAGCAGCCAAAAGTTAAGTACTAAATGTTTTCTCTTGTTGCTTTTCCTCAAAAAGTGATTTGAACTCTTCATGCTCATCCAGTGCTAATTGTTGCCTAAAACGTTCTATTAATGTTGTCTTAACCCAGTGTGACATGTTAACACATCTACATTCTCCTTCAGCTGCGGCCGCAGGAACATTTTCCACTTCTTTTCAGCCACTATTCACACATTTGCCTCAAGCAAAGCTGTGGGGCCAGCGCGCGGCAGTCGTCCGACTGAAGGGGGCACATGCCTTTGGAGACCGCATCTCTTGACATGCTCGCAAGTCTTCGACTCTTGCGATTATTGTGCGTTGTGGGGACTTCAAACAAACCTGCCTGACACACCTGATTGCAGAGAGCAGTCTGAGTGTGCCCCGACCAACTGGAGCGCTACACCCCTTCTGGGGTCTGCATTTTCATGCTGGCCCAGTGTTTCTTCATTTGGGATACAGCCCAGGAGTAGTTCTTTCCAAGTGAGCACTCCTCGCCATAGTAGGGCAATTGGTGGGTGCCCCTAAGATTTCTTTGATTGGCAGGCCAAGGCCTTTACTTCAACCCTTCAGATTTGCCATATTTTCCTGGGTTACCGCCATCACTTGAAATCCCCCTTCTCACCATGCAAGAGTCTGCAGACTCAATTCTGGAATGGGAGTCAAGCGCACCCATGAGCCAGGAGTAGACTTGGATGCTTTTGCATGCCTTAAACAGGCCTTCATGTCACAGACTCCACTTGTTCCCTTGCCCTCTTTCCTCATCAGCAGGTGACCTACCTAAAGGTCCCGGAGGCACTGACATTCTGCCCTTCCTTCTCCTAATGGGGATAACTCCCCTGCTGGGCCAGATGGGGATACGGAGCGAGACAGGCCCTGGTGCCCATCAGCAGGTGTTTATGGAGGAGCTCTCGTTCCTCTCCTATGGGAACCCTGCACTGAGGTCACTAATATGCGTGATCCTGATGATCTTACACCCTCACTCCTCAGAATGGACTCCAGTGGGGAAAGTTGCCACCTATGTGGCCGGTAGGCTCAGAAAACCCCTGGATAAAGAGGTCCACACCACCTATGCGCGGAGTGCCCCTGTCCGTCCCTGGATGGCAAAGTGGCTCGTACTCCTGAGATACACCCGCATATGGCTACCTTCTTGGCCAAATAACTAAGAGATCCCAAGAAGGGCATTGACTGCTCTTGGCAATTATGCCAACATAAACGTTTAGACTTTTCTGGGTCTGTAACCTAGATCCTTGACATGGCTGAGGACGCCAAAGCTTCAGACACCCTCATATCCCCAGACATCCTGTCGGGCTCAGAGGGCAATCATTTTTATTGGGAATGCCAACTTCACCCTCTCAACTGAGACACAGACCTCGCCTAATCAAACTAGACCTTAAATTGGGGGATTTGGGGACCTCAGAGGCAGGCCAAATAGCTCTTTGGAGTACCATTCATTAAAGTGCTCAGCAAGTTTGTGTCCACTTTTACCACTCTGGATAAGGCCCAATCTTCCATTAAACTTATTATTACCCAACAAGTTTCACCTTGGCGGGCTGTGGCAGAGGGCGCTTGGTCAGCCATGCCCTACTCCAAGCCTCCAGAGGTGGGAGCTCTTAAGTGGGGCCAACGGCAAGACGCCTCCAAATTTGGTGGTTTCTACCCCACCAAAAGTTACCCCTGCAACTGAGGCACTAGAGGCAGTGCACAAGGACGCAACAACTCTTCCACAACTTACAGTGAGTGTTCAGATCCTCTTCTGTGCACATTTGGTGGACAGATTGGCAGGTTTCGTTCCCAATTGGAGGGAGGTAACTTCAGATCCCTGGGTCCTTCAAACCATTCAGGGCTTCCACAAAGTTTTTTTGAGACCCTCTTCCAACCTAACCCTCCCCTCTCCTGGTCTTCTCCGATTTGGAGGCCATGCTCATTGATATAGTGGTAGCGGAACTGATAGCCAAAGGTTCATCGCTGTACATCCCAGTGGATTTCTCAGCAATCTGTTTTTGGTGAAAAAACAGCGGTCAACATCCCATGACAAATAGACGAAAATTAAATGAGTGGCTAGTTTATCGCCACTTCCACCTCTTGTGGGACTTACTCAGACCCAGGGATTGGATGGTATGTCTGGATCACAAGGGTGGGTATCTGACCATCCCGATCTACCAACTACATTGGAGGTTCCTATAATTCTAATGCAAATCATAAACTTTCAAATTCACAAGTCGTCCTTTCGGTTCATCTTCTGCACCTTGGTGCTTCACAAAGGTCTTGAAACCAGAGGTAGAGTTTCTCAGGGCCAGAGGCATTTGCATGATTGTCTACCTCGATTACATTCTCCTTGGGATCTGTGAGCACTGGCCAATGTCTTGTATCTCCACCACACGGTGGACCTTCTCGAATCCTTGGGCTTCAGACTTTGAGTCTTCCTTCCTGAAAGGTTGCCAGCATTTGCCACGAAATATGCAGAACCTTATGCAGACCCATAACGTGTCTCAAGCAAATCGCAAAAGTTGAGGGCCTCTTGTCATCGTTCATTCAAGCGATCTTCCTGGGTCCCTTACACTATCGTGCTCACCAGCGCCTGGAAGCTACCCACCTTCGGAGAGGACTCGCTCACTCTCAGAAAGGTCCCACTTTCAGAAGCGGCCACAGAGGAGCTCTGTTGGTGGCTCTCCCATATGGAGGCTTGGAACATGCATGCTTTTTTCAGCTCTCAACCCGATCATAGAATCCAACACCAATGCTTCCAGGTGGGGGGCAAGATTTGGGGACCATCGCAGGTGGCACCTGGTCCGCTTCAGAAAAGTCATTGCACATCAACTGCCTCGAGCTGCTTGTGGATTTGTTTTGCAGTGAAATAGTGGATGATAAACACAGCACGGTGCTGTGTCCTACTGAAGATGGACAATGTAGCAGCGGTAAGAGATATCAACTATTAGGGGAGGGGAGGGGCAAGGTTTAAGGCTCTCTTGGATCTAGACCAGAACTTCTGGGAATATTGCCTTCAGAATCATGTTGCAGTGACAGCAGAACATCTTTAGGGTTTCTGCAATCAGATAGAGGATTGACAATTTCAGAACCTCAGAGATGCAAGCCTTTGGAAGCTCAATCCAACAATCTTCCAAGCCCTTTCTTCTTAGGTGGGGCCCTTTTCACTGTAGATATTTGCGTCCTGCTTGGACCACCAGCTTCCCAGGTACTTCAGCTGGAGGCCAGACCTTCACACAGTAGTGACTGATGCTTTCCTCCAGGTCTGAGTGGCAGAAATGGATAATGCTTTTATCCCCTTCGCCATGATCGTGAGGCTGGTGGTCAGGCCTGCAGACAAGGGGTGGATCTTGTGGTGACAAGATTGATGTGGAGATCTCAAGTTTGGTTTCCAGTTCTGGTGGAACTTTCTTGGGTTTTTCCAATCCCTCTACACCCCCCCAATCTCTGGGTCTCCTCTAGGACCCTTCCTGGAACTCTCACCCTCTAGTCTTGGAAGATGCTTTCCTACTAGGGTTTGGAGGATTACAAGGTGAGATGGCAAATCCCAAGAATTTCAGGGGAAGCTGCCCCCACCTCCTTTACGGGGGATGGGCGGGTAAATACTATTAAACGTTACAGATTGGCCTGGTCTCGTTGGATGGGTTGGTGTCAGCAAAGGCGTCTGGATTCTGTGGGGTAGACGTTGTCCATATCTTGAATTTCTTGGCCTCTCTGACCTCAGAAGGTAAGGTGTATCACTCCATCAGTATCTTTCGCTCAGTGATTTGACGAGCACTAACCTGTTGCTGGTCTTCCAGTGGGCGAACACCCATTCGTTTGCAAACTTCTCAGAGGGATTAGGTTGGCTTTACCTCCTGAACCATTATATTTTGTCCCCTAGGAGGTCAACAAGGTGTAAAACCTGTTTTTATCCTGGCCTAATAATTGTAGCCTTTCCTGAAAGGAATTGTCAACTAAACTGGTGTCATTACTCTGTCTAGTTTCCTGTATAGGTGTCTCTTATGTCCGGCCCTGGACATTACAGGAAGGACCTTACCCCTGGAAGGGGATTACCTTCCACATTTCCAGGAAAAAACAAATGTAATTCGCGAGTGGTCTCTTAGCCTGCATTCTTGGATTTACCCAAACTTTGTGTGGTTTGTTTCCTGAAGTCCTATGAAGCCATGACTGAGGAAATCCAGCCACCAGGAAAACGGCAACTCCTTGTAGCCATTACAAAGCCACACAAACCAAAATCCTCTCCCACTGTTGCTAGGTGGGTTAGATGGGCCTTGCAGGAAGCTGGCATTGACACCAAGGTATTTGGGGGCTCGTTCTACCAGAGGGGCTATGACCGCAAAAGCTTTTCCCATCTGGGCACCTTTGGAGGACATTCTCAATGCAGCTGACTGGTCTGCTGAGCCTACCTTTAAGAGATTTTATTTTAAAACAGTCTTTTCGATTTTTACCTTGGTGGTTGACCAACTTTAAACTATGCCTCTGGTCCTGACATAGAATGAAACATTTCCTAGCTAGCGTAAAAGAAAGTTTCAGGTCTATTAAGGATACGGGGACGAGGATTAGCTCACCTGTGGCTTGGTTGCCTTCCCTCCCCTCATGAGGTTGAGTTTTGAAATTATGAATAAGTATGTTCCTGCTTCCTCTGACATTAGTTTCAAATGATAAGATTGTTCTCTTGAAGATATTTGTCGGATGTTTCTGAACCTGCATAAAACCTGTTGTTGTATTGCTTCTTCATGGTTTTCCACTAGAGGGCAGTATTTATAAGTTTGTTTCAGTATCTGACTTATCCAAACAGGATTAAAACATGTCATCTTCAGCCTTTGTCGCAGGAAGGAATAGGAGGCAGTTCAATCTACAGGGAGATATGAAGCATGACTTGATGGCGGATTGGCTGAACCAAGTCTCATGATGTTTAACCAATGTTTCATGGGAAATGTAGTTGCTTTGGATGTTTTAACATGACTGCTGGTTGAATAAAGTGAAGGAAGATGAGCATAATCCTTGCCTCTGTGTTCTTAAAAGGATAATCATCGTACCTAATGTTTCACTGTCAAGCAAAATGTATTGTAACAGGTTATTGTATCCCACTGTAGAGGGACAGCAAGCTTGCGTAATACTAATAAAATTGACTCTATGGTTATTGAATAACTCGAGCATGGAAAGTAGGAGAAAGTTAGAATAACCTCCTTTGCAATATTGTTACTGCTGCCTGTGATGATTTACAGCACCATATTAATATAAATATATTCTGAGTAGTTGGAAAGTAAAGCTGTGAAATGAAAGGTTATAAATTAATTGCTAGTTATCAAATCAGATTCCTCACTTAAAATCACTAAGATCTTCCCCTGAACCGAGCCACTGGCCAATACAGGGAAGCTGTCTTAAGGTATGTAGTGGCACTGGTCAACACGAGTGGTCCAACTACATAATGGCTTTACTGAACCTAGTCATGTTTAGTATCAAGCATGTTGGAATCATGCAACTACACTGATTCCAGTATTAGTTGCATGATACCATGTACTCGGGGGGGGTTTCTAGGGGATCCCCCAAGTCTGCCTTTGCAGCCTTGCAGGGTCTACCTGCCAGCCTGTGCTGCTGCCGACCCCAGACACTGTTCTGCCCTCCTGCTGCTGAGCTTAATTTGGGCAGGGGAAGGCAGAACAAAAGATTTCCTGTAGGACAGAAGTCTGACCACATCTTTAGAAATCAGTGTCTCTGGGCTGGAGGTGCCTCTGAGCGCCAACAGACTGCTTTGAAGGACACATTTGGTGCCTTCCTTGCATAAACCGATTTGCACCAGTGGAGGAACACCCAGTTCCCGCTTTGGCACGAAACCCCATAAAGGAATGGGAGTGACCATCCCTCTGTCCAGCTCCTCCGCTAGTGAGGTGCACAGAACTCTGCCAGGTGGTCACTTGATTCTTCCATCTTGGAAATAAGAGGAGCAGAGGCCCTTGGGAGCACCTGACTGGTTGAGACCCTAACGGGTGAGTAGCTGCACTTTACAAACACTGAGTCCATCTGGGTGACGTCCATGGAAACCCCCCCCCAATAGGAGGGGTCACTGCATAAGTGTCCAACACCCTTCCTGGAACTTTAAGGGCTCCCCCTGAGGGTGGGACCCTAGATTTGGCTGCAAGACTTCAGAAGGCCGTCTGTAAGTCTCCTCTGCAAGACACTTCTGCAACCTGGACACCATAGCCACTGCTGTACTTCAGGAACCAATAGCAAACTTGTATTCAGTAGGAGGGCTCCTGCTGCAACTTTGTTGCTTCTTTCTACAAAACCCTCCTCAACTCTGTGGCCGTATATCCTCCAGAGTCACTGGAACTCTGCCTGCACTAAGGAAGGTAAGAAGGAATCTCCCTTGGAGTGAAGGGGTCACTTCCTTCAAACCGCAGGCACCTCATTGACGACAACCAGCTTGTGCATTATGTTGTCCCACGAACTCTGCAAGGCTCTGAAATACAGGTGGTGGTTCTGTGCCTCTCCAGAGGTCTGACCTATGTTTCTTGCAATTGGGAAGTTTGTGATCCCTCACTGGAGCTGCTCTGCTGGAACCCATGTACACCACGCCTGCTTGTTGTTGCCTAGGCTTGTTGGCGCTTCAGCGTTAAGACCTCCAAGCTCCAAGAAGTCCAGCGCACTCTAGCTCCGACATCCACCCTGCAACTCCTGCAACCTCGGCATCCCTCTCTGCTATGCTGCTGAGGCATCCCTGTGACTCCCTGTACTTGCTGCCAGAGGGTCCTGCTGGGGGGGTCTCAACTATTCCTGCTAGCTCTCCTGCCTGATGAGGTCTGGCCCTGACCTACCTGCCAAGGTTGAGACATGTGGATCTTGCTGGTTCCCAAAACTCCTACAAACTCTACACAATGCATCTTGCATTTGCCAAGGCTTGAGGATCCTGTTGACCACTGACCCTGTCTGCAATCAGACGGCTGTCATGGGACAGCTTGTGGATGACTCCTGGGATCCCCCTGCATCTCCTGGACTCCACAGCTGCACTTCTTCTTGCACCGTTCTTCAGGAAGCATCACCGAGAAGAGTGGGTATTGTCCTCCTGCACTGCCTGGGCACCACTGGGTTGTTTGGATTCTGTCCCCTCTCTCCTTAAGTCCTCTTCCTATGGAATTCATGCCTGGGTTCCACCGACCTGGTCCACGGGTCACGACAGCAGCTGGACACCCGAGCTCCCCATTGATTTCAGCGAGTGGTTTGGACATGACTTCACCCCTATGGACATGGACTCCCTGGTGTAGGCACTCCAATTTTCTGTGAATCCATAGGTGGAAGCACTATCCAACCTCCCTTGTCTCAACAGGTTTTCCTTGCCCCCTCCACCCAATCCCAAATAGGGGCCCATGTTATTTTATGCTTTTACTTACCTGTTAAGTATATTTTTGCATGTTCATATCTCCAGTTAGGAGATGTACCCAAGTTAGTTCTAAAGTATGTGTTACAATACATATAACCTATTTTTCTAATGCTGTGGTTATTTCCTGTGCGAACATCACTGACTGACCTGTGTGGTATTTGCAACCGCCTTACACCTTTGTTGCATAAGCCATAGCTGCTCTCCACAGCTGCTCATACGGAGAGCTCTGGTTATCTAGAGATGCCTACACTATCATTAAGGGTTGCCTGGACTCAGTACAGGGTGCCTCATCTATAGTTGTACACCATATACTGAGCCAGCCTCCTACAATAAGAACTTTTATTTAAGAGTTAAATACTTTAGTCCTTCAATTCTTCACCTCTGTGCCTCGCCATTAGTCATAAATCTGACTTCAGCACTGGTCATTATCAGGGCCTGCTATCTGCCGCTTATGATGATAATGTAAAGTAGACAGTCTTCCCCTAGCTTAAAAAAAACAAACTGTGAGCCTGTGCTTATTTAAAAATGAACTCAAGGCTGTAAGCTGATCTGATGGTGTCTGGGAGCTACTCATAGATCACGATCATCTGGTTGGAGATACCTTCTTTATGCTGGCCAACACAGATATCCCTGCTGGAGTGGCTGCAGTCTTGCACTGCCATAGTAGCTTGTGCAGCATTACATATGAGAAAGCATTGTAATCCTTCTCTTAGTACACAAGGCACATGACTAATAAAAGATCTTTCCTTCCTAGGAAGCGGAGCACATTTTTGAGACCACAATGTTCTATGTCCAAGGTATCTGGTGGAGGTATCTGGGCACATACACATGCTGGAAGGCAGCAGTCCTCCTTGCTCAGTTGTCATTTCCATCACTTGAAAACAGAGAGGCCCTGATCCAAACCATCAGCTCCTTTATTCTCTCCATGAACATGGAATAAACAGATCGAGCATGCTTTCAAGTGGAATGCAGAATATATTGCTTTATCTGTTTGCTGAACCTTGAGCTCACTGCTCTGCATGTGCCCGGTTCTCAGAATCAAGGAGCAGAGGTATATTAATTTATTTATTTACATAATTATGTAGCTCATTCAAATTGAATATAGGAATCAAAGGTTTACAAATAGATGAATAGATTTGGGATGAAGTATCTGTATCGTACATTTTAAGTATCTTTCAAGTCACTGAGGACCACTGTTATGAATTGCAGGATCCTTTTAATGTATGGCAGAGGATATTTTATCCCTTAAATACCTGGCCACACCGACACCCATCCCACAAACCACTAAAATCCTTAGTCTCATGCTCTTTCATGTGAAAAAGATAGTATGGTGACAAACATGAAGAATGCAGATTGTGCTACTGAATATTGTCTCTATGAATACTGCAGTATAAGAATATCATGTACAAAATATGGAAAGGGAAGTGCATATATAGGAAGTATAAATTTACTATTCCTAACTCCACATCAGTGAACCTTGAAGATGTGTATATGGCCATTGTACATTTATGTGGAGTTGGGCATAACAATTCTATACTTTCTTATCTTTTGATATTTTGGATTCAATATTTGCCTATCTCGATATTCAGGGTGCAAAACAAGAATAAAGACAGAATCTAATTTGATGCAAAAAGCTATTTGAATCCGTTTACTACAAGTCAGATTTAAAGAACGTAGAGTTCAGAAAGTGTATGTAAACATGCAGAGAGATGTTCTTTCTTGCAGTAGAATGCAAAAAACATTGTCACGAGTATCTCCTTTCTGTGGATCACTGTTTGTTAGAAAAAAAATCACAAAAATAAATAACCAGTTCTTGTCTTTTTAGTTGACAGTGTAACCGAAATTGTGTGAACTGTCTTAAACCTTCTCTGCTGGCTGTGGCAGAAGGCACTATGACCTATCAACTCACAATAATAAGTTATTGCTGTTGAGCAGCTGCATCATATAAGGATATTGCAAGTCACTGAGGGGTTTCATTACCAAATAGAGGAACAAGGCTGAGTTCCTTTAAGTTATGGAACTCCGAGTTGACTTGCAATATACTCATGTATGGCTGGTGGTACTTAATTCCTTTTAATACAAGGTCACACCATCACCATTCCAATGAACCACTTAAATAAGTGGTGTGTAGCTCTTTCATATGAACATATTTTCAAACTTGAAGAATAAAAATAGAGTATCTAGTGCAAAATTAAACACATCAAAAAAAAGTTAGATATTTGTTGCAAAAAGATATTAGAAGCAGATTAATTTAGATCAGGTTTTTTTTTTTTTTAACAAAAGGCACATATAAGATTCTAACTATAATTACCCCTTCAGTGCAAAAAATAACATGTCAGAAATATCTGCATCAGAAAAACAGAGCAGAAGAAAGAAAAGCAGTGCTTCATTTTTTGTTCTTTCAGCAGCTGCTTTAATTATGCTCCATGACCTGACCTACCTTTCCCTTTGGCTGCTGACTCTGACAGCAGGCATTGTGTGACGTAAGAACTCAACTTTAACACGTTATAATTACTGGTTCTGACGTTCTTCCTTTATAATCAGCAACTGGGTCCATCAGAGGTCACCAATTATAAATAGATTAGAGATGAGTTTTTATACGGGGATTGCAGAATTCCTAGTATTGCAGGGAGATTATAGACGGGCTTCTATCCAGGAGTTGTATATTATTATTAATATTAAATACTTATAACTCAACATTCATAAATCTATCGTTCATAAATGGTCAAGCTGAAAGAGTTTCCATGCATATTAAGTTGATTTAATTGTTGCGAGGTAGCCACTATTTGGTATAAGTTTAACACAAGGTCAATAATTGTTTCAAAAGAGGAGTTTTGATCCATCTCTTAAAAGCAAGAAGTGCAAGATTGACTGGAGGAAAATTCCAGTCCTTCCTCTGATATCCCTCATATGCGAAGGTGATGAACACAAGCTTTAACTCCACAGAAGCTGAAACATTCTTGGTTCCCAGATCTACTTTATCGCTCAGAGGAACCGCCATTGGGACTGCAGTGCAGCCTGGTTATATTGTCTCTCACCAGGGGCAAAATCCTGTGCCACAACTTGACAACATTGATCTTAACCACTCACAAATACATCCATTATGGCCATTCAACTTTATGCCCACCAAATATAAATATTCTTAGAGAAAAAATTGCTTGATGAGGCCAGCCTATATCTTTAAATGGAAACAAATTATGTTTGTGGCGTATCAAAGTCTGTCCAGCCCATCTAAAGTCAAGTACATACAGTACTGCCTTACTTTTCATATTTGGCAAAATCTTTCTTCAATGTTTATTACATTAGAGTCCATTTAAAAGTTATTAGACTCCATCATGTCATCCTTTAGCATACCTGTTGTCAGAACTGGTTCGGAAGCCACAGGGCACTTGAGGGTTATTCGCTGGGGTCAAGATAATTGTCCACGATTGTGCAGCAGTTCACAAAAACTTTGACAGTGGGGTAAGCAAGTGGGCTCGCCCAAATCCAGTTCCACTACTCACAAATAGCACTTTCCAATTTCATTATACCACTGCCTGTACAAATAGATGTCAGATACAAGACAAATTTGGATAAACAATGACCACCCTTTCTCTAGGTCAGTTTGGGGTATCTTTGGATAAGGGCTGGAAGGTTCCTAGGTACAAGTATGGGCAACTTCTCCTAAATTTTGTTACCAGACTGTTACAGAAACAAGAGAATGTGGAGAAGACTTTGGGAGGCTCAAGGCTTTATACAGCAGAAGGGACCTTGGACGTTTTATGGTTTGCAGCTCTCACAGCCCCTTAGTGAAGCATTTCCCTAGGCACCTCCCTGGTGCATCCCCTAGATTGTTTTCCAGAGCTTCCCAAAAATAACCCTCCCCCTGACTTTTCACGCTCATGGGTTAGCCCTTAGTCACAAGTATTGTAACTCCCCAACTCCCTAGATGGATTTATATCAGCTGAGTCTCTCTTTCTGGGATTTCAGAAAGTTAAGGCTGAGGAAGAAGAGAAAGCCAGGGAGATTGAGAAGCAAATGTGGAGATTGACTCATCAGGGACTTGAAGAGAGGCAAATGAAGAGGGAGAGAGAAAAAGAAAGGCAGGGTTAAGGAAGGGACAAGCATGAGAAAGAAGTGAATAGCAAAGAGTGAATAGTTGTAGAAAATGAGAAGCTCAGGATTGCTTCATAAAAGGATAGCCCTGGGAAAGGCAATTACGTCTCCAGTTCTGAGTAACTCCCTGCCAGAGTGCCAAAGGAGCTTGTACACATGCATGTGCCAGATTCTAACATTTTGATTGGTTTGTGAGTTAAGACAAAGCTTGTAAACGTCTGCCATTTTATTGACCTGACCTCATGCTAATAGAATTGAAGTCATTGAGTAGAGCGCCTGAGGTGGATAACATGAAGTATGAGCCAATAAAGTAATCTCTTATTAGACAATTTAGGTTAACATCCGCTCAATTCTTTGAGAGGTTCCCTGAGAACAAGAAATTGCATTGTTTCTTTTGACCACTGGATTCATGAAGTGTTGCATGATTGGAATGAGTGGGTGAAAGGGTTTACCTAATAGAGTAAACAAAGGCTGGCACAGCACGGTTCCTAGTACCATGAGGAGAGGAACTCCTCACAGAGTGGTCCGTCCCAGACTGGAAGGGAAGGGCATGCAATAACAGACCCTTGAGGGTTTCTAATCAGAACAAGAAAGGGAAAGTAGAGAAGGTGTTTTTTCCATGCCTAGGGTGATGACCTTAAGTGTCAGAGGCACGGCCATTAAAAGGATTACGCTAGCAACAGTACTGTGCAACCTGTAGAAACTGGTACCAATATGGGCCTGGGAGCGCTCAACATAGAAACAGTAGATGTCTGGGAAAAATCTTGAGATTCTTACACAAATTCATTCAAATTACATGGGAATTGTACTCAAGGCAGGTATCAATGGGAGGAAGTTACCTGCCCTGAGAGATAATTACTCTTACAGAACTATGGTAGAGCCAAACTATATCAACCCAGTGAGGTTCTACCGGGCAGAAGCGTAATTGCAGGTGGAGATGTAAATGAGTACCTGCTTGCCAATGTTGATGTAGATGTCAACAGTAAGATGGCCCTGGTTCACTTAGGGGTGCAGGAGAAACTGGGTGCTGGGTGACAGTTATTCAACTGCCTTGATAACCCCTGGGTTACACCAAGGCCCTGGTCTCTGCATGGCTCCGACTACTTCAGTTGTGCTTACCGATCATCAACTGCACGAAAGCTTCAAGAGAAGGCTGTGATCATTCCTGTGGTTCAAGGACCACACAAGGGTAGTAATGAGTCGATCAGGGCAGGCTCTGAAAAGACACTGGTTGTGGTGCTCAAAAATACACTGGATGTGGTGCTCACCCTCCTGTTCCAGATGAAGAGGCGAATGAGGACCTGTAGGTGCCTTAATGTGTCCGCCACTGCTGCAAGGCGTGCTAACTATTGCAGGGATCGTTCTGGTAGAAGCTTTGCTTGGTGAAAGTTCAGTGCCCTAACACTATGTAGCCTGTAATGATGGACCACTGTACACTGAGCCCATGAACCCTGAGCCAGTTGTTATGAAGGGCTGTTGAATTATTTGGTGCACAGGAGGAATTTACTGTCACTGACTCATAAAGTTCTATTAGCAGGACACGTCTAAGGACAGGTTTGACCTTTAGTTTTAGTGGCCAGCAATGAACTGAGCTGCAAAATGGTTCTGTAGAGTATGTTAAGCCTTTAACAAGTGAGTGCTAAGTCAGGAAGTTAGACCGAGGAAGGGTTGGTGTAACTGCATGTAGAAGGTCTGCCATTGGAAAGGGTGGACTGCGGCATTTTCTGAACCTTTGCCTGAGCTCCTATTTCACATCCTCTTACATATGGAAGAGTTGGGGCAGGCTCATGTGACAACCTACTACTCCATGGTGTACCACCTGCAGATCTTTGGATAGGTTTAATGCTTCAGGGAGGCAATTCAGTGATTTATTGTTCTAGCACTTAGGCCATACAAAAAAAAGGACAAGACAATTAAATTCAAAAACGTAAATAATGTTGATCAGTACAAATGTGCCAAAGAGAAAGCAAAAGAAAAAGGTGCAACATGTATATTAGTTTGTGTCTGACATTGCCAAAGTCTCAACCTACCTAAAAATTAGAAAATGAAGGTCAAACTAGACAGTCTCTGTAATTAAACTTAATCAACAGTGCAAATTTATCAAAGTGCAAACAGCGGGACATTTAGGTTTCAGGTATTATCTATAGCACTTCCAAAGTCTTAAGCCACTTAAATGTTAACATGGTTGGTTTAATCTAGTCCAATTCCATGCCCTGCCAGCCAATGTAAAGGGCAACCCTCTTAGGCAGGATCTCTTTGTCAGTTTGAAGACAGACACAAAGTCTCCATGCATCTCCTGATATTGTTTGTTAAAAACAACAAACAAAAGATCTGCCTTCTTATTTCCAACGTGTGACAGCATGGAAGCATAAAGTAAAGAATTGTCTCTTGACCACCAAACTTACCTGTACATTGGCCTGAGTTAGTTGGGCAGGCAAGATGCCCAATCAAAATTTCAGTTAGAGTTTGCCACTCCACTGGGGCAAGATTGCTTATGTATGATTGGTAAACAAATGGTTGTTTAAGATCGAAATTCACCTTGCACAGAACTCCCTTTAGTACTCATTATACTCTGACTTATTCCAAGTGAAACAGTGAACAGCAGCTTTGCAGAGCCTCTCATTGATAAAATCTCCAAAAGGGCCACTCTATAGTTTATAGCCTTCTTGTTGGTCCATAGTCTGCTACAATATAAAATTGATTTCAAGGAAATTAAGGGTTCTATGCCATGGAGTCCCAGCTCAGCCTTTAAGGTCGTCATTGATGTTCCTGGACCTAAATGTAGTAACCGGGTCAAATATGTGTTCTCTGTCGCTTTCGGCATTACAATAGGGCTTAAACCCCTATAGTTCTGTCCCCTATAGATCTATCAGCATAGCTTAGTAGATGCTGATGACTGGTTCAGGAAAACCTCCTACCTTCTTATTGGCAAAGAGAGAATAGGCACCAACACATTGGTGACTCACTCTTGGTAGCCTGTGCCAGCAAGGGAAGGTTTTCATCAAAACATACGCACAGATGATCACTTGCAGGTTTAATCAATGAGTTTGGAATGTCACTTTTAGCTTGTTTCTAGTTTTCAGGGCTATACATTTAAGTTTAGTACTATTCATTACCTTTTATTGGTACAGTATTTTTGGATGCCTATAAGTAGTTAATGCATTAATTGTTCTATTTGTGATAAAAGCACTGTCGTTGAAAAAAAATCCTCAGATCATTGACAAAAAGATTAAAAAGCAGAGGCGCTAGTTACACAACCTTGACACACACCCTGATCAGTTCCTGTTTCAGCGTTGCACTCCATTTGCTTGCTGTAGCGAGCCTTTGCTATGGTCCTTTGATACAGGCTCTTTACATGGAATAATAAAGTATCTGAAAGACACTTCTGGCCACAGATTCCTTACCTTAGAATTATCCCCAGGCGTCAGACTGGATTCAGAAACTTATGTAAACAGTACCCCTACTCGATGGTAGATGATGTCATTTGGCTCCTTGTGGCATTGTCTGTGCCGAAAGTGACGTGAGCAGTGCTCACATAAGCATCACCCAGTGCACTGATAAACAGTTCTTTTCTTTCAGTGCCCATCAATGCAGATGGGAAGAAGAGCTACCCCCAGTCATTTGTTGATGACCCTTTTTTTGATCCTGCTGTCAAAGATTTTGTAGACTCCTAGTGGTCCAGGAATGTCCACAATGAAGTCTGGTTTCAAGCCTGGCGTGCCTCTCATTGGCAGATATCAGTGACAGATCCACACCTAGTCTGTCTGGTACTTCAAGCACGATGACAAAGCCAAGACGTGCACTGATTTTCGCATCAGGCTCCCCAAGGCCTTGAGGGGAGCTGTCCCTCAAGCTCTTTGATGCCCGACATGCGATGGCACAACAGTTTTGATCCTGGTTGTGAGGAAGGTCCTGAGATAGTGTACAGGGACACTCAAAGCTCTCATCGCCGAAGTCATCCAAGCGTTCTGGTAAGTCCCACTATCTGAAGCACAACAAGAAGTGGAAGAAGTCTTTAACTTGGTCATGTACGTCAGTCATTCAATGCATGGTTATGCGCTTGAGCCTGCACCAGAGCCAACTGCACCTCCCTGAGTTTCCAAGAGTTGGAGCGCCCCACTCTCCCTCCCCACCCACCCCCAACCCTGTCAGTTTTAAGGCCATGCACCTCATATTTGGGTGCCCGGTACTCGTTGGAGTGCCCTGGGGCCTCACGTTTAAGGAATGGCCCCTACTGGTCTTCTGCCAATGGGTTCAACCCTGCAGCCAGTTGGGCCCCTTGGGTCCATCAACAGATCTGGAGCAGCGCTGGTTGAGCCACCTCAACCTTGTTTGGTGCCTGCTCCATTACCGATGTACCCACTACCATTTGTGCAATACCCATACTCATCCCGACTCCGACATGGAATCGAATGGGCATTGTGTGGCATCAACTACAGGCATTCCATCATGACTGAGTCTGTGCCCTATTCCTATGGGCTAGGACAAGGGTATGATTAGGAGGGACCACTGGACCCTGATGAATACCAGCTTCTAAATGTCACTGAGGACATCTGGCGTTAGGATATGGCTGATGCAAGTAGTCTGGACACCTCTCCAGATAATGATTTGCTGTCTTCTTCTACCACCGCTACGTAGGAGGGATCCTCATTTGCTGTGGTGGAGAGGAGGGCGGTTGAGGTCCTGGACCTTTAGTTGCCCTCTGTGGCTATCAAGAACAACGTCTTGATGAAGGTGCTTTAGCAGGGGGTCACCCCATCCGTACCACTTCACCTGTTTAACTAAGGCATCACTTATGTCCTACTTGGGGGACTGGTACAAGCCATGCACAGGGGCTCTCCTTTGAATAGATCAGTTGCCCGCCTTCACCCCTCCCCTGGGGAGGTAGGTGGTCCAAGTCTCCACTTCCAGAATAAATTGTGGTGCATTCCCTACCATTCCCCCTGACAGGGAAACCAAGAGGCTGGATACCTTGGGAAAGAATATGCTTGCTTCTGCCAGTCTGACACTGCAGTTGGTGAACACCATGTGCCTTTTGGGCCAATACTCCCACTTGTTCAGGGACTCAGTAGCAGAGGTGCTGCCTATGGTCTCAGAGGAGGTCCAAGCTATACACTCCCAAGCAATTGCTGATGGGAGAAACACAGCTAAGTTCACCATTTGCTGTGGGCTGGATACAACAGACTCACTAGGCAGAGCAATTTCATCGTAGCTGGCCCTTACGCACCACGCCTGGTTGAGTACCTCTGGCTTTTGTGGGGAATGTTCAGGTCTCGCTCACGGACATGTTCTTCAATTGCTCCAGTCTCTTCAGAGACCAGGTAAACCCAGTACTGGAGCGCTTTAAGGACAGCAGGGCTACAGTTGGGTCCTTTGGCCTTTCCATGGCTCTTCGCCAGCCCCAGACCACTTTCTGCTCCTTTAGTTGCCACAGAAGGTGCTTCCAGCCGCATCTCTGCCCACCCAGGACACAGACTGCCCAGGCCTTGCCCTGCAAATTACACTGTACCCACAGACCTTGTGGGTAAGTTATTCAGAAGTTGGGCCAGTCCAGCAACCTCCCCAAAGGTCCCCCCAGCAGCCACTGCCTCCAAGCCTCTTTAGTTTGCTCTCTAACCATCATGGTCTTCCAGTGGGATGCAGTATATGCCAACATCACTGGAAGTCAATAACATCTCATTGCTGGGTTCTTCTGATGGTCCAAAGGGGCTACTCTCCCATTTGTGACTACCATGCCAACCACTTGCGACAGGCTGACAAAGGACCACAAGTTATTACTCTGCTAGGAAGTGGCGGCTCTCTTGACCAAGGAAGCCATGGGGAGGGTGCCTGCATCAGAAGTAGGTCATGGCTGTTATTCCTCCTACTTTCTGGTGCCCCGTCCTATCCTAGACCTGCGGTCTTTCAGTTTCTTCTTGAAAAAAGGAGATATTCAAGCTACTCACACTTGATCAAGTCCTGTCTACCCTGGACCCAGGAGACTGGATAGTAGTGTGGACTTGCAGGATGCATGCTTTCACATTCCCACCAATAGATAGATGTTACTTGCGGTTCTCAGTAGGCCACAAGCATTTTCAGTTTGTTGTGCTCCCATTTGGCCTTACTAGTGCCCCTCGGTGTTCACCAAGGTGATGGTGGTTGTAGGAAAATGGCTCCTTGTAGCAACTACTCCCCCCCCCACACTTTTTGCCTGATATTGATGCTGACTTGACAGTGTGTGTTGGGAACCTGCTAACCAGGCACCAGCACCAGTGTTCTTTCACTAAAAATGTACCATTGTTTCCACAATTGGCAAGCTTCCTACAGTGGTCGCTGCTCATCTGTGGAGATCAGGGATTCCAGGCTTTCCCTACTTCAACAATTGGCTGTTGAAAGTGGGCTCGCCCTAGGCAGTCGTCCACCACCTCTGGATGATGGCGGACTACCCACCTGCACTTGCTCGGTTCACAATCTACGTTCCAAAGTCACACCTGATCCCTTCTCAGATTTCCATTTTGATTGTGGCTGTTTTGGGCACAGTGAAGTTTCGGACTTATCCTCCTAAGCGGCGAGTCCTGGATATTTAGGCTATAATACCTATGTTTCAGCCTCTATCCTGGATTTCGATGGACTGACTCTGAGGCTGCTGTGTCTCATGGGCTCCTGCATCCTGCTTGTGACGCATGCCTGCTGGCATATGGGGGCTCTGCACTGGGACCTGAAGTTCCTGTGGGTGCAACATTAGAAGAATCTCTTCGAAGTGGTCCACATCTCGGAGGGCGCTGCAAAAGATCTGCAGTGGTGGCTGACAAACAGCGATTGTCAGCAGCAGACCCCTCTACCTTCCCTGACCAGGTCTGACGGTAGAGAGAAACATATCACTCCTTGGCTAGGTCTGCCATCTTGGAAAAGTTGGATGTGGAAGTTTTGGGGGGAGCGGAAATAGGATTGAGACCGAAATCAAGCCAAGGGAGTCACACGGCCCTGGTGTTGAGTTGAGATTATTCAACACAGGGGGCCTCACTAGGCTCCCTGGCTATTGGGTCTAGGATTCTTTGTTGATACCAAGAGGAAAAATTATTTGTCCAGTTGTACTGTTGATTCTGGATTGCATAGTCCTTTTGCGGTCCTCGCAGCCGTACCTGATGACATCCCAAAAAGTAGTACAATTTTCCTCTACAGTAGCCAGATGCAGACATCTCCATGTAATGTCTTTCAATTTGACCTCTTTTTAATGTAATTAGGTGCTTATATTGCTTCTCGAGATCCCTTAGATAGTCATTACTTTTCCCAGAAGTGTGCCTGTGTCTTAGCATGGAGTACATCAACGTCTTCTGGTACAGGCATTCTGAGTCAAACCAGTCCAGGGACAGCTTGACAAATTCATTTCTTGAGCTAGCACTTGCTTTGCTACTTGAGCTAGCATTTATTTTGCTTTCAGTTCTGTAAATGATTATTGGTAAATGCACCAAACCCTGACCTGCTGTTCTATTTCGATGCCTGCTCATTTCTTACAATTTCCTGTTCTTTAGGTTCCAGCTTGTGAAAAAGGTTTGCTTGCGGAAAAAGGTTTGCTTGCATCCCTCCCCTTGCACCGAAGTGATTTTCTCAGATGAGATTTTTTTCTGGTTGACCTCAAGTTTTACCTTTGTCAGAGCCCAGATCATCTTCAAGTCACTTAGGTTTCGATAGAGAATCTGTAGTGCTGCCTCTAAGGGGTTGTGATCACTTTAAATTAATGTGCTGAATCTTATACCCGAGACAATATTTGGTGCTTTTAGATTAATTGTTTTGTAATTTGTTGGACTCGAGTTTCTCTCTATAGAATAAGACATACTTGCTGGGGTATCAAAGGTTGTACTTCCACATAAAATACAAGGCGGTTTTATGACATTAAGTTGGGCAGTCTTGCACCCAATTTGTTATCTTTGTAACAATTTACTGATATTGCTGGCACATTCCAAGTGGCATCTTCAAATCTCATTTATTTCCTTTGAAACCTGCTGGGAGGATGTCTGCTCAGGTCACCACAGAACAGCAGTATCATAAGTTTATTATTTCAATTTGTCACCCTCTTGCTCGGCATAATTGGTTTCATGTGTGACCGTTCTTAGAGTCCCCTCAAGCGAGTCTCATTAAAAGCTCGGAATTCCATTTTAACAGTGGAAAATACACATCAAAAATATCCAGTATGAGGTATTCACTAATTACCTACAAATGTTGAATGTTGTCTTCTGTTATTTTATGCTCATAATACATCTGAGATAAAAGATGTGTTTTTTGAGTTACTGTTGAAAACTATACACCCCCCAGAGGATGCATAAACCACAGGCAAATCCAAACATAGCTCGAAGACACAGCAATAGCATGGTTGAGTGACACGCCTACGTGATTTCTGGCCTAGCCCATTACAAAAGAAGAGATAAAAGGAGTGATCTGAGAATTGCTGAATGGCAAAGCTCCGGGCGCAGATGGACTCCCTGCTGAGCTCTACAAAATGTACTCTGACCTGTTAAGTGTTCACTGAGGCTCCCGTCAGGGGCTTACTAGGCAGACAGCTGTGAGTCATATCACCCACGAATACTAACTCAGAGTCCAACCCTGGCTCGTCTCCATTTGCCGTGCTCACCACACACCTGTGCGTCACACGCTAAGAAGCACACCAGGATGGCTGCCAGGATCCTTGGCTTTGCCTTCTAGTCATGCAGCAACTCTACTGTTGGGAGCTAGCAGCCTGGCCCTGCCGGCACCGCTGCTGACTGTTGACATCACTGTACTCATGGAGGCAGGTGGGGGTACGGCAGGGCAGAAGGCAGTCTTCATGTGGTGCTGTGGCTGGGGGTGCCTAGGTTCCAGTAACTGTCTGAGAATAGCCTCTGAGCGGCACAGATTGCTGAGGAAAGGCATTAGGGGCCTTAGTTGGTCTCTCTCAAGGAGCCTTGGATTTGGACTTGGGGTATATTGTCTGTTTCGGGGCCTTAATCTGGTGCCCCTCTTGATACTTTACACTGGTTTCATTGTGGATGATGGCAGCGGCTGTTACCAGGGCCTCCGTGACCAGGGGAGGAGGTAAGTAACTGGTGACCGGTGTTGACTATTTCCTGTTTGAATGCTGCCTAAATGCTACTAGAGTGCTTTATCTGTGCTTTCCTGGATTGCTGGTTTTCTGGATTACATTTGGATTTCATTTGTTTTTTAACAGATTGTTTCCCTGCCCATTTGTCACCAATATTGTTGTTTGCCTCTTGACTTTTGGCTGGGGTGGGACTTGGTCTCACATCTGGTCACGCACCACATGCTCTCAGATGGGCTAGATTAGCACAAACACATTAAAAGCGCTAACAGCAGACCGCAAGCTGCCGTGGTTCGCCATAGCCCGGGTTATCCCCCTTGATTCTGTCTGATCAAAACAATGTGAAAAAGAAAGCATCAGAACTGGAAGCTGCTCACCAGTCAACCCCAAAGTTTACGCCTGTAGATCGAATGCTGGAAAGGGCAATTGGGGTAGTGAGAACAGAAATTTCACTCACTGAGAGATGGCTCTCCTTGATCAAAACCCCTTAACCCAGGCCCCCCAATCTATTGTTGCCAGACTTAGCTGCAACAAGTATTGACTCTAGGCTTTTTCCTAGCTCTGCTCCTACATCCACCATTCCCCCTAATGTTTCACCTACGATTACTATCAATCAATCAATCAAAGAAATTTGTAGAGCACGCTACTCACCCGTGAGGGTCTCAAGGCGCTGGGGGGGGGGGGGGGGGGCAGGAAGGGGTCACTTGTCGAACAGCCAAGTCTTGAGGTTCTTTCTGAAGACCAGTAGGTCTTTGGTTTTGCGAAGGTCGGTTGGGAGGGCGTTCCAGGTTTTGGGGGCAAGGTGGGAGAAAGACCTGCCTCCTGTGGTGGTGTGCTGGATGCGGGGGACTGTGGCTAGGGCGAGGTCGGCTGATCGGAGGTTGCGTGTGGGAGTGTGGAAGTTTACCCTTTCATTGAGGTAGGTTGGGCCAGTGTTGTGGAGGGATTTGTGTGCGTGGATGAGGATCTTGAATGTGATTCTCTTGTCTATGGGGAGCCAGTGAAGGGATTTGAGGTGTGGCGGGGAGGCCAAGGACGAAGCGCGCGGCTGTGTTCTGCATTCTGTGGAGTTTGCGTTTGAGTTTGAGTGTGGTGCCGGCGTAGAGGGCGTTGCCGTAGTCAAGTCTGCTGCTGATGAGTGCGTGGGTGACTGTCTTTCTTGTTTCTGGGGGGATCCATTGGAAGGATTTTTTATTTTAGAGTGTGGAGTGTGTGGAAGCAGGAGGAGGTTAGAGCATTGATTTGCTGTGTCATGGAGAGGGAGGGGTCGAGGATGATGCCGAGGTTGCATGCGTGGTCCACCAGGAGTCGTCCCATGTGGTTTTGTTGGGGCCGAAGTTGATGATTTCGGTTTTGTTTGAGTTGAGCTTGAGGTGGTTAGTAGTCATCCAGTTGGCGGTGTCCAGGAGAGTCTCGTGTAGCTTGGTTTTGGCGTTGGTGGGGTTGCGGGTGAGGGAGAGGATGAGTTGGGTGTCATCTGCATAGGAGAGGATAGTGATTACGTGTGCTCGGAGAATGTTGGCTAGGGGAATCATGTAGATGTTGAAGAGTGTGGGGCTGAGAGACTCCGCAGGTGATCTTGGTAGTGGTGGAGTGGAAGGGTGGAAGGCGGACTCTCTGGGTTCGGTGGGTGAGGAATGAGGTGAGCCAGTCTAAGGCTTTGTGGCGGATTCCTATGTTGTGGAGGCGTGTGCGGAGTGTGTGGTGGCAGACGGTGTCAAAAGCTGCGGAGAGGTCTAGGAGGATGAGTGCGACGGTCTCGCCTTTGTCAACTTTGGTCCTGATGTCGTCAGTGCATGCGATGAGGGCGGTTTCTGTGCTGTGGTTCTTGCGGAACCCAGATTGTGAGGGGTCAAGGGTGTTGGTTGCTTCGAGGAAGTGGGATAGGCGGTGTTGACTAATTTCTCTGCAACCTTAGCGGGGAAAGGTAGGAGGGAGATGGGGCGTTTTTTTTAGGAGAGCAGTGATTTCCGCGTGCTTCCAGGGGTCTGGGTAGGTGGCGGAGTCGAAAGAGGAGTTGATTATGTTGTAGAGTATGGGGGCGATGGTAGGGCTAGCTTTGTTGTAGATGCGGTGTGGACAGGGGTCGGAGGGGGAACCGGAGTGGATGGAGTTCATGGTTTTTTCGGTTTCTTCGTGTGTTGTAGGGGTCCATGTGGATAGTGTGGTGGGGGGGTCCTGGGTGGGGGTTGAATTGGGTGAGTGAGGGGTATGTGTGGAGGGTGTGTGTGACCAGCCCATCCGTTAATCAAAGTTCGAAATCTAAGCGGGTTACTTGTTTGAAGCCAACCAAAAATAAACAGTTGCCGAACCTACACTAGCCACTGCACTAGCCACTCAACATATACTCACTTAGGAGAGGTCTGTTAAGTGTGATGCTCTACCCATTCCCCCTTTTCAGCAAGAAAAAGAAGTAGCTTCCTCTTCTCGCAGTTCTGACAGCATGGTTAGCATTATGGGATGCTACCTAGAAAAATGTAGGGATTATTTAAAAGATGAACTTGTTCCCTTATTTCGCTGTCTCGAGTTGGTGGAGCAAAAACTAGAGGTTGTTATCAAAAATCAGTTCCTTCTAATCATCTTCAGCCTCGAATGTAGTGCAATCAAAAGCCCTAGGGCCACAAACCAGGGACTCCACTTTGCTTCACCACGAATCATGTTGTATTCTTGAAGTTGTTCACACTCAAGCAAAAATGACCAGCCAGGTTGTGCAATCCTGTGGCCACATGTTGGGTCACTATGGCTAAAGAGCACAGTAAGGGTAACCCAGTAAGCCAAACTGGAAGGCCAATCAGTCGCTATTTGCAGCTTCCCCTGGAATGTATGCCCTCCTTAATAGTTTTAAAAGACATCCCAGTTTCCAGTCCAGTGAAGATGTATTGGCCCTAAAAAATAAAACAATCCATTTGCTTAAAATAAATTCAGGATGGGCACAGGATCTATCACAGGAAGTGTTGTCAGTAAGGAGGACTCCATGGATTAGTATCCATCCTAAGGAGTTACCTGGGGACTGTGTCCTGGTCAATTTTAAAAGACCAGAGATTCTGTTACAGTGCTTAAACAAGATACCCTCCTAATTGAACAGAATCAGCGCCCTTCCTTTAGATTACTACTATAGACCAGCACTTCACTTTAATGACCTTGAATCTGACTGTGGCTCAAGACCATAATTTTGGTCAGCAGCAGCACAATATTCCCACCCACAATTCTCCTGAAGTACCTTCCCACCTGGATGGTCACGAGTGACTGATTATGATTGCAACTAGCGGGTATCCCTGAAAAGTTACAGGGAGTTGAAGTAAAGCTGCCCAAGCCAGTCGAAGCACACCATGCAATGTGCTGTTCAGAATTCCTTGTCCCAGCTGATGACTATTGAAGATATTCAAATGTTGTGCTCCTATAATTCCAGCTGTTGTGCCCATTTTGGGCAATAATCACAGGTACATTAAATGGCCATCAATTCTGGGAAACTTTGAAACCTTAACTGAAATTTATAACTCATTTGCTACAGCTTTTACATCCTTCAGTCACTTCCCTCCCCGAGATTTCAGTCGTCAATGTCCATAGAAACTAGGTTGATGTGTTAAAATTGGTGTATAATATGGCCAACTCTTGGCTAGACGTTGCGGAATTGTTGACTGGAACCAGTAGTAGCTCATTTTCCTCCCTCCCCATGGTGGAGGAGGGACTCATAGCATTATTGGCCATCATAACATTGTCCAGTGTATCATTTGTTACTCTATTCTGAAGAGGAATGTCCTGTTGGGTAGTGAGAGGGTATTGGGAACCACCCAAGGGCCCTCTGGGTCTCCTGTGCAGGATCGGCCACATGGTGTAATTTGGCATTGTCAATCGAAACAAATCTGTTTACTCAGGAACCTGGCAACTGTGGTAATATTACTGTTCTTTGTCCCTATATTCCTAAAACTGGTGCTCTGTGGGATGGACCGAATTCTTTCTTCACAGCAATCTTTTCACAAACCAGATCCCCTATTTTAGGAATCTAGCCAGTGGAAGTTGTTGGAATAGCCCTTATTTCTAAGGTGGCAGCACTGGTAGATGATTTTTCTTTTTTTTTTTTCCAGACAGTGAGACGTTCATTTATGCCAAAAGGTGTTTCTGCTGCCACCATACCAGAACCATCAAGATCTGGGATATACATAGATATCCCAAAGAGAACCTCACAAGGAGTTCATCCCCCCCAAGGACCGTCTTGGCAGATTATTCAGTGCTCTCTGGACCCCATATAGGTGATGTAGCCAGCTGCGGCCAGAACCTAATACTCTAACTGTTAAGGATTGCTTTAGATCACGATTCCGCCTCTCCACGACCGAATTTCCCTCGGGATGGTATGGTGAGAAGTAATGGAGTTCAACACCCATCGTCCCCATGGTGTCCCTGAATGCCTTAGAGGCAAATGCAGGGCCCCGGTCCGAATGGAATGCTGCAACTGCATATGTACCGATAAAGGTCAGCAAGTCTTTTATAACAGTCCAAGCATCAGCCTACTGCTGCGGCCATACCCACAGGAATCTAGAACAAGAATCTACAGCAATCAAGTGGTTTTGTTGGGGCCGAAGTTGATGATTTCGGTTTTGTTTGAGTTGATATTTGTATGCAACATCAGGTTGAAGTGGACCGCAACATTGTAGTGGCCTGTTGGACACCTAGGGATGTCTGTGGTGGGCATTTGATGTTGGAGCCCTTAATTTGCTGGCAGATGTCACAACAGAGAATGTATTGTTTTGTCCGTCTGCATAGCCCAGGCCACCAGAAGCGTTTCTTTAAGAGCGTTACCGTGGCCGAAATACCAGCATGAGCAGAGGCGACACCCTCATGCGCTGCTTGCGCTAGATCTAACCTCTGGTCTTCATTGGGGATCACCCGATCTCCAACCCCAGGAATTGTTGCATAGGCAACATTCTGTGCACTGATATGGTAAGAATAGTTTGTAGGGTACCCTTTCAGGAGAGACTAGCCCTCAGCCGAAGCTTTTACAGCAGTCCAGATTTCATTATCTAATCTCGTATGGGAGCGAGTCACTGCAGCCACAGAAGCCGTAGCCACTGCAGATTTGGCTGCTTCATCAGCCGAAATATTACCAATAATGTGTACTCCTACACGTTGGTGGCCCAATGTATGTACTACATGGACACATGGTACCTTCTCCTTAAGATCAGCCACCCTTCCCCACAGTATTCTGTGTTTTATGGTGTTCCCTTTGGAATCTCTGAACCCGTTCAGTTTCCAAAGAGTAAGATAATCATTGTAGGACTAAACGCAATAATATGAATCACAGACTATCAGTCAGTCTTCCTGTCTCAGTCTTCTCTAATGCTAAAATCAAGGCTGTAAGTTCAGCCAACTGAGCTGTGCAGTCTCCTAGGGTCTGCGTATAGGTATTGTGAGGGTGGAAAATTCCATCCTTCATCACTCCACTCACGGCTGCGCAAACGGCTGAGTATTGATGTTTGATACCTACAGCCTACAGCTAAATGATAATATCATAGTTGTCTAAAGGCAAAAGATGTAAAGGAGTGGGGCACTCTTGTTCCTATTGGAGAAATTCTTGTGTCTGAAGTTTTGGATCAAAAATATATGCCACATCAGTAGCTGTAAGAGAAGTCGCCCACTGAATCCAGCGTGAATGTAATGCTTTGGTGACTGCCTCCAGTGCTGGCACCGGGGTAACGACAATGATGCATTTCCCCTGTGCAAGTGGTCTCTCTTTTATGACCGCTATCAGAAATGCAGTTAGAATTTTCTCTATGGGTGCAAAGCTTTGCTCTGCATCCGAGTATAGATGAGATTTACATGTCTATGGGCACCGTGTCATCCTCATTGAAGGTGGCATTTGTGAACCTAAGGGCACCAGCAATTATTCTGATGACCAAAATTTATTGTCGTTGCGAGTGTGTAAGTGTTTAGCTTCTAGCATATCCTGTTGCAAATCCCTAAGGATGCGTGTATGTTCAAATGTCCAATGTCTGCTAGAGAAATCTGAGCATATTAAGTCCTATAGTGGCTTAATGCGTTGTGCATAGTCGGGAATGTACGTTCTGCCAAAATTAAAGAAACCCAGCAGGGACTGTAGTTTCCTTAGCGTATTCGGTGGGTGCAGTTGTGCAAATTTTTCCAGGAAGTGTGGGGCCATGCTCTTTCCCTCATTTGATAGCTCATATCCCAGAAACAGTACACTGAGAAAGGAGATCTTACTTGTCTTAAAGTTGAGTTTATAACCGACTAATGCAGATGTGATATTCGGGGTAATCCATAAATTAGTGCCTAAACACTATCGTTGGTGGTGCCATGTCGTAGATTAGACTCTTGCCTTGGGCAAGACTGCTGGTTTGGAGATGACAGTACTTATGTTTGTAGGTGACTATGCCTGTCCTACAACAAGTTGCCACTGTAGCCCCAACCCTTCCGGCTCACTAGCAGTACCTCACCAACAACCTGAACAGTCAAAGGTGATTTGTGGCAGCCTTTACGCATGGACTCCGAAGTATGACATCTCAGGAAATGTCGTGGTTAAACGGAGATTACCCCTTTCTCACAGATATATATCTCAACCAAACACAGGCAATAACAAAGATGCAGTAATGTTTCAATAGTTTTCATTCAACAAAACACAGTAAATCTTATTGGCTGCAATGATCAGGATAATAAACAGTACAAGAGATAAAATTGTAAAGACAAGGTGTCATGATTATGAAGACCCCCACCATCTTGTAATAGCATGGGAAGACATGAAGCATGTCATATGTCTGTGTACCCTATCATAATAGGCCTAACCTTCTACCTAGAGGAGAGCTGAGTATGTTAAACCTAATCTGCCAGTGCCATGTCCCTGGAAGGAGCTCCCAACCCTGGTTACCTTAAATGAGGTCTCGAGCTCAGATTTCAGCAGAACACGAAGTCTGGGTCAGCGTCAAGGTGACATACAGCATCGATAGCGGCGATGGTATCTGGTCGAACCCCTCTGATTATCTGACTAAAGTGTGATGTATTTATACAGATCTACTTGGACCCCTGACGTAGGTTGTTCCAAAACAATAGATAACGCCTCATGTTTGGGACGGTAATTTCTAATGTGAGCCCGTATAGTTTGTTTGTCTTTGTTGAATGAGTTGACGCCTTAGCGAGGAGACAATGATAACATAACTCTAAACAAAAGAGGCCAACTATAAACACGGCAGCCGTTTTAAAAGATTTAATTAAATAAGTGGTCTAAGACCGAGCAAGCTAAGTAGGTTAAAAGTCCCTAGGTGACGGCGGCACGAGTCTGCAAGCGAAAGCTAAGCTAACTCCTGTTATCCCATTAAAACAGACTAGGATTCACTATACCTGCCAGGATTAAATCACCTTTAACTGACAGAGTTCTGGTAGAAATAACTGTTTCACAAGGGACTGTAGAAGGGCTAAGGATGCCTTTGTGAAAGCAATCAAAACTATAGCCCCAGATGAGGTTAAAAAAAAGCTAGAGCCCAAAATGAGGAACCATTATGGCGAGTGCAACATAACTGGGATTACTCTAACTGAAATGATCTAGTAGTTGCAGCTAGGTCTGACAATGGATTGTTTTGAAAAATAATCTCTCATGGAAGCGCACGCTGAAATGCTCAGACTGTTGCTTAGATCAGACATTCTGGTAGGATCACTTTACTAAATTATATGAAAGACTGCCTAGTGATCTAAATTTTCCCATGCTGCCAGGCCCAGCACCAGTTGATCTCCAGTTCACCCCTGAGGAGGCAAAGGCCACTATAGTTGGGGTAAAATTGGGTAAGGCACCTGGGGCGGACAAAATTCCAGGTGACCTGACCAAACAGTTTGGGTGGCTTAAGTAAACCACCTCTGCAAAGCCATTGCTTTGAGTGCTCAGATTCCAGAAACTTGGAGCAGCACTGAGATTATTAAAAGGGGGATTGTTTGATCCTGGGTAACAATAGACCAATAAGTCTATTAGATATCCTCCAGAAGGTCTAAACTTTTGGACTGGATGAGTGACACTGAGATCTTGAGCCCTCTCCAAGCAGGGTTTAGAGTGAAAGTTAGTACTATAGATCAAGTCCTAAGGCTTATTTTAATAGCTTGGAAATGCACTAAACTAATGGATGGACATATATATATTGCTTTCGTAGACCTCAGGACTGCTTTCGATCTAGTACCTAGGGGGTGGTAATGGGCCACACATAAGAACCTGGGGGGGGGGGGTCCCTGATGCACTGCTTGTTTTGTTAATAAGATTCCACCAGGATAATTTTGCCCAAGGACAATAGTGCCCACAGGGGCAATTGGCTGACTGCATCCCGAAATGTAGGGGAGTGAGGCAGGGATGTGTTTTTACCCCAACTCTCTTATCCCTTTTTGTAAATGATGTTATAGGTTTTTTACAGAACTGTAACATAGACGCGCCCAAGCTTGGTGGGGGTTTGTGTCCCAGATACTCTCCTAATTTCCCAGTCTCCTATGGTCCTCTAGCTACTTTTGAAGAACTTCCACAAGTTTGGTATATCCAAGGGTCAGGCAATAAATCCTGTAAAGACTAAATGCATAGTAATCAAGCCCCATAAGTCATTTAGGAACACTGTCTTTGAATGAGGGAACTTTGGAGTGAGTCTTTAGTTCTGAATATTTGGGGATTATACTGGACAGTAGACTGTCATGGTCCTCTCTCTCCCCCCCCCCCCCCCCCCCCCCCCCCCAAATATCAATACGTGAAGGGCAGTCCTACAGTACCAAGCTTCGGCTACTTATATAAAACATCAGGCTTCCTACTCTAGAACTTTACTCCAAGCTCTGGAGGTGTATAAGCTAAATGCTCAATCAGCAGCAATCTATGGAGCTGAAATCAGGGGCATGCAAACATCGAGTTATTGACTCTGAGTGAGAATATGTTTGTGTGCTCCCTCATCTTCCTAAGAGCATTTCCCTTATTTCAATTTATTTGGATGTAGCACTCAAAAGGGTGGGCTGTATTGCCAGATTAAAGCCTCTCATACGTTGGGTGCGGTTTTGTACCACTGAGGAGCCTTTGCTTTATAGAAATGCTGTGTAGAAACTGCTAGCCCTTTACAAGATTATTTCCTTCCTGTGGTTTAGACACATTAATCAATGGTTACTAAGACTGGGTCTTGGTTGCGTCTAGACCAATTCAAAAGAGTTAACACCTTCTTCAAAAAGCAACTTAAATCCATCTATTGGGATTACACCATAGCCATTCTTTCCCATAACCATACTTTGGGGAAACTATCAGAAGAGTTTCTGTCCTTTAAGGCCTTTCCTAACTAAAAATATTTTCTAGATATTCTGCAACCTCAACTGGCAAACACTCTATCTTAAATTTCGCTATGGTACTCTGGAAACAGGGTCCTTTACATCACAGTGGATCACTGGAAAGCCAAGAGATCACACTGAGAAATGCCCTGTGTGTTGCCTACCCCTTAAGGAAAACATTGACCATATTCAGTTTTTATGTCATGCCTGTGTAAAGATGCAAGCTAATTGTGGATTTGACCATTATGTATTCGGCTGGGCTTTAGACATTATCAGGAAGCTTCAAGGATACTAAGAAGTGACACCTCAATTGACAATGTTCTCTCTGAGCAAATACCTACACACAGTGGGACTTCTAAGAAAACAGAAAGACCTAAAGTTATAACTCTATGTAACCCAGAGTGTGGGTTCAATATAGAAGTTCATTACTATTGTATTTGAGTTTACCCAGGAAACAAAATTATTTAAAAAAAAATCTTATATAACTTCATATTTTGGGTATTGTGTGTAGGAACGTAGCACCTTTCTGACATAGTAACCCCCACTTTTTGTCTTGTGCCTGCATGTTTAGACTGTAGCACACTGGGATCCTGCTCTCCCCTAAATTTAGTTGATAAGTAACTTTTACACCTCACAATTGGCATACTGGTGCACCCATGTAAGTCCTTAGTATATGGTACTTGGGTACCCAGGGCATTGATTCAGCATGGGCTGCAGCATGTATTATGCCACCCATAGGGGGTCACGCAAACTGTGACTACTGGCCTGCTATTGCAGCCTGTGTGAAATGGTGCATGCACCTTTCACCCCAGATAGAAGGTTTGACACTGGAACCGCTACTTGACTTCGCCAGGACCCAAAATAAGACTGCCTCTAGTAGGAGGGCTCCTACTGCAACTTTGACCCCGTGCATTGCAAGGACTCTGAAACCTCCATGGCCGTGCATCCTTCAGAGTCACAAGGACTCTGCCTGCACTTAGGAAAGCATGAAGACATCTTCCTTGGAATGAAGGAGTTACTTCCCTACCTCCGCAGGCACCTCAGCATTGACGACCGGTTTGTGGATACTGCTGTCCCACGGATTCTCAAAGGCTTTACAACACAGGTGGTGGTTCTGTGGCCCTTCAGAGGTCTGACCCGTCTTCTTTGCAACTGAGAAGCCTGAGGTCCCTAGCTGGAGCTGCCTGGCTGGAACCCCTCTGCACCGTGTCTGTCGTTTCCAAGGCTTGTTGGCTCTTCAGTCCGAAGACAACCTAGCTCCAAGAAGCCCCAGCCTACAGCACTACACAGCTACAAGAACAGTGTCCTCTCTGCAACTCCTGCGATGTGCGCACCCCCGATACTATGTTGCTGAGGCCTCCCTGTACCTGCTGCCAGAGAGTCCTGATAGGGACTCCAGCGATTCCTGCTAGTTCTCCTGCTTGCTGAGGGCTGGCCTTGAATTACCTGCAAAGGTAGAGTCAACTTGCCCTTGCTGGTCCTCAAAATTCTGCAACACTTTCTTGCATTTGCCACGCCTTGGTGGTTCTTCTGACCACTGACCCCTCTGCAACCAGATGACCAGGGTGGGACAGCTCTTGGACGACTCCGGGGATCCTCCTGCATTGCCTGGACTCCACAGCTGCACTTCTTCGACCACTGTCCAACAGTAAAGCATCTCCAAGAAGAGTGGGCATTGCCGCCGGCACTGCCTGGGAACCCCGGTGTGGTCTGGACTCTGACTCGTCTTTCCTTGGGTCCTCTTCTTCTGGAATCTATGCGTGGGTTCCACAGCCCTGGTCCACGGGTTACGACAGCAGCTTGACAACCGAAGTACCCATTGACTTCAATGGGAGATTCCGATACAACTTACCTGGGCTCCCTGGTGTAGGTACTCCACTTTTTTGGTATCCACATGTGGGAGCACTATTGAACCCCCCTTGTTCCAACGGGTTTCCTCGGGATCCTCAGGCAAGGGTGCGAAAATTTGAAAACTCCTGTTGTGTCTTTCCACTTTATCCTATGGACACAGACCCGGGGTTACAACTCTGCACACGGGTGCCTGGGATGTCCTAGCTACTTACCTTTGGTGTTTGTGCTTCCCTAGTCCTAAGGGTCCTTGGGTGGTAGTTTGAGTTGGTAGTGACTTTTTGCATTCCATTTTTTAATACATGGTTTCGCTTCCTATAGGGGCCCATGTTATTTTATGCTTTTACTTAACTGTTTGAGTACATTTTTGTATGTTCATATCTCCGGTTATGAGATATACAAAAGTTAGTTTAGTGTCTGTGCTATAATAAATAATACATTATTTTTCTAATACTGGTGTGTTTCTTTCCTGTGTGTACATCACTGACTGGCCTGTGTGATATCTGCAAATGCTTTACACCCTCCTAGAAAAGTCTTAGCTGCTCTCCATAGCTACCGTTTGAGAGCTCAGGTTATCTATGAGCTCTTACACTATCACTAAGGGTTGCCTGGACTCACTACAGGGTGCCTCACCTATAGGTGTATACCATATACTGAGCCAGCCTCCTATATTGTGTCCCAGTACATTATTCTGTTTGCATCTTAGCAAGCACTGCTAGTATTTTAACACTTGAAATCCTATTCCTAGAGTTATAGTACACTTAAACCCTAGAGATACTGGCCCCTCGTTATGCAGGATGCTGCATTGATTACACATGCTTAGGTGCAAAGGGACGTACTTAGACCTCGTTTATGTATACAGTTGTTTAACATCTTTTCTTTCGGAGTTCAGGCTGTATGTGCAATTTATTTTGATTTTAATTGGGCAGCACAACCATTTTTGTTCTGAACCCTGTCGATGAAACAGTATGTTCTTTGGCCCCCTGAAACACCTTCTTGCCCTCATTGAGTTTAAATCATGTATTTTTCTTTTTAATATTTCCTTTCTTCCAATTGTATTGACCCAGCGTTTTAGTTTGTGCATTCATTTTATTGATGCTATATTTATAAAACCTTAGTTCCACATTAAGCTACGGTTGGACAGCGCTGGAACCATCAGAACTATGATGCGCACTATAAATTGACTAGTAGCCGTATGAGGCATTGACTGTATTCAGTGATTTTTGTCTTGAATTTTTATGTTTTATATTGTTTTGCATTGTATGCACTTAATGTTTTATGGAATAAAAATTCTGAAATAAACATTTAAACTGTGACACTAAACTTTTTTGCTAAATTACTTCTAAATCTGCCCGCATGTAGATGCTTGAGATTACACTCGCAGATCATGCAGAATTTGTGCCCGGGAGACCCACCTTACATAACTTATGTACTTTAATAATGTGGCTATTTTCCGGGCGCAATTAAGGGATTTGATTCCATCAAACAGCCCTATCTGTATGTAATACTTGAATGCATAGGCTTAATGGCCTTTTTTCCTTTTTTTAACATACCAAAATAACTGTACCAGTTGCCTGAAGCTTCACATCAATGACCACCTCTCTGTCAATTCCAGTACACAGTGGTCCAGACAGTGATGTCCCCTGTCACTGATCCTTTTTGCTCTGGTATCTTTGGCAGCTAAATTATTGTAACATCTTGCAAATACTCGCTGCACTTTTTAAACATACGCCTTTTAATTTCCCTTTATGATGGCAGCATTGCACTATATATTAGGAATTCCCAAGGTAGCTTAAACTCAATATCTGATAGAGACTTCTAGTTGCAGATTCCTTACCTTAGAATTTGCCCTAGGCTTCAGTCTGGATCCAAAGATTTTTCTCAAGCAGTACCCCTGCATGCTGTGAGGTAGTGTCGGTCAGCACACATTAGTCATCAGTGTCGTGTGCTCTGGACATGACAGCACAGGACCTATTTAGGCGTCACCTCAGCGCGCTGACATCAGTTATTTTTTTATGCACCTTCCAGCACCGATCCAAAGCAGAGCTACTCCTCAGTCACTTCTTGACTAGAGTTTTTTTTACTTTTTGTCAAAGTTTTTTGAGTGTTGACACTCCTGGTGCCTCGAGATATCACTTAAGACCGGGTTCAAAAACTGTGGATCCAGTAATTGGGTGATGTCCATGACAGATGAACATCCTTGCGTGCTTGTGGTGTCTGGAGCATGACCACAACCTAAAGTTGTGCTCCGAGTGCTGGGCCATGAATCCAAAAGCTTTGAGGGAGCGTTCCCTAAAGCTCATTGCGTCCTGGCGCTCAGCTCCGCGTAGCCCCTACTGTCAGTGGAGAGGAAGGTCCAGCCGCAGAGCCCCAGTTATCCATTGTCCCACTCCAAGTCCTTGGTCGGGTAAGTCGAGGCACAAAAACAAAAAGAAGTAAAAAAAAAAAAAAAAGAATAGGCCCGTCTGTCTGCTGCCAAGATGAGAGATAAGGAGTGTTGTTGTTCCAGGCCTCCGTCCTCTGAGTCTGCATCTGCGTCAGCTCTGCATTTCCCTAAGTTTCCAGGAGCTGTAACAACCCCTGCCCAGCTCCTGAGACTTTAATGAGAACATGCGCTTCATGTTTGGGCAGGCTGACGCCACTAGAGTGTCTTCGCACCCCACAGGGGCCCCCTCGGCTTCTGCACCAGCGGCTTCGGCCTTGCCTTTGGGGGGCACCCATGGATCCATTCCTGTTCCTGTATCCAAACAGGTGCCCGTCGTACCACCTCAACCTTCCCGAGCTCTGGTTCCGTCATCAATGCTCCTGATACCGTCCGTGCCCCCGGATGGCATCGACCCCATCCTCATTGCCGACTTCGACAGGGACTTTGCTCCTTGGGTTGGCTGTTGACCCCTATTCTCATGGGTTGAAGTAGATGATGATTGGGAGGGGTTGCTGGATCCTTTGTAATACCAACTGGAAGAACCCATGGACTTGGCGAATGAACCTGGGTGAGACCATGAATGTGTGAGTGAGTGTGAATGTGTCTATGTGCTGTGGTGTTTGCGTGGTTTTATGCATGTGAGTGTATGCCAGTATGAGTGATTGGGTGTATGTGTTGTGTGTATCTATGGGTGTGTGCGTGTATTTGGGAGTGTGTGTGTGTTTGGATCGGGGGTGAAGGGTGTGTGTGTTTCGATCAGGGGTGGAGGGTGTGTGTGTGAATCAGGGTGGAGGGTGTGTGTTTGGGTAGGGTGTGTGTTTGGGTAGGGTGTGTGTTTGGGTAGGGGGGTGGGTGTGTTTAGGTAGGGGGGTGTGTGTTTGGGTAGGGGGGTGTGTGTGTTTGGGTAGGGGGTGTGTGTGTTTGGGTAGGGGGGTGTGTGTGTTTGGGTAGGGGGGTGTGTGTGTTTGGGTAGGGGGGTGTGTGTTTGGGTGTAGGGGGCGTGGGTGTTTGGGTGTAGGGGGCGTGGGTGTTTGGGTGTAGGGGGCGTGGGTGTTTGGGTGTAGGGGGCGTGGGTGTTTGGGTGTAGGGGGCGTGGGTGTTTGGGTGTAGGGGGCGTGGGTGTTTGGGTGTAGGGGGCGTGGGTGTTTGGGTGTAGGGGGCGTGGGTGTTTGGGTGTAGGGGGCGTGGGTGTTTGGGTGTAGGGAGCGTGGGTGTTTGGGTAGGGGGTGTGTGTTTGGGTAGGGGGTGTGTGTTTGGGTAGGGGGTGTGTGTGTGTATGTTTGGGTAGGGGGTGTGTGTGTGTATGTTTGGGTAGGGGGTGTGTGTGTATGTTTGGGTAGGGGGTGTGTGTGTGTGTATGTTTGGGTAGGGGGTGTGTGTGTGTATGTTTGGGTAGGGGGTGTGTGTGTGTATGTTTGGGTAGGGTGTGTGTGTGTGTGTATGTTTGGGTAGGGGGTGTGTGTGTGTTTGGGGAGGGTGTGTGTGTGTGTGTGTTTGGGTAGGGGGTGTGTGTGTGTGTGTTTGGGTAGGGGTGTGTGTGTGTGTTTGGGTAGGGGGTGTGTGTGTGTGTGTGTGTTTGGGTAGGGTGTGTGTGTGTGTGTTTGGGTAGGGTGTGTGTGTGTGTGTTTGGGTAGGGTGTGTGTGTGTGTGTGTTTGGGTAGGGTGTGTGTGTGTGTGTTTGGGTAGGGTGTGTGTGTGTGTGTTTGGGTAGGGTGTGTGTGTGTGTGTTTGGTAGGGTGTGTGTGTGTGTGTTTGGTAGGGTGTGTGTGTGTGTGTTTGGGTAGGGTGTGTGTGTGTGTGTTTGGTAGGGTGTGTGTGTGTGTGTGTGTTTGGGTAGGGTGTGTGTGTGTGTGTTTGGGTAGGGTGTGTGTGTGTGTGTGTGTGTGTGTGTTTGGGTAGGGTGTGTGTGTGTGTTTGGGTAGTGTGTGTGTGTGTGTTTGGGTAGGGGGTGTGTGTGTGTGTGTGTGTTTGGGTAGGGGGTGTGTGTGTGTGTGTGTGTTTGGGTAGGGGGGGTGTGTGTGTGTTTGGTAGGGTGTGTGTGTGTGTGTGTTTGGGTAGGGTGTGTGTGTGTGTGTGTGTGTTTGGGTAGGGTGTGTGTGTGTGTGTGTGTTTGGGTAGGGTGTGTGTGTGTGTGTGTGTTTGGGTAGGGTGTGTGTGTGTGTGTTTGGGTAGTGTGTGTGTGTGTGTTTGGGTAGGGTGTGTGTGTGTGTGTGTTTGGGTAGGGTGTGTGTGTGTGTGTGTTTGGGTAGGGGGTGTGTGTGTGTGTGTGTGTTTGGGTAGGGGGTGTGTGTGTGTGTGTGTGTTTGGGTAGGGGGTGTGTGTGTGTGTTTGGGTAGGGGGGGTGTGTGTGTGTTTGGGTAGGGGGGTGTGTGTTTTGGGATAGGTGGTGGGGGTGTATACGAATATCAGGGGTGGGAGGGTTAGTGTGTTTATGGAGGGTGGGGGAGCTTTGGATGAGTGGGCGGTGTCAGGTGTGTGTTGGGGGAGCCGCCTAAGGGTGACAGGGAAGGAATTCCCTGTCACTGGTAGGGCCTACCGCCATGGTCACAACGCAATGAAAACCATGGTGGTAGGCAGGCTCATGATATCTCCAGCTCGACGGCTGATACCGCCATGGCCGTATAAGTGGAGAAGTGGTGGGTTGGCTGCAGCCAACCCACCATTCTCATAATGTGGTGGTATGTACTGCCAGCCTGTTGGCGGTACTACTGCCACATTAACACTCACCGCTGGGGTCATAATGACCCCCTTGGTCTCTTGATCCTCAAGTGACTAGGCCCTTCAGTCCCCTACAAGCCCTTGTAAATGGTACCCCTGGTACCTAGGGTACAGGAGAGGGCCCTCAAAGCTACAGCACATATGTGACACTCTGAGGGACCCAGCATCAACCTTATGCAGACTGCCATTGTAGGCTGCGTGACATGGTGTAACCTAAATTGAAAACACAACATTGCACACATCCTGTGTGCTCTGTCCCCTAAACAATGCATACAATTATATGTAAGTCACCGCTCTAGCAGCCCTTACACCCTAAGGCAGGGTGTATTATATTACATGTGAGGGCATATCTGCATGAGTATATATGCCCCTGCTATGTCTTCGTTGATTCTCAGACATAGTAAGGGAAACCATTTTAAACGCATGTTCGGAAAACTGCTCATTAAGAGTTCCCCAACAACATGATGGCTTCTCTGAATCCTGGGATGTTTGGTATCAAACATCTCTTAATTATAAACCCTCACTGACCTCAGTGATGGATTTAATAAAAAAATGCATACAGAGGGCACCTTGGAGGCACCCCCCTGAAAACCTACCAGCCACCAGTGTGTTGACTGACTGGTCCTGGCCAGTTCAGCCACCACAGACAAGTTTCTGGGCCCCCACCCTCTGGGGAGACCCAGTACTCCAGAGTCCCAGATACAAAAACCTGCACTAGGCAGAGGTGTTATCTCCTCTCCCAGGCAGGATAAACATTCCAGACGGGAAGCTTCAAAGGCTTGGCTGACTTTGTAATGCGACCAAGATCTCTTCAGATGGTGGAAATAACCACCCCTCCTGTCTTGACCCCACTTTTGGCAGCAGCGCTGGTGGGGAAAAAACATTAATTCGGAGTAGTGCCCACTTCTTGCTAGTCCCACCCCTAAGATAGACGATCTGAAATGGATGCTACCTTTTAAATTCCTCCATCTTGTATAGAAGAATTTAGGCCAGTAGGATTAGGGCTATGCCCACTTTCCAAAGGTTATGGTCATGAAAAGAGTGAAGTAATCGTAAAGGTGGGTAGCCCATTGGCTACCACTTGGCATTCGCTGCAACACCCCTAAATTCAGTATTTAGGTTGCACCCCTGAGTCCTAAAACTCAGATTCCTGTTGACCTAAGAAGAGCTGGACACCACAATGTCACACCAGCAAAGAAGACTGAAGACATCCACTGACTTGACCCAAGTCCTACTGGCCTGTCTGCAGCCTTCAAAGAACCTGCGCCCAGAAGATGACCTTGCTGCAGCCCAGCGACCACCAGAGCCTTGGGAGGACTGCCTGCCTTCAATAAAGAACAAGAACTGCTGTGGACAGCACACCTGTCCAAAAGAGACTTCTTTCTTCTTTGGAGATGTTTGTCTGAGGAACCGAGAAACCACCTCTGCACCAGACGCCCATGGCCCGAGTCCATGTGGTCTCCCAGTGCGTTGAAGGTTCCCTCAGCACTTATGACTTAGAGTCCGTCGTGGGCTGACCCCTGCCAGACTCTACAGCAACGCCTGCAGCCTAAATCCAAGGGCTCCCCCTGACTGCGACCAGCCCATTAAGCTGTTTACGATGGCAAAAGACACCCCGACACCCATAGCTCTTGGGGAGCTAGACTGTTGGTGTCCCTATGACCTCTGGCATTTTAACTTACCTGGGCAGCTGCGGGTTGACCTCTCCTGACCAGAGCCTGCGGCCTGTTTCTGAAAGTGATCTGCATTGGCTAACATTGGGAGACCAACGCTGGCACTCTGCACCCGCCTGCCAATCTGGTGCTGTGGGTGTACGTTTGGTGCTCCCTTGTGGCCTCCCTTGTCCTTGTTTCAAGCCCAGGAGATCCACCCCTCATCCCACTTGACTCAACCTATAAGCAGCCCTGCAGTGGATACCTCCTGCCTCCATTGGATAGCATTGGGTGCCCAACGCTGTGATGGCACACTGCACCCTGCCACCTGCCACCCCTGAGCTGTTGAGGATGGTGCTGCCTTGTGGCCATCCCGGTGCTTGCCTCAACCCGCGAAGACCAAACTTTGATACCACCTGTACTTACCTGGCAGCAGCGCGTCTTCAGTCACCCTCAGTCTCCATTGACTAACATTGGTCACCGACTCTGAACTAGACCTTGGCACCCATCTGCCCCCATGCTGCTGTTGGTGCACTCTTGGTATCAACCTGAACCTTGCCCGTTGCTAGCCTGAAACCCTGAAGACTGGGGTTGTAAGTTGTGTGCTTACCTGAGAAAACTCAATCTTGTTTTCCTTCCATAGGTTAACATTGAAGACTCAGAAAAATGCACTGTTGATTTTTGAAACAACAACGTATTTTTAATTTAAAAACTGCTTACCTTGTAACAAAGTTCTTGGGTTCAAAGCATATATAAAAGCAACTGTTATTTTTCTAGTTTGCTCTTCGATTTATTCTTTGAGTGTGTCTTATTTATTGCCTCTGTGAGTACAACAAATGCTTAACACAACTCCTTGATAAGCCTAGCAGCTCACCCACACTACCAGAAAAAGGGCATTAGATCTATCTATTTCTGCCTCTGCAAAACTTTGGGGAGGCACTGAACTCTGCACAGTGTACTTTATTTTAGTGCACTATATAGAGAGCCAGTTTCCTACAAGGGGCTCCTGTGAACAAGACAATCGCCCACCGCCGTAGATCTGCTCTAATTGACACAGTGTTCCTAACGCAATACCCAACCCCTGTTATTTGGTTATTTGGTTATCTAAGCCTCCACGCCCCCAGGCACATTTCCTTCTGTACCCTCAGGTAGGGAATCCTAGAGGCTGGATCAATTTGGGAAGATGTTTTCTTTCTCTACTCTGGCATTGGGGTCTGTGAACACCATATGCCTTTCGGGCCATTACATCTTTATGGGATACAGTTGCGCAGATGCTGCCACAGGTCCTGGAGGAGGCCTGTGCCATTCTCTTCCAAGCTGTTGCTGATAGGAGAGATGCAGCAAAGTTCACAATACCATGTGAGCTGGATACAGCCAACTTACTAGGCAGAGCAGTTACATTGTCGGTGGCCTTGAGGCACCCCGCCTGGTTGAAGACGTTGGGCTCTCGAGTGCTTTAAGGAGGCCCGGCTATATCGAGGTCCTCTGGCCTCGAAGCTGCCCCTCACCCCCCTCAGTCTTTTTTTGTTTTTTTGTTTTTTTCCCCTTTCATGGCTATGGAAGGGGTGCCCAGCAACATCCGTTCCCCTCCAACCACCATGCTGCACATTCTGCCCAGCCTCTACGTGGCCGGGGACGTGGCATCCAACATCCTCATGACTCAGGGAGCCAGCGGTCTAGCCAATTCACCTCCACTCTCTGCAGCGGCTTCCAAACCTTTCTAGTCTGACTCTTCCCCCACAAGGGGCCAGTTAGGGCAGGATTCACCATCACCTGCCCAGCTGTCAGTCCATCATGTCAGGCAGATGGGCTTTACAAATAGTCCAAAGGGGCACTCCCTCCCCTTCTAAACTGCCCCTCATCCAAGCCACCATCCTACGATTAGATGACGGAGGATCATTTGGCACTTCTCACTAAGGTTAGAGCTCTCTTGGACCAGGGAGCTATAGAGAGGGTTTCTATTCCAGAATTACCTTGTGGTTGTTATTCCCACTACTTTCTGGTGCCCAAAAAGGACAAGGGTCTCAGCTCTATCCTAGACCTTCTGTCCCTCAGTCTGTTCCTCAAGAAGAAGTTCAAAATGCTCACTCTGGCTCAGGTTCTTTCTGCCCTGGACCCAGGTGACTGGATGGTTGCGTTGGACCTGCAGGACCCTTATTCTTGTATTCCCGTCCTGCCTACCCACAGATGTGACTTGCGGTAAGCCATGAGTACTTACAGTTCACCTTTCTTCCCTTTGGCCTTAGCAGCGCCCCTCGGGTGTTCGCCAAGGTGATGGCAGTGTGTGGTAGCTCATCTTCGCAGATCAGAGATTTCAATCTTCCCCTAACTCGACAACTGGCTGTTAAAGACTGGCTAGCCCTAGGCTGTCACCTACCACCTCAGACTGTCAGACCTTCTACTTTTGCTGGGGTTCACTATAAACATGCCAGAGTCACACCTGACTTCTTCTCAGGCACTCCCTTTCATCAGAGCTGTTCTGGATACAATGCAGTTTCAGGCTTATCCTACCGAGCGGCAAGTCCAGGATATTCAGGCTATGATACAGCTGTTTCAGCCTCTATCCTGGATTTCGGTGAGAATGACTGAGGCTGCTGGGCCTCATCACCTCCTGTATCCTGCTGGTGACACAAACCAGGTGGCATATGCAGGTTCTGCAGTGAGACGTTCTACTGGGCACAGCATCAGGAGAATGTGGCAGACGTGGTCCAGATCTCAGAGGGAACTGCACAAGATCTACATTAGTAGCTAATAAACCACAATTGGGCCAGAGGCAGATCCCTCTCCCTTTCCCAACCAGATCTGAAAGTAGTGACAGATGAGTCACACCTGCGATGAGGCAGCCACCTTGGAGAGGCATCTGGTCTCCGGTGGAGTCTGGAGTCCCCATCAACCTATTGGAGCTCTGGGCGATCAGACTAGCACTGAAGCATTTCTTCAATCTTTTAAAGGAAAGGTAGTGCAGGTGTTCACAGATGACACCACCACCATGTGGTACTTCAACAAGGACAGCAGAGTGGGGTCGTGAACAGTTTGTCAAGAGGCTCTGCAGCTCTGGACGTGGCTGGAATGGCAGGGCATTTCCCTGGTGGTTCAACATCTGGCCGGCTCTCTGAATGCCAGAGCAAATAACTCAGCTGACAACGCTTAGTCGATCACAAATGGCGTCTCCATCTGTAGGTGGCACAATATCTCTTTCGGCAGTGGGGAGAGCTTTGGTTAGATCTCGTCACCTCCAGAGACTGCTCAATGTCAGCAGTTTTGCACTTTGGAGTTTCCAAGGTGGCAATTACTATGGCAGGCTTTTCTTCTTGAGTGGAATTCAGCCCTCCTGTACTCCTTTCCATCCATACCACTTCTGCCCATACTTTTCAAGAAGATCAAGAATGACTGGGCCAAGGTAAGCCTTATGGCTTTGGACTGGGCACAAAGTCTGGTTTCCTGAGCTATTGAGCATGGCCATTGATCCTCCGAATACACTGCCCCTTCAGGAGGATCTTTTGTCACAGCAGCAGGGGAGGGTTCTTTACCAAACCTGTCCAGTGTCCGCCTTCGTGCATGGATAGTGAGCAACAGCACCTGTCATATTGTGACCTTCTGCCTGAAGTCTGTAATTTAATTTTGGCAGCCAGGCGTCCTGCCACTAAAATGGTATACACCTGTCATTGGAAGCAATTTGTGACATTGTGCACAGACAAGTCTGTTGATCTCCTTTCTAATCCTCTTTCTGAGGTTTTGTTGTTTATCCTTTCTCTAGCCCAGCAGTGTTCTGCTATGGACACTAAGGTTATCTGTCTGCCAGTTCAGATTTTTTCTTTTGTGGTTGCCTGATCAACCTTCCTTGTTCAAGCCTCCAATTGTAAATAGGTTCCTTAAAGGCCTTGCTTGTGTTTCCTCCATTTCCATTCATTATGCCCCAATGGGATCTGAATTTGGGTCTGACTTTCCTGGTTTGCGCTCCTTTCAAGCCTCTCCACAGTTGTCCTCTCAGGCTTCTCACCTTCAAAACAGCCTTCCTTGTGGCAGTTACATCTGATCACAGAATGAGTGAGCCGCAGGCATGTCATCTATGCAGCTCTACTTTTCAATCTATCCTGACAAATTGGTGCTTTCCACTAGGGCCTGTTTTCTGCCCAAAGTGGTCACTCCCTTTCATGTAGGCCAATCCATCACCTTGCGTACTATTTATGCACCCTCGCATCCTTCTAAGGAAGAGGAGAGACTCCACCTCCTAGACCCAGAAAGAGTGTTGGCAATCTACCTTGATCATACAAAAAAAGTTCTGGGTGGATGACCAACACTTTGTAGAACATGTGGGCGCGAAAAAAGGTCGGGCAGTGCAGAAGGGGACCATCTCTAGATGGGTTGTACTCTGCATTAAGATCTACTTAGCACTGGCCAAAAAGCAACCCCTGAGGGTTTGCATGCTTATTCTACCGAGCTAAAGCTGCGACCACTGCGGTAGCACACAATGTTCCAGTCCTGGACCACTGTCAGGCATCCACGTGGGCATCTGTGCATACGTTTACCACACTACTGCCTGGAGAGTCAGATCCGTAAGGATAGGCACTATGCCAGTTCGGTCCTGCAGAACTTTCTATTATGATGTTGGTTCGCACACCCACCTCCGGGAATGATATTGCTTGAGTATCTGTTCTAAGGTAGGGAAACTGCAACTAGATGTATCTATCAGCTGGACAAGTTACTTAACTTCGGTAATGCATTATCTGGAAGAGACAATATCTAGTTGCAGATTCCTTACGCGACCCACCCACGGTCCCCACTCTGCAAACTCATTTAAATGGACAGAGACTCCCTTTCAGGGCCCAAGTTGTGACGCACCTGTGGTCAGTGTTCTTCATGGATCTGCCCTTCTGGCGTGGAAAGTCGTGAAAAGAAACTGACGTCAGCACGCCGGGGCTGTGCCTATATACGACCTGCAGCATTATATGTGGAGCTGACAATGCCGACGATGTCCGCAAAACCGATTCATGCCACCTAACGGCATTCAGGGTACTGCTTGAGAACAATCTCTGGATCCAGACTGACACCTGGGGAAATTCTGTGGTAGAGAATCTGCATTCCAATAGCAAAGTTCTGCACATGCTCATGTAATTGAGTCATTCGCTACATTCAGCATGTATGTGGAGTACTGGTTTGTGGTACTGTGTTCTAGAAATTAATGGATCCCATTTGAATGGTAAGCCTGATGGAATCCATCTTCGGTTGCCACAAGAGAAATGGTGTACAAAATGGAGGTTGAAGGAAGCCTGCCAGACAAGCATGGTGCATTGCTTTCCTGTAGCCTTTGTATTGTAGGGATGGAGGCAATCTGGTCATGTCCTACCTTTTGTCCTTACTTAACAGCATCCTGGTTAGGCATGATTAGAGGGTGTGGGGGAACCAGACACAGCCATCCATCTATTTAGAACTGCAGTATTAGCCCTGTTTGCGGCAAAGAATAGCCTTTCCATTGTGTCCATGTATTGGGAGTCCGGAAGTACATGGCTGCTAGTGCTTCCTCCTCCAGCCTGCCATCACTTGAAGACTAAGGGCCTCATTACGACCCTGGCGGCTGGCGGTAACACCGCCAACAGCCTGGTGGTGTTCCGCCATCTATTATGACTGTGGCGCAATAGCCGCGGCCATACCGCCGGCCCCTCCACTATACTGCCAGGCTTTCGCCTGGCGGTCATAATCCCCACCCGCCAGCCTGTCCACGGCAGTAAATGCTGGTGGTAAGGAGGACTTGGGGTGCCCCTGGCATGGGCAGTGCAGGGGCCCCCAGGCATAGCCCCGTCGTGCATTTCACTGCCCGAATTTAGGGCAGTGAAATGCGCGGCGGGTGCTACTGAACCTGCTGCACATCTGCATTGCCGCAGGCTCTATTACAAGCCGGCAGCAGTGTTGATGTGACTTTTCCTCTGGGCCAGCGGACGGTGACACTGTTATCGTCCGCTGGCCCAGTGGAAAAGTCATAATAGGGAGCCAGAAATACCGCCGGCACCTTGGTATTCTGGCTTCCGCAGCCTTGGCGGTCTTTTTAAAAGACCACTGAAGTTGTAATGAGGGCCTAAGTGTGTATCTTGCAAAGAATAGATTTCTAAACTGACCCATTTAATTCCAAAGTGTAGCTGAGGGGTACACAATCCCCTTCTGGAACATCAGTATAAAAGGAGGACTTGAGCATGCAGTCATTGTTTCAGGACTTCTCATTGGCCTTGAGACCCGCATAGCGCCTTGAGACCCGCACGGGTGAGTAGCGCGCTTTATAAATGTTAATGATTTGATTTGATTTGATTTGATTGACCAGTAGAGACATTACCCTGCAGTATGGTTGAGGGCAGCCAGTTTCTAGTTGGAAGAAGGAACAACACATGCAAATTCTGAAACCAGCTTTTTGAAGAACTTAGGCTATGCCTTGGATGAGGCATCACCCTGCTGACTGAGAAGGTGTCTTTGCCAGAGGATTCTGCCCAGAGTAGAGCCCTGCTGTACCCTTGATGGAGGAGCTGCCCATAAAGAAGCAGACAGACAAAGCCACAAATGATGACTGCATTGTAGTGTGTTGTGGAGGAGCTGAGCTGGTGGGACACTTCTCCACCTTGGGCCTTGACTCCTTCGTTGGCCTAGGAGAGACTAGTAGGGCTTCCTGCAGAACTAGCATAGGCCCTTCAGTGTACATCCCACCAGTAATCTGCAGGTCCCTGCTGGACCCCAGAGTACATTGTGCTGAAACAGGTCTGCGCCACATCCTGTGGTTTTATTTCTAGACGGAACTGTCTGGCATTTGCAACTGCTCCTATGACCTCTCACCACCACTGTTGTATGTGGTAGAAATTCTTAGCTGGTAGGCTCTGGGACCAACATGAACTCACTATGTTTACCAATACTGCCTGCTCTATCCAGGAAGTGGCTTGCTTGCCCTGCAAAGGAGAAATCTGCATTCAGTCTACTGTGCAACTGTGATTTTGTGTACCCACCAATTCCCCGCCCCCTCCCCCCAACAACACAATTGCATTATTGCTGCAGCAGTCCAGAGAATGTCAAACCATTGAAGTGTGCTCATCCAGATACTGATGGCATGCACACTGACAGTGTAGACCAATTGGTGAGTTCTACTGTGTGGCTGGTGTCTTTCCTAGAAAGGGTTGGCTGAAAAGCTGACATTCCACCCAGAAGTCCACAACAAGAATCTTAACACTCCTTTAGAGGGTGAGACCTTTTTTGGAAACACGGATGAGATCTTGCAGGATAATAAAACTGATACATACAATGATAGTGGTAATTCAGTACAAGTGTCCTGCTACTTTTTGAGGCTCCTGAAGATGGGTATTACAGTTGTGACCCGGGTTACTCTTTAAGTAGAGATCAGCAACAACTATATGTAGGTCACAGGCAAAAAAGAGGCGATGCTGCTATTCTGCTCCAAAGGCACCATCAAGAAAGTCTGACTTCTCAATTTTGACCTCTTTACATCTCTCCCTCTGGCTCCTGAGCGGAGGATCTCTTGACATTCCTCCAGAATGAAACACAATTACATCAAACCATTGCGGTACTGTAAGATATACAGCAATACCCTGAAGATCTTAGGAAGTCATCCTGCTGCTCACTTTAACTGGAACACCAACTCCACCCTCAGGTGCTGCAACAATAGATCCTCCCCTTAATTCCTAAATGAACCATGTAACAGGAGCAAGAAAATCAAGGCTTTCATTTCTGGTTTCCTCCTGTTGAAGAAGACGTGTGGGTTTGACCCAATCTCGGGTTTCCGAGAGCTCAAGTTCCTCAAGAAACCGTTCAAGATGGTCACTCCCAAACATGTTATTTCAGTACTACATGAAGAAAAGCTCCTCACTTAACTGGATCTGCTGGATGTTTCTTTCCATAGCCATATACACCTGCATCACAAGCTAATCGCAGGTTTTCAGTAGCTGGACAGTATAATTTCAAAACACTGCCCATTAGTCTGAAGTGTGCTGCAATAATTTTCACCATGTGACTGGCCCCATTGAAAGCCTACCAGAGTAAAGTGAGTCATCAAGTGTACCCTTAACTAAAAAACTGGCTTCTGAAAGCTCCATTGCCAGGCAAAGCCAACACATCTACTGAAATTGCCCTACAACTCTTTGGTCAGACATGTCTTAAAGTAACTGCTAAGCTCAAAAAGGTGTTACTTTGCGTGCTCACATTTCCAACCTGTGAAAAGTGGAAGCTGTATATTTCCAGTTTACAAATCATCTGTGCGCTTCATAACATTGAGTACAATTGTTTTCTCCTGCTGCCAGCTGTGGATATGCCCTGTCCGGAAGGAACTGGTGCAGCAGTGACAGGAGATGGCGGGATCGTTGGAGGAACTGCTAGGTCAGCATTTGCATGCATGTTATCATAATCACATAAAGTCTACATAAAAGTGCATGGAAAGTTGTGCACTCTTAAATGTTCTGTGCAGCCATTTAGATATTTGCTTTATTCAACATACACCTTTAGGTAGTTGGTTATACCACAGCATTTACCATCCCAACCTTTCCTCTGTTAGCTCAGTCATCCCATATAACATACAGCGAAGAGACACTCAAATAATGAGTCCAATGTATAAGAAACACTCATGCTAAATAACTGTGGGATTTGGGAAAGCTCTCCACTCTTCGTTTTAAGGGAACCCTATGTGTTTTCACAAACCTGGATTGCCGCAGTCCTTTGAAGTGGAGAGGGCTATAAGGCTGGACTTTCTCTCTTGTTTGGTTCTAATTCCTGGCTAAAGAACTGCTAGTAAAATGGGTGTAAGGAAATGACTCCTTGGCATGGTTACCCCCCTGACTTTTTGCCTTTTGTTGATGCCAGTTATGATTGAAAGTGTGCGGGGACCCTGCTAGCCAGGCCCCAGCACCAGTGTTCTTTCACTAAACTGTACCTTTGTTCCCACAATTAGCACAGCCCTGGCAGACAGAAGTCCCTTTTAAATGGTACCCCTGGTACCAAAGGGCCCTGAGGCTAGGGAAGGTCTGTATGGGCTGCAGCATATCGTATGCCACCCTGGGGATCCCTCAATCAGCACATGCACACTGCCTCACAACTTGTGTGTGCTGGTGGGGAGAAAATGACTAAGTCGACATGGCACTCTCCTCAGAGTGCCCTGCCCACCTCACACTGCCTGTGCATAGGTAAGTCACCCCTCTAGCAGGCCTTAGAGCCCTAAGGCAGGGTGCACTATACCACAGGTGAGGGCATATGTGCAGGAGCACTGTGCCCCTACAGTGTCTAAGCAAAACCTTAGACATTGTAAGTGCATGGTAGCCATAAAGAGTATATGGTCTGGGAGTTTGTCAAACACAAACTCCACAGTTCCATAATGGGTACACTGAAATCTGGGAAGTTTGGTATCAAACTTCTCCGCACAAAAAATGCACACTGATGCCAGTGTGGGATTTTTTGTAAAAATGTTAGAGATGCCCCCTGAATACCAGTCCGACTCCTAGAGCTAGGCTGACAGTTTCTGTCAGCCTGCCACAACCAGACGAGTTTCTGGCCAAATGGGGTGAGTCCCTTTGTCACTCTGTGGCCAGGAACAAAGCCTGTACTGTGTGGAGGTGCTTCTCACCTCCCCCTGCAGGAACTGTAACACCTGGCGGTGAGCATCAAAGGCTCATGCCTTTTGTTACAGAACCCAGGGCATCCCAGCTAGTGGAGATGCCTGCCCCTCTGGCCACTGCCCCTACTTTTGGCGACAAGTCAGGAGGGGTTAATGAGAAAAACAAGGAGGAGTCACCCACCACTCAGGACAGCCCCTAGGGTGTCCTGAGCTGAGGTGACCCCTGCCTTTGGAAATCCTCCATCTTGAGTGTGGAGGATTCCCCAAATAGGATTAGGGATGCGTCCCCCTCCTGTCAGAGAGAAAGCACAAAGAGGTTGTAGCAACCCTCCAGGACAGTAGCCATTGGCTACTGCCCTCCTGACACAAACACACCCCTAAATTTAGTATTTAGGGGAGACCCAGGAAATTAGATTCCTGCAACCTACACAAAGAAGGAGGACTGCTGACCTGAAAGCCCTGCAGAAACGACTGAGACGACAACTGACTTGGCCCCAGCCCTACTGGCCCGTCTCCAGATTCAAAAGAACCTGCATAGCGACGCATCCAACAGGGACCAGCAACCTCTGAGGACTCAGAGGACTGCCCTGAACCGAAGGACCAAGAAACTCCAGAGAACAGCTGCACTGTTAACCAACAGCAACATTTCTGCAACTTTGAAGCAACTCACTCTTCCCGCCGGAAGTGTGAGACTTCACACTCTGCACCCAACGCCCCCGGCTCAAGCTCCAGAGAACCAACTCTTCAGAGAGGACTCCAGGCGACTGCGACCTCGTGAGTAACCTGAGACTACCCCCCTGCAACCCTACAGCGACGCCTGCAGAGAGGATCCAGAGGCTCCCCCTGACCGCGACTGCCTGGTAACTAAGAACCGACTCCTGGACCAAGCACTGCAACCGCAGCCCCCAGGACCGAGGGGAACCACATTCCAGTGCAGGAGTGACCAGCAGGCAGCCCTTTTCCTAGCCCAGTCGGTGGCTGGCCCGAGAAGCCCCCTTGTGCCCTGCCTGCATCGCCCAAGTGACCCCTGGGTCCCGCCATTGCTTTCAGTAGCAAACCTGACACCAACTTTGCACACTGCACCTGGCTGCCCCTGTGCTGCTGAGGGTGTATTTTGTGTGCCTGTTTGTGTCCCCCCCCCCCCCCCCCCCCCCCTATGCTCTACAATACCCCCCTGGTCAGCTCCATGAGGACGCAGGTACTTGCCTGCCAGAAGTCTGGGACCGGAACACCCCTGTTCTCCATAGGCACCTATGTATTTTGGGCCCTCCTTTGACCTCTGCACCTGGCTTGGCCCTGTGTTGCTGGTGCGGTGACTTTGGGGTTCCTTGAATCCCCAACGGTGGACTGCCTATGCCCAGAAAACGGAACTTGTAAGTGCTTGACTTACCTCAGAAACTTAACCATACTTACCTCCCTCAGGAACTGTTGATTTTTGCACTGTGTCCACTTTTAAAATAGCTTATTGCCATTTTAACCTATACTGTGTGTACTACTGCTTTAATTCAAAGTTCCTTACTTGACTGTGTGGAGTACCTTGCATCTTATGTATGTATTTACTTCAAATCTTGTGGTTCTAAAATAAATTAAGAAAATATAATTGTCTATATAAAACCTATTGGCCTGGAGTAAGTCTTTGAGTGTGTGTTCCTAATTTATTGCCTGTGTGTGTACAACAAATGCTTAACACTACCCTCTGATAAGCCTACTGCTCGACCACACTACCACAAAATAGAGCATTAGCATTATCTAATTGTGCCACGATCAACCTCTAAGGGGAACCCTTGGACTCTGTGCACACTATCTCTCACTTTGAGATAGTATTCAGAGAGCCAACTTCCTACATTGGTGGATCAGCAGTGGGGGTCTAAGACTTTGCATTTGCTGGACTACTCAGCCAATACCTGATCACACGACTAAACTTCCACAAATTGTCATTAGAAACAGATTTTTGCAATTTGAACTATTTTTCTAAAATTTTAAGTCATGCTAGGGACTTGTGTAAGTACCTGTTAGCATTTCTTTTAGAGTTTAAAAGTTTGTAAAAGTTTGGATTTAAGTTCTAGAAGTAGGTTTTTAGATTCTTAAAAAGCTACCTCAGCTTTTAGAGTGATAATGTCTAGCACAGATGAGATGGTGGAACTCAACCTCACCCCTTACCTGCATCTAGGGATGTCAGAGTTAAGGACTCTCTGTAAGCTAATAAAGATAAAGACTGGGTCCAACACTACCAAACTGAGTCTCCAGCAGCTTTTGGCAGAGTTTACAAGGGACCGCCCCTCTCAGGATAATCCTATAGAGGGGAAAGTTAGTGAACAGGAGGATGATTTCCCCCCTCCTGTCCTAACCAGGGAGAACAGGGTTTCTCAAACCCTGACTCCACAAATCATAGTCAGAGAGACTGGTTCTTTTCAACAGGGGAGACCAGTAACTCTGGGAGCATTGAGGGCAGCCTCAATGAAGATAACCTCCTGTTAGCCAGGATGGCCAAAAGATTGGCTTTGGAGGGACAGCTCTTAGCCATAGAAAGGGAAAGACATGACATGGATTTAGCTCCCATCAATGGTGGCAGCAATATAAATAGGGTCAGAGAGAATACTGACATCCTAAAACTCACAAAAGGGATTGTAACAAAATACAAAGGTGGTGATGCCACCACCCAGTGGTTCACAGCTTTTGAGAGGGCGTGTGCAACCAGAAAAGTAAACAGATCTCACTGGGGTGCTATCCTTTGGGAAATGTTCACTGGAAAGTGTAGGGATAGACTCCTCACACTCTCTGGTAAAGATGCAGAATCTTATGACCTCATGAAGGCTACCCTGATTGAGGGCTTTGGATTCTCAACTGAGGAGTACAGGATTAGGTTCATGGGGGGCTCAAAAATCCTCGAGACAGACCTTGGTTGATTTTGTTGACTTCTCAGTCCAAACACTAGATGGTTGTATAACTGGCAGTGGTGTAAATGATTATGATGGGCTGTATAATTGTTTCAGTGACAAACTGCATCAACATCTGGTAGATCTAGGTCCAATTTCTGCCCAAGAACTGGGAAAGAAGGCAGGCCATTGGGTCAAGACTAGGGAAACCAAGACTTCAACAGAGTGTGGCCAAATGAAAGGGGTCACAAAGCCTCCCCAGGGGAAGTGTTGAGATATCCAAGGGAAAAAAGTAAAGAGTCTTCTACAGGGCCCCAAAAACCTGCTCAGGACTGTGGGCCCCAAGCCTCTTCACAGTCCTCAAATGGGTGTAAGGGTAAAAACTTTGATCCCAAGAAGGCCTGGTGTCGAATCTGTACTCCGCATGGACACCAAACTGGAGACAAGGCCTGTCCCAAGAAATGTCCCACAATTAATACTATTCCAGTTAGCACTAGAATAACCAGTCTCCAGGTGGGATCAACAGTGTGCCCAGAGGAAATCAGGGTTCACACTGAAGCTACATTAGTCTCTGAGGGTGGGGTGGATTTAGCCACACTTGCTGCCTGGTCGGCTAACATGCAAAAATTCAGGCAGCAGCTCTTAATCAATGGGACTAGAGTAGAAGCCCTGAGGGATACAGGTGCCAGTGTCACTATGGTGACATACAAACAGTACCTGGCTGGACAGACATGTCCAGTCACTAATGCTGACAATCAAGCTAAAGTCCATCCCATGGCAATGGTAACTTTGGAATGGGGAGGGGTCACTGGCCTGAAACAGGTGGTAGTCTCCTCTGCAATTCCAGTGGAATGTCTGCTAGGGTATGATCTGGAGTCCTCCGCATGGGCTGAGGTAGAGCTCAAGACCCATGCAGCCATGCTGGGTATCCCTAAACTGGTGTGTCAAGACAAGGGCACAGAGCAGGGCTCAGGGTGAAAAAGAAGTGTTGGAGACTGCAATAATGGCCCAACCTTGCAAGAGAAAAGGTAAGAAGACTGGAGAACCAGCTTCAACACAGCAAAAGAAACAGAACCTCTCTTCCCAGGAAGATGTTCTGTCCCTTGAGGGAACTGAGGCCATGGAGCTGGAGCCTTACCAGGTTGAGCTCTTGGGCCCAGGGGGACCCTCAAGGGAACAGTTGTGTAAGGGGCAATAAACTTGTCCTTCTTTTGAAGGCCTAAGACAGCAAGCAGCTGAGCAAGAAAAAGGAAATGTCAGTGGAACCCAAGGGGGCTATTGGGAAGATGGACTCCTTTACACTGAGGCAAGAGATCCCAAACCTGACACCACTAGGAGAGTGGTAATGTCTCAGGAGTTTAGAGAGTTCATTCTGGCCTTAGCCCATGACATTCCCCTTGCTGGTCATTTGGGACAAACCAAGATATGGAAGAGATTAGTCAACCATTTCTACTGGCCCAATATGTCCCATAAGGTAAAGGAGTTTTGCACCTCCTGTGTCACTGTCAAGCCAGTGGTAAGACAGGTGGCCTTCCAAAGGCCCACCTTATTCCACTTTCAGTGGTGGGGGGTCCCCTTTGAGAGAGTGGGAGTGGACATAGTGTGTCCACTGGAACCGCCCACAGCATCAGGGAACCAGTATATCCTAGTAGTAGTGGATCATGCTACTAGGTACCCTGAAGCAATTGCCCTTAGGTCCAATACTGCCCCTGCAGTAACCAAAGCAGTCATTGGTATTTTTACCAGAGTGGAATTTCCTAAGGAGTTGGTTTCTGACAGAGGTACCAACTTCATGTCAGCTTACCTAAAACGCATGTGGCATGAGTGTGCAGTGACTTACAAAATCACCACACCATATCATCCACAAACCTATGGTCTTGTTGAGAGATTTAACAAGACATTGAAGGGCATGATCATGGGGCTCCCTGAAAAACTCAAAAGGAGATGGGATGTCCTCTTGCCATGCCTGCTTTTCGCCTACAAAGCGGTGCCTTAGAAGGGGTTGGGTTTTCCCCCTTTGAACTTCTGTTTGGCCATCCTGTTAGGGGACAACTGGCACTTGTAAAAGAAGGCTGGGAGAGACCTCTCCATGAGCCTAAACAAGATGTGGTGGACTATGTACTAGGCCTACTTTCAAGGATGGCAGAGTACATTTAAAAGGCAAGCAAAAACCTTGAGGTCAGCTAACAACTCCAGAAGTTGTGGTATGACCAAAAGGCTGCTATGGTTGAGTTTCAGCCAGGGCAGAAAGTCAGGGTTCTGGAGCCAGTGGCTCCAAGGGTACTTCAGGACAGATGGAGTGGCCCTTACCCATTTCTTAAGCAAAAGTCAGGTCACCTACCTGGTGGACCTAGGCACTAGCAGGATCCCCAAGAGGGTGATCCGTGTGAACCACCTCAAGCTCTTTCATGATAGGGCAGATGTAAGCGTGTTAATGGTTACAGATGAAGACCAGGAAGTAGAGAGTGAACCTCTCCCTGATCTCCTCTCCACTGACCATAAAGATGGCTCAGTAGATGGAGTGATCTATTCAGACACCCTCTCTGGCCAACAGTGGGCTGACCGCAGGCAAGTCCTCCAGCAGTTTGCAGAGCTCTTTTCTTTTACTTCTGCTCAGACACACCTGTATACCCATGATGTGGACACAGGAGACTTTATGCCTGTCAAGAATAAAATATTTATATAGTCTGACCAAGTCAAGGAAAGCATCAAAGTTGAAGTCCACAAGATGCTGGAGTTGGGATTGATTGAGCACTCTGACAGTCCCTGGGCTAGCCCAGTGGTCTTGGTCCCCAAACCGCACACAAAAGATGGCAAGAGAGAGATGAAGTTTTGTGTGGACTACAGGGGGCTTAACTCTGTCACCAAGACAGATGCTCACCCCATCCGAAGGGCAGATGAGCTAATAAGTATTCGGCTGCACCTAATTTGTCTAAGTACCTTTGACTTGACAGCAGGGTACTGGCAAATAAAAATGGCACCTGGAGCAAAAGAGAAAACCGCATTCTCTACACCTGATGGGCACTAGCATTTTACTGTGATGCCCTTTGGCTTAAAGCATGCCCCTGCCACCTTTCAAAGGTTGGTGAATCAAGTCCTTGCTGGCTTGGAGTCCTTTGGTGCAGCTTATCTTGATGATATTGCTGTCTTTAGCTCCAACTGGCAGGATCACCTGGTCAACCTGAAGAAGGTTTTGCCGGCGATGCAAGCAGCAGGCCTCTCTATCAAGGCATCTACATGTCAGATAGGGCAGGGTACTGTGGTTTACTTGGGTCACCTTGTAGGTGGAGGCCAAGGTCAGCCACTCCAACCCAAGATCCAGACTATTCTGGACTGGGTAGCTCCAAAAACCCAGACTCACATCAGGGCATTTCTTGGCTTGACTGGGTACTATAGGATGTTTGTGAAGTGATATGGATCAATAGTGACACCCCTCACAGAACTGACCTCCAAGAAAATACTCAAGAAAGTGAACTGGACTGTGGACTGTCAAAAGGTCTTTGACACCCTGAAGCAAGCTATGTATACAGCACCAGTTGTGAAAGCTCCAGATTATTCTAAGCAGTTCATTGAGCAGACAGATGCCTCTGAACATGGGATAGGAGCAGTCCTGTCCCAAACAAATGATCATGGCCTTGACCATCCTGTTGCTTTTATTAGCAGAAGGTTACTCCCCAGGGAGCAGAATTGGAGTGCCATTGAGAGCGAGGACTTTGCTGTGGTTTGGTCCCTGAATAAGTTGAGACCATACCTTTTTGGTACTCACTTCATAGTTCAAACTGACCACAGACCTCTCAGATGGCTGATGCAAATGAAAGGAGATAACCCTAAACTGTTGAGGTGGTCCATATCCCTACAGGGAATAGACTTTGTAGTGGACCACAGACCTGGAACTGCCCATGCCAATGCTGATGGCCTTTCCAGTTTCTTCAACTTAGAAAATGAAGACTCTTGGGAAAGGTTAGTCTCATCCTCTTTCATTTGGAGGGGTGTGTGTGTGTAAGGAAATGCTTACTTGGTATGGTTACCCCCTGACTTTTTGCCTTTTGCTGATGCCAGTTATGATTGATAGTGTGCTGGGACCCTGCTAACCATGCCCCAGCACCAGTGTTCTTTCCCTAAAGTGTTTAATTGCTTCCACAATTGGCACAGCCCTGACACTCAGATAAGTCCCTTGTAATGGTACCCCTGGTACCAAGGGCCCTGATCCAGGGAAAGTCTCTGGACCCTCAGCGGCACAGGGGCAGCTGGGTGCAGTGTGCCAAGTTGGTGTCAGGTTAGCTATTGAAAGCAATGGAGGGACCCAGGGGTCACTTAGGCGATGCAGGCAGAGCACGGGGGCTTCTCGGGCCAGCCACTGACTGGGCTAGGAAGAGGGCCGCCTGCTGGTCACTCCTGCACTGGTAGGTGGTTCCTCTCGGTCCTGGGGGGTGCGAGTACAGTGGTGACTGCTAACCAGGCCCCAGCATTCTTCCACTACAAATGTACCATTGTTTCCACAATTGGCACACCCCTGGCACACAGATAAGTCCCTTGAAAAAGGTACCAAGGGCACTGTGACCAGGGAAAGTCTCTAAGGGCTGCAGCATGTGTTGGCCACCCTTAGGGACCCCTCACCTAAACATGCACACTGCCATTGCAGATTGTGTGTGTTGGTGGGGAGAAAAAGTCGACATGCCATCCCCCCTCAGGGTGCCATGCACACAAAATATTGCCTGTGACATAGGTAAGTTACCCCTCTAGCAGGCCTTACAGCCCTAAGACAGGGTGCACTGTACCACAGGTGAGGGCATAGCTGCATGAGCAATGTGCCCTTACAGTGTCTAAGTCCATTCTTAGACATTGTAAGTACAGAGTGGCCCTATTAATTATATGGTCTGGGAGTTTGTCAAAAACAAACTCCACATCTCAATAATGGCTACACTGAATACTGGGATGTTTGATATCAAAACTCTCAGAATAATAAACCCACACTGATGCCAGTGTTGGATTTATTAAAAAATGCACACAGAAGGTATCTTAGAGATGCCTGCTGTATTTTACCCAATCCTTCATTGCCAGCCTTCTGCTGAGAGGCGAGTTTCTGACCCCATGGGGTGAGGGCCTTTGTGCCCTCCAAGGCCAGAAACAAAGCCTGCTCTGCGTGGCTTCACACCTCCTAATACCTAGTAGTGAGGCTCAGGCTTCGTGTTACAATGCTCCAGGGCACTCCAGCTAGTGGAGGTGCCCGTCCCCTGGACACAGCCCCCACTTTTGCCGGCAAGTCCACGGGAGATAATGAAAAAAACAAGGAGGAGTCACCCACCAGTCAGGGCAGCCCCTAAGGTGTCCTGAGCTGAGGTGACCCCTGCCTTCATCTTGAGTTTGGAGGATTCCCCCAATAGGATTAGGGATGTGCCCCCCCCTCCCCTCAGGGAGGAGGAACAAATGGGGTGTAGCCACCCTCCAGGACAGTAACCATTGGCTACTGCCCTCCCAGACCTAAACACACCCCTAAATTTAGGATTTAGGGCCACCCTAGAACCCAGGAAATCAGATTCCTGCAACCTGAACTAAAAAAGGACTGCAGACCTACAAGCCCGCAGACGACGACAACTGCTTTGGCCCCAGCCCTACCGGCCTGTCTCCTGACTCGAAAACCTGCAACCAGTGACGCATCGAACAGGGACCAGCGACCCCTGAAGCCTCAGAGGACTGCCCTGACCCCCAGGACCATGAAACTCCTGTGAGTAGCAGTTCTGCTCAACAACCTGCAACAAACTTGCAACTTCACGTGAGACTTCACACTCTGCACCCAACGCCCCCGGCTCGAGATCAAGAGAACAAACACCACAGGGAGGACTCCCAAGCAACTGCGACCTCATGAGTAGCCTGAGACGACTCCCCTGGACACCCACACCAACGCATGCAAAGAGAATCCAGAGGATCCCCCTGACCACGACTGCCTGTAACAAGGGATCCGACGCCTGGACCAAGCACTGCACCAGCAGGCCCCAGGACCTGTAGGAACCGAACCTCAGTGCAGGAGTGACCACCAGGAGACCCTCTGCCTAACCCAGTTGGTGGCTGGCCAGAGAAGCCACCCTGTGCCCTGCCTGCACCGCCAGAGTGACCCCCTGGGTCCCTCCATTGTTTCCTATACAAAACCAGACGCCTGCTTTGCACACTGCACCCGTCCGCCCCTGTGCCGCTGAGGGTGTGTTTTGTGTGCCTACTTGTGTCCCCCCCTCCCCCCCCCCTCCCCCCCCCCCTCCCCCCCCAGTGCTCTACAAAACCCCCCTGGTCTTCCCCCCGAGACTGGAACTGGAGCACCCCTGTTCTCCATAGGCAACCATGTGTTTTGGGCACCTCTTTGACCTCTGCACCTGACCGGCCCTGAGCTGCTGGTGTGATAACTTTGGGGTCGCCTTGAACCCCCAACGGCGGGCTGCCTATGCCCAGGACCTGAGACTTGTAAGTGTCTTACTTACCTCACAATCTAACCAACACTTACCTCCCCCAGGAACTGTTGATTTTTGCACTGTCTACTTTTAAAATAGCTTATTGCCATTTTAACAAAAACTGTATATGTTATTGCTCTAACTCAAAGTTCTTAACTTACCTGTGTGGAGTACCTTGCATTTTATGTATTTACTTCAAATCTTTAACTTGTGGTTCTAAAAATAAATTAAGAAAATATATTTTTCTATATAAAAACTATTGGCCTGGAGTATGTCTTTGAGTGGGTGTTCCTCATTTATTGCCTGTGTGTGTACAACAAATGCTTAACACTACCCTCTGATAAGCCTACTGCTCGACCACACAACCACAAAATAGAGCATTAGAATTATCTAATTTTGCCACTATCTTACCTCTAAGGAGAACCCTTTGACTCTGTGCACACTATCTCTCACTTTGAGATAGTATATACAGAGCCAACTTCCTACAATGGGTCAGACTGAAGTCTTTGTGAAAGGGCTCAGATGGCTTTGAGGATGTTGAGTGTTTTCCTTCATGTGCTTCCAAGTCATTTTTTGGACTATATGGATAAAGGTCCCTAAAGAAAGTAACATAATTAGTGAATTTGTGATGTAAGGGAAGTACTTATAGAGGAATAACATTGCCCTTATAAATAGATGGATGGCTGTCTGGTGTCCCACACCCTGTAATCATGCCTAACCTGGATGCTGTTATGGAAAGACAAAAGGCAGGATATGACTGTGTGAATTACATAATAAAACAGTACACTTTTAATGCGTCACACATATCTGCAGTCTAGTTATCATCAGTCCCAAATTAAGGCAAAGCCCCAACAAACTTATTTTATACTGAAGACTTTTAAAACTGCCGAATTATGTGATGCACTGGTCAGAGCTCTTTTTACCCAAATGGGGTTTTCTTACAGCGATTGTCCTTTCAAGGTGGTTGTTAGTGGATCAAGGTGCACTTAATAGTAGTCAAGCTGAGAGGATACAAGTGTCAAAAGATTGAGTGTGAACATGGGAGAAGTTATGAGGCACCTTTTGAATGTCTTAGGCATTCCAGATCTGTGCAGAACAGCAGAGGTGAAATTTCAGGTACCTCTAGCCAGAGAAAGGATATTTTTAAGAAACGTTATTTTGATGAATTTATGCACAAAATATTTTCTCTCATTGTCATGATCAGCATCTGAACCTAATGCATGCTAGTATGGAGTTACCAAGGGAAACAAGGATGCCCCTTAAAAGACATATATTCATTCCCCCTGTCCTTGCCACAACATTATCTGCTCAATGCCAAAACATATGTTTATAGTTCTGCTAAGTAAAAAGGCCTTGGCCGTTAGCCACAGACTGTTGGAGAGAGGAACATCTCATTTTCTAGGATCTCTGTATAAAGTACTAATGACTTTTAGCTTGTTCCAAAGGAAGGGCAATTTAGGACTGAGTATGCTGAACTTACTGTTGGTAGGTAAAATATTATGATTGATCAAGATTCAAATTTAAGTTAACTATCTGTCCTGAACTGACAAACTAGTAAATGTAATCTTCAACATTTCTTTAGTTTTAAAGGATAAGAAGAACAAAGAGAAAAAATCCAAGGACCCTTTAAGATTTAAGGCAAAAAAGAAGAAAAAGAAGAAAAAAAAATCAAAGCCAGGTAACGTCAGATATTTAGTGAATGCTTTGCTATTACTGAGGATCCCTTCATCAATAACAGTGTGATTTGAATATTGTACAAACATTAGAATGTTTCTGCGCATCTGTTTGGTCAGGGAGCAGGGCTTGAGAAAAACGATCTGTTCAAAAGTACAACTTATTTTTGGGTTGGGAGAATCCCAGTTTTGTGCCCCCTAGTCCTGCTTGGCAAATGCAGCCGGAACCCGGTTAAGGATTCCGCTTCCATCCACCCAAATAAACTACATTTTATAGCCCTCTTGCTTTGTATGGCGGATGAAACAGTGCCTGGTCCATTCAGAAAAGAGAGATTTGCATTTCTTCTTTCATGTTTAGGTCTTGCCTGAGACAGTTGCTTGTGAGGCATTTTGTTTACTAGAAGGGGCTTGGAGCCAGCCATTCCCTCATCCGTTGGGGTTCATGGCAGACCATTAGTCACAGGTCTTGGAGTTGTGTTTATGCTCCAAATACCAGAGGCATACCAGATGCATTGTGGAAAAGATACCAGACACACTCAACATAAGTCCAATTTCAGTACTGAGTGAATTCACAGTAAAGATGCGTAGGAAACTGATGAAGTTCAAATCGTTTATTGGCACACAATGGTATTCCTCTACAGCTGACACGTGTTTAGTCACACCTGTGACTTTTTCAAGGCAAAAAGTTTTTTGTTTTTTTTTCAGAATGGTATTTTCCCGTATTTAGGTGGCTTCATAAGAAGATACATGTGGGTTTGAACAAGAGATGCGAGGCTGGCAGTAAGCCGGGAAGTAAAATCTTAGTCCAATTTCAGAGACGTCTACTTCCAACTTGCATTCAGTTATATAGTAACTGTAGGAGGCTGGCTCAGTATATGGTGTACATCAATAGGTGAGGCGCCTTGTACTGAGTCTAAGTAACCGTTTGTGATAGTGTAGGCAGCTCTAGATAACCAGAGCTCGATTAAGGGTAACTGTGGAGAGCAGCTAAGGCTTATCCAGTAAGGTGTAAAGTGGTTGCAAATACACAGGTCAGTCAGTGAGGTACACACAGGAAAGAATCACACCTGTCTTCCAACAGTATGTAATATTTATTATAACTCACACTCTAGGACTAACTTTGGTATACCTACTAACTAGAGATATGGTCATACAAAAATATACTTAACAAAAGGTAACTAAAGTCATAAGATATTGTGGCCCCCTGTGGGGACGGGAGCTGGGGGCAAACCATATAGTTGGGAAAATAAAATAGAATGAGAAACTCAATCCCAACCCAAGGACCCTTAGGCTTGGAGAAGTATTAAAACCTCAAAGGTCATTTAGTTTGATTTCCCAGGCACCTGTTGGCAGAGTAGAAATCTTGACTCGGTTTCTTTAGGCTAACATGGGGAGGTCGCTGTTGGAGTTTTTGCGTTTTAGGACCCTTCCCTGAGGACCCGGAGGAAACCAGTTGGGACAAGGGAGGTTGTATAGTGCCCCCACCTGTGGATGCCCATAGCAGTGGCGTACTGACACCAGGGAGTCCAAGTGCATAGGAGTGAAGTTGTGTCGGAACCTCCCGCTGAAGTCAGTGGGTATCTTGGTTGTCCAGCTGCTGTCATGACCTGTGGACCAGGTCGGTGGAAACCAGATGTGGATTCCTGAAGAAGAGGACCCAGGGAGAGAGTGAGCAGTCTAGGCCACCCAGAGGTTCCCAGGCGGTGCAGGAGGGCTATGCCCACCCTTCTCTTTGAGGCTTCCTGAAGGACAGTGGACGAAGAAATGCAGCTGTGGAGTCTAGGTGATGCAGGAGGATCCCGGGAGTTCATGAGCTGTCTCATGCCGATCATCAGATTGCAGAGGGATCAATGGTCAGCAGGACCACCGACAAGCCTTGGCAAATGCAGAGAAGCATTGCATGGAGTTTGCAGGTTTTGTGGGGACCAGCAAGGTCCTCCTAACCCAACCTTGGCAGGTCTGGTCAGGGCCAGCTCTCAGCAAGTAGGAGAGCCAGCAGGAGTTGTTAGAGCCCCCCAGCAGTAGACTCTAGCAGCAGGCAGAGGGAGTCACAGGGAGGCCTCAGCAGCACAGCAAAGGGGATGCCCACGTTGCAGGAGCTGCAGAGAGTACGTCTTTCTCTGAGCTGGAATGTACTGGAGGCTGGGGCATCTTGGAGCTAGGAGGTCTTCTGGCTTAAGAGCCAACAAGCAGATGCAGTGCACAGGGGTTCCAGCCAAACAGCTCCAGCAAGGGACCAGAAACTTCCCAGTTGCAAGGAAGCTAGGTCAGACCTCTGGAGAGCCACAGAACCACCACCCGTGTTGTAGAGCCTTGGAGAGTCCGTTTGATAGCAGGATGCACAAGCCAGTCTGTGTTGAGGTGCCTGCAGATAAAGGGGAATGACTCCTTGGCTCCAAGGGGAAATCCTTCTTGCTTTCCTAAGTGCAGGCAGAGTCCTAGTGTCTCTGGAGGATGCAGGACCATGGGGCTGCAGAAGTATTTCCAGAACTTAGAAACAAAGTTGAAGTAGGAGCCCTCCATCAGGTTACGGGCTTGCATCTGGCTCCAGGGAATAACAGCAGCAGTTCTAGTGTCCATGTTTCAGAGTAGACTTGCATACGGTTTCGGAAGTCTTGGAGACAATTCTAGGGTCACACCCAGAGGGAAGCACTTCAGTAACCCAGGAAGGGGATGGAGACTTACTGCAGAGACCCACCTATCAGAGGGGTTCAGGGACATCACTCAGCTGGACTAACCAGTCAAATGCTCCTAGGGACCTCTGCTCATCATATTTCCAAAACATCAGAATCAAGTGGCCATCTGGCAGAGCTCTGTGCACCACCCTAGCGGAGGAGCTGGGCAAGGGGGGTGGTAATGCCGCAGTCCTTTGTGTGGTTTAGTGCAAGGGCGGGAACTGGGTGTCCCTGCACTGGTGCACACCGGTTTTTGTAAGGAGGGCACCAAATGTGCCCTTCAAAGCTGTCTGGTGGCGCTCAGAGGCACCCCTACACCAGCCCAGAAACACCTATTTCTAAAGAAGAGGTGGTCACACCTCTATCTTATAGGAAATCCTTTGTTCTGCCTTCCCCTGCCCGAGATAGGCTCGGCAGCAGGAGGCCAGAACAGTGTCTGGGGTCGGCAGCAGCACGGGCTGACATGCAGACACTGCACATGTAGACATGGGGAATCCCTTAGCTAACCCCCTGAGTACATGGTCTTGTGCAACTATCACTGGAATTGGTGCAGTTGCATGATTCCAATGTTTGATACCAAATATGCCTGTTCATTGAAGCAGTTATGTAGTTGGACAACTCGTGTTGACCTGTGTTCACTACATATATTAAAGTGGCTTACCCTCACTTACAAAGCCCTTTGAATGGAGTCTGGGGTTTGTAGGGGCACCTCGCTCATGCAGGTGTGCCCTCACACTTAAAACCATGCACCCTGTGTAAGAAAATACCCTCTTTTTGGCATTGTTATCCCCACGTTCTGCCTGCTGTCAGTGTGTTTTTTGACTGTGTTCACTGGCCTCCTTCTAATCAGGACTCCAGTGACTGTGTTCTCTCCCTCTAAATTTGGTTATTCATGACTTTGTGCACCCCACAATTGGCATACTGGTGCCCCCATGTAAGTCCCTAGTGTATGGTACCTAGGTACCCAGGGCACCAGGGGTTCCCCAAGGGCTGCAGCATGTATTAAGCCACCCATGAGAGCCCATGAAAAATGTGTCTGCAGGGCTGCCACTGCAGCCGGCGTGAATAGGTGCATGCACCCTTTAACTACAGGTCACTGCACCTGGTCACTATTAGTCAACCCCATGGCAGAGCCTCCTAGCCTAGATGGCAGGGTGCAAGTACCTGTGTGTCAGGGCACTCGTGCATGAGCAGAGCTGCCCCCATGAACTCCAGCTCCATTTTCCTGGACTTTATGAGTGTGGGGACGCCACTTTACACGTGTATCGGACATAAGTCACTACCTGTGTCCAGTTACATAATGGTATCTCTGACCCTAGGCATGTTTGTATCAAACATGTCAGAACCATACCCCAGTGCTGTTGTCAGTATTTGTTGTATGATTCCATGCACTCTCTGGGATCCTTTGAGGACCCCCAGCTTTGTTCCTACCAGTTTGCAGGGTTTTCCCGGGCAGACTGTGCTGCTGCCATCCTACAGGTGGGTTTCTGCCCTCCTGCTGGTTGAACAGCTCAAGCCCAGGAAGGCAGAAAAAAGGATTTCCTTTGGGAGAGAGGGGGAACACCCTCTTCCTTTGGAAATAGGTGTTACATGGCTTGAGAGGGGTAGCCTTCCAAGCCACTAGTACGCTTTGAAGGGCAAATTTGGAGCCCTCCATGCATAAACCAGTCTACACCAGTTCCGGAACCTCCAGTCCCTGCTCTGGCGCGAAACTGGACAATGGAAAGGTGAGTGACCACTCCCCTGTCCATCACCACCCCAGGGGTGGGGCCTAGAGATCCTCCAGGTGGCCACTTGATTCTGCCATCTTGAATCCAAGAAGGGCAGAGGCCTCTGGAAGCATCTGAGTGCCCCGGTGAGGCAGGTGCCGTCACAGCCTCCTCCATGATAGGTGATCACCCTCTCTGCAATGTTTACTTCAACTTCTGACCGCGGCTGGACTTCACAGGAACCACCAATCTGCAGCTCCAGCAACGATTTCGCTCTGCAACATTGTTTCCTCGGCTCCTTCCAGTAACTGCAATATTTCCCTGGCTGTCCATCCTCTGAGGGCGGCAAGTCTTTAGTCTGCAGCAAGATGGAATTTTCCTTGGAGTGAAGGAGTCACTCCCCTGCACATGCAGGCACCAGCTGCCACGACAACCGGCCACGTGGATCCTGCAACACAGGTGGTGGTCTGAAGTGGTCACTTCGATCCTCTCTACCAGCTTTTCAACTTGGGAGGTGGTGAGTCTTTGTCTCTCTTTGTAGGACTGTACCCCTGTGCACCGCAGCTCTTGCAGCTACCAAGGCTTGGTGGCTCTTCTTCCAAGGGATTTTCAGGCTCCATGTAGCCCCGGCCTCCAGCACTCTTCTCTGCAACGCGTAGTCTCCTGCCTGCTGCTACAGCAACGTGAACTCCTTTCCAGGTGTGCTGAGTTGGCCTCACTGCAACTCCTGTGCCTGCTACCTGTGAGTTGCCTGAGGGGGCTGTTTCCTCGACTTCTGGCTCTCTTCATTGCTGAGGGTCGCCTGGGACTCCCCTCCTTGGGTTGAGCCCCCTTGGACCTTCCTGGTCCCCAACTCTTCATCTGTAACTCTTGCCTTTGCCAAGGTTTGGTGGGGGTTTTTCCACACCACTGACGGACAACAACTCTTCTTCCGACGTGGGACATCGACTGCATCACTCCTGGAACTCTTCTTCTGCTCCTGTGCTGCATAACCGACTCCTGGTCTTCACCGTCAACCTGGTCCTGCATCTCCAGAAGGGTGGGTAGTGGCTCCTTCCACAACGGAACTCTCTAACTAGAACTCGACTTGGTCCCCTTCATTTGCAGGTCCTCTTCTGTCAGGATTCATCTTCTGTTTCTTCCAGTATTCCTTGGGTCTTGCACAGCCTTTTACAAAGTTCATCTGTGGGTTTGGGAAAAAACAGGTACTTACCTCTTCTTTGATGGTCGCTGAAGGGCACTCTTGTACTTACCTTTTGGGGTTCCTAGTTCTTCCTAGTTCCTCCAGCACCCCCCTATTGATTTCACTTACCTGGGTGGAGGCCTGCCTTTCTCATTCCATTTTTTAAATATATGGTTTGGTGTCCTTCTAGGGTCTCTATTGTTTACTGTTATTTCACCATTTTAAATTGCTTTCTATGCCAATTCCTGATTACTAAGGTGTATATAATAGTGTGGTTATTCACCTGCTAGTAGAGTATTGCCTATACAGTATTTTAGTATTTGTGTTACTGTAGTAAAGTACCTTTATTCTTGTAACACTGTGTTTTTTTCATGCGTGCGAGTGCTGTGTGACTTCAGTGGTATTGTATAAGCTTTGAATGTATTCTAGATAAGCCTTTGCTGCTCATCCACTACTACCTCTAAAGAGCCTGGCTTTCTAGACACTGACTATGCCTCACTAATAGGGGATACCTGGACCTGGTATACGGCGATAACACCATAGGTGCTCACAACACACCAGGCCAGCTTCTTACATCCTGCCCTTGGGCTAAAGGGCCTACCTTAGGGGTGACTTACATGGTCAGCGTGCAGTGACCATGATATAAGGCAAACCTTATATCTGGAGTGAAAGGTGCATGCACCATTTCACGCAGGCTGCAATGGCAGTCCCAGTTTGCATGGGCCTTATTGGGTAGTTCAATACATGCTGCAGCCCATGGGGACCCCCTGGGATACCAATACCCTGGGTACCTAAGTACTAGGGACTTACATGAGCGCACCAGTGTGGCAGTTGTGGGGTGTAAAAGTTACCTTGCAACTGAATTTAAGGGATAGAGCACTGACAAAGGGGTCCTGGTTAGCAGGATCCCAGAGTGCTACAGTCTAACCCAGTAAGGTATTTTTGTGAGTCAAAAATGTCCGTAGTAAGCTGTGACGGTAATGTCTAATCACATAAGAAATCCCAGAGAAGGTTATTTCAAACTCTCATTTCATCATTTGAAATAGTAACTCTTTGGCAGGTCTGGGTCTGTCACAGACATCTACCTCTGAAAGGCAGGATATGGTTTGAAGCTTGTGGGCTTCTTGGGAGACGTTCCTGGCACACCAGGAGATTAAATCTTGAAAGAAGCCAGCCAAAAAAGTCAGAGGTTGGTTGTCTTTGGATCTGCGCACTACTATGCACATGACATCTGGCGCGAACAAAGCATAGCTGAGCAACCTCAACTACCGGCATGCAAGGGTACTGCTTGAAAATGTATGGATTCCCCCGTGGAATGCTTTACTCTACTATAGTACCTATGGCCAGGTTTTCCAACTTTGCTTACTGAACAAGATTTTTTTTTCACTAGGAATACAATAAGCGGGCTTATTGAGGCTGCTGTAATAAACTGCATAATAGGTTAGCTGAATTTCTTCTAAAGCTGGAGTTAACTCTTAAGATTCTTTTTTTTTGGGGGGGGGTACACCTCCCCTTTGTCTTTGTGTCATCAGAATAGGCTAACCTTTTCGTTTTTTTTTTTTTTTTTTTTTATTTTTTTTTTACAAATAATTGTTTGATAGTGATCTATATAAGCTCACAGTGATTCACAGGAGTTCCTGTGTTAGTGAAAAAAACAGGATCTGCTGGGTAGTTTAGTTTTAATATATCCAATAATAGAGCAGGAGAAGTTGCCCCACTGTACCACACATAGGTATCTTCAGTACGTTCATGAACAATCCACTGATAGTCACTGTAATGGAATAAGGGTTTGGGATATCCTCCTTTCATCAGAGCGTCAAAACATCTGAAGTTAGGACATTGTCACTGTGATGTATAAAAGATAACTTCTGGCTGTGCTTAAATTCAACAGTATTGCCACTTTATCTGATGTTCTGCCCTTGAGAATAGTTTTTTATTTTTTGGCTTTTGAAAAGACTAAATATTTGAGCTGCAATGCAGCTCCCTGCAGGAGTTGACTCATTTTGATTTTTAATGTACTTGCAAATATTTTCTTAATAATAGATTCTATTTATGATTACAGTGAAGATACCCACAAGTAACATTCCCATATGCTAATGTAAACCCTCGTTTTATTATAAGAATTTAAAACCATTCATTATTAATTTCCTAATAATACGCTTTCATTGATTTTAAAGTGCCAAGTTTCTGGAGTCTGGTGTAAAGAACAGGGGAAACTGGGCAATATTTTGCTTGAGTATTACTGGCAAATATATAGTTAGAATCTAGTGATTGATAAGGAAGCCTTAGGCAATTTTCTGGCTGTGCTAAATATTCCTACTCTCATCTAGGAAGATGTGGAAAATATATCCCACTGTTTTTCAAATGAATTACTGGTTGAGGTGGTTAAAAGTCTAATGGCAAAGTGTGTGGTCCAGATGGCTTTCCGGACAAATTTGATAAATCGTTCCTGGAGGTTCTAGTGGATTATTATTGGTTGCTAATGCCATGTTCCACAACAGCCCCATACCGACATCGTTTACTATAGGGAATGTGGTCATTATTCGTAATTTAAAAAAAAAAAAAAAAATGGGATGTGGAAGACCCAAATTCTTATTGTCCAATCACGTTGTTAAATTCAGTCTAAAATATCAAAATGAAATTACTAGCTAATAGATTTTATTCCATAGCGGCAAAATTAATTCGTCAGAATTGTTTTATAGCTGTACTGCAGTTTGGAACAAATACACATTATTTAGCTGAGGCGTTGAATTATCTCTGAGTCAATAGTATTCCTGCCATAGTTCTCCTATTGGATGCAGAGAAGGCATTCAACATAGTGGTCTATGAAACTCTTTTCTGTATTTTAGCTAAGTTTGGGATACCTACTCGGATCATGAGGTTGCTAGATAAAGTGTATAAGAATGCAGAGGCAAGGATTAAATACCACTGATGTGAAAGTTTGTCGTGGTACTTGGCAGGGATGTCCCCTGTCATCTTTTTTTGCTTTTTTTATTGAACCGTTCGTGATGGCGATAAGGGAGAAAAGAGGTATTCACCCTCCAATACCACAGATGGAGAAGATACAATTATATGCTAGTGATATGGTGTTGCTTTTGGATGTTAATTGGGGTTTGTAGGAAAAGGCCTCATTTATTTTTTTATTTTTTTATAAATATATATAGATATATATATATGTTCGATGGCATGTGTAGCTGCAGATACACATGCTTTGCACATCCTGCCATCTAGTGTTGTGCTCGGAGTGTTACAAGTTGTTTTTCTTCGAAGAAGTCTTTTCAAGTCACAAGATCGAGGGACTCCTCCCCTTTTGGCTCCATTGCGCATGGGCGTCAACTCCATCTTAGATAGTTTTTTTTCCACCATTGGGTTCGGACGTGTTCTCTTTCGCTCCGCGTTTCGGTTCGGAAAGATAGTTAGAATCTTGGAAAATTAGACGGTATTGTTTGCGTTCGGTATCGGGTTAGTTACAACAGATCGACACCGACTTTTGAAGAGCTCCGGTGGCCCTTCGGGGTTTTTTTTTTTTGATCCCCCGTCGGGGCCTGGTCGGCCCGACCACGTGTCTCTTCGAGGCTGATGGAACGGACCCCATTCCGCTTCTGCACCAATGTCACAACAAGTATCCTTATGCAGATCAGCATCTGGTCTGTAACTTGTGTTTGTCTCCAGAACACAGAGAAGATACTTGTGAAGCCTGTCGAGCGTTTCGGTCGAGGAAGACATTAAGAGACCGAAGGGCAAGAAGACTGCAAATGGCGTCGGCGCCGACAGAACAAAGACACTTGGAGGAGGAAGAAGAAACCTTCTCCATCCAGGAGTCTGACTCGGACGAGGTTGATCACGAAGAGACGCCTAAAACCGTGAGTAAGACGTCGACACACAAAACTCACGAGAAGACCACAAAAGCCCAGGGGACCCCACCGCCAGCAGGCCATGGCTTAACCCGAAAAATAGGTGACCGATCGTCGGCACCGAAAAAGGGCACGCATGTGTCAAAGTCATCCGACTCCGGTCGAGATACTGGCACACAGCAAACTCGAGCCCGAGACAGCGGGTCCGAGCAAGTTCGGCACCGAGAGGGAGGCACCGAAACGAGTCTGCACCGAGAGACCGGGACGCCGAAAGTAAAGAAAGTGTTGTCGGAGCCGAAAAAGGCTACCGAAAAGGTTTCCATTCCGAAACATCCAGCCTCGGAACCGAAATCAGGTTCCTACACAGAGGAACAGGGACTGTCCTCCCAAATGCAAGGACATAAGTTCGGACAAGAACTAGAGTCAATGGAGCCAGACTACACCCAGAGAAGGCTCCACATCCAAAAGGACACAGGGAAGATAAGTACTCTTCCCCCAATTAGGATGAAAAGAAGACTTGCCTTTCAAGAAAAGGACAAGCAGCCACAGGCAAAGGTGGCAAGACAAACAAATCCGCCACCGTCTCCACCACCATCAACGCACCCATCACCGGTAGCCACTACACCACTGATGCAATCCCCAACTCATACTGGAATGAGTCAGGATGATCCCGACGCATGGGATCTTTATGATGCGCCAGTGTCAGATAACAGCCCAGACTGTTACCCAGCGAGGCCGTCGCCACCTGAGGACAGTACAGCCTACAAACAGGTGGTGTCAAGAGCAGCGGCATTTCATAATGTCACCTTGCATGCAGAACCTATTGAGGATGACTTTTTGTTTAACACACTATCCTCCACTCATAGCCAATACCAAAGCTTACCTATGCTACCTGGAATGCTAAAACACTCCAAACAGGTGTTTCAGGAGCCTGTGAAGGGCAGGGCCATAACTCCAAGGGTGGAGAAAAAGTACAAGCCACCGCCAACAGACCCTGTATATATCACGCAGCAATTAACACCAGACTCTGTGGTAGTGGGTGCCAGCTCACAAGAGAGCAAACTCTCACACCTCGGGAGACGCACCACCTCCAGACAAGGAGAGTCGCAAGTTCAACGCTGCGAGGAAAAGGGTTGCGGCCAACCAATGGCGCATTGCCAACTCACAAGCACTGCTGGCAAGATATGATAGGGCTCATTGGGACGAAATGCAGCATTTCATTGAACACTTACCCAAAGAGTTTAAAAAAAGGGCACAACAAGTGGTGGAGGAAGGACAAAGTATCTCAAATAATCAGATACGGTCAGCAATGGATGCAGCAGATACAGCTGCTAGGACAGTAAATACAGCAGTAACCATAAGGAGACACGCATGGTTGCGTACGTCAGGATTCAAGCTGGAAATACAACAAGCCGTGCTGAATATGCCTTTTAACGGACAGCAGTTGTTTGGCCCGGAGGTGGACACTGCTATCGAAAAACTTAAAAAAGACACTGATACGGCCAAAACCATAGGCGCACTCTACTCCCCACAGAGCAGAGGCACATTTAGCAAAACACAGTTTAGAGGGGGGTTTCGAGGACAAACTACAGAACTCACAACCTCACAAACAAGGCCCACTCATCAGAGCCAATATCAGCGGGGAAGTTTTCGGGGACAATATAGAGGGGGACAATTCCAAAAGAGTAGAGGGAAGTACCAAAGTCCCAAAACTCCTCAAAACAAGCAGTGACTCCCACGTCACAAATCCCCAACACATAACACCTGTGGGGGGGAGACTAACCAAGTTTTACAAACATTGGGAGGAAATAACATCAGACACTTGGGTCCTAGCAATTATCCAGCATGGTTATTGCATAGAATTTCTCAAATTCCCTCCAAACGTCCCACCTAAAACACACAATATGTCAAAACAACACATGGATCTTCTAGGACTAGAGGTCCAAGCATTGCTACAAAAAGGAGCAATAGAATTAGTACCAATTCAACAGAAAGGAGCAGGAGTTTACTCTCTCTACTTTCTCATACCCAAAAAGGACAAGACTCTAAGACCTATATTAGATCTCAGAACATTAAATACCTACATCAAATCACATCACTTTCACATGGTGACATTACAGGACGTAATCCCACTGCTCAAACAACAAGACTACATGACAACACTAGATCTAAAGGATGCATATTTCCATATACCCATACATCCTTCACACAGAAAGTACTTAAGGTTTGTATTCCAAGGGGTATGTTACCAATTCAAGGTGTTGCCATTCGGAATAACAACTGCGCCAAGAGTTTTTACAAAATGCCTGGCAGTGGTAGCTGCACATATCAGAAGGCAGCAAATACATGTGTTCCCGTACCTAGACGATTGGTTAATCAAAACCAACACGCTAGAACGGTGTTCACAACCCACAAAGTACGTCATAGAAACCCTCCACAAACTAGGTTTCTCCATCAACTACGCGAAGTCACACCTTTTGCCGTGTCAGACACAGCAATACTTAGGGGCGACAATCAACACAGCAAAAGGGATTGCCACTCCAAGTCCACAAAGGGTGCAGACATTTCACAGTGTAATACAGGCCATGTATCCAAAACAAAGAATACAAGTCAAAATGGTGATGAAACTCCTAGCCATGATGTCCTCATGCATAGCCATTGTCCCAAACGCAAGGTTGCACATGCGGCCCTAACAACAGTGCCTAGCGTCATAATGGTCACAGGCACAGGGTCAACTTCTAGATTTAGTGTTGATAGACCCCCAAACATACACCTCGCTTCAATGGTGGAACAATATAAATTTAAACCAAGGGCGGCCTTTCCAAGACCCAGTGCCACAATACGTAATAACGACAGATGCCTCCATGATAGGGTGGGGAGCACACCTCAATCAACACAGCATCCAGGGACAATGGGACACTCAGCAAAGACAGTTTCACATAAATCACTTAGAACTACTGGCAGTATTTCTAGCGTTAAAGGCTTTTCAACCCATAATAAGCCACAAACACATTCTTGTCAAAACAGACAACATGACAACAATGTATTACCTAAACAAACAGGGAGGGACACACTCAACACATTTGTCTCCTGGCACAGAGAATATGGCATTGGGCAATTCACAACCATATTCGCCTAATAGCACAGTTTATTCCAGGGATTCAGAATCAGTTAGCAGACAATCTCTCTCGGGATCACCAACAGATCCACGAATGGGAGATTCACCCCCAAATACTGAACACTTACTTCCAAAGCTGGGGAACACCACAAATAGACCTATTTGCAACAAAGGAAAATGCAAAATGCCGAAACTTCGCATCCAGGTACCCACAAGATCAGTCTCAGGGCAATGCGTTATGGATGAGTTGGTCAGGGATATTTGTATACGCTTTCCCCCTCTCCCACTCCTTCCGTATCTGGTAAACTAGTTGTCAAAACAAACTCAAACTCATACTAATAGCACCAACTTGGGCAAGACAACCTTGGTACACAACACTACTAGACCTCTCAGTAGTGCCTCATGTCAAACTACCGAACAGACCAGATCTGTTAACTCAACACAAACAACAGATCAGACACCCAAATCCAGCATCGCTGAATCTAGCAATTTGTCTGAAGTCTTAGAGTTCGGACACTTAGACCTTACACAGGAATGTATGGAAGTCATAAAACAAGCTAGGAAACCTACCACTAGACATTGCTATGCAAATAAGTGGAAAAGATTTGTTTATTATTGCCATAATAATCAAATTCAACCCTTACACGCATCTGCCAAAGACATCGTAAGCTACTTACTACATTTGCAAAAATCAAAGCTAGCTTTTTCATCCATTAAGATACATCTTACCGCAATTTCAGCTTACCTGGAAATCGCGCACTCCACTTCACTATTTAGGATACCAGTCATAAAAGCATTTATGGAAGGCCTAAAGAGAATTATACCACCAAGAACACCACCAGTTCCTTCATGGAACCTCAACATTGTCTTAACACGACTCATGGGTCCACCTTTTGAGCCCATGCACTCTTGTGAAATGCAATACTTAACATGGAAAGTTGCATTTCTAATTGCCATCACATCTCTAAGAGTAAGTGAGATTCAAGCATTTACCATACAAGAACCATTTATTCAAATACACAAGCATAAAGTTGTTCTACGGACAAATCCTAAATTTTTACCAAAAGTCATATCACCGTTCCACTTGAATCAAACAGTAGAATTACCAGTGTTCTTCCCACAGCCAGATTCTGTAGCTGAAAGAGCACTACATACATTAGACATCAAAAGAGCGTTAATGTACTACATTGACAGAACAAAACAAATTCGGAAAACAAAACAATTATTTGTTGCTTTCCAAAAACATCATATAGGAAATCCAATTTCCAAACAAGGCATTGCTAGATGGATAGTTAAATGCATTCAAACTTGCTATCTCAAAGCAAGAAGACAACTGCCTATTACACCAAAGGCACATTCAACTAGAAAGAAAGGTGCTACTGTGGCCTTTCTAGGAAACATTCCAATGACTGAAATATGTAAGGCAGCCACATGGTCTACGCCTCATACGTTTACCAAGCACTATTGCCTGCATGTGTTAACAGCACAACAAGCCACAGTAGGCCAAGCAGTACTACGAACTTTGTTTCAGACAACTTCAACTCCTACAGGCTGAACCCCCGCTTTTGGGGAGATTACTGCTTACTAGTCTATGCAAAGCATGTGTATCTGCAGCTACACATGCCATCGAACGGAAAATGTCACTTACCCAGTGTACATCTGTTTGTGGCATGAGACGCTGCAGATTCACATGCGCCCACCCGCCTCCCCGGGAGCCTGTAGCCGTTTCGAAGTTGATCTTCAACATTTGTAAATATTTGTAAATATATCACTTTAAACTACATTATGTACATACATATTTACTCCATTGCAATGGCACTATTACTGTAATACACAACTCCTACCTCACCCTCTGCGGGGAAAACAATCTAAGATGGAGTCGACGCCCATGCGCAATGGAGCCGAAAGGGGAGGAATCCCTAGATCTCGTGACTCGAAAAGACTTCTTCGAAGTAAAACAACTTGTAACACTCCGAGCCCAACACTAGATGGCGGGATGTGCAAAGCATGTGAATCTGCAGCGTCTCATGCCACGAACAGATGTACACTGGGTAAGTGACATTTTCCATATATATATATATATATATATATATATATATATATATATATATATATAAAAAGGAGCTACGGGGCTATAACATAAACCGAAAGAAAACTGAAGTTATTCTTTGCAGCTGTTAATCTGATAGAAACTTCTAGTTGCAGATTCCTTACCTTTGAATTTCCCCAGGCGCCGGACTGGATCCTGAGATTTTTTTCTTCAAGCAGTACCCCTGCGAGCCGTTAGGTGGCGTCGGTCTTCTCCACGGGTGTCGTTGGCGTTGTGATGACGTTGCGGTCGTATATAGGTACCACCCTGGCACGCTGACGTCAGTTCTTTTCTTTCCACGCCAATCCAGAGAAGATCTACCCTACTCATTTTTTGACTAATTGCAACATTTTGTCGAATTCGTTTTTGACTGGCTTTGGTGCATCGAGTGATGTTGGGTAAGACCGTATTTAAGCCCTGTGACTACTTTCACCGCATGATGTCGATGACAGATCCATACCTCGTGTGCCTCGGGTGTATGGAGCGCAACCACGATCCAAAGTCGTGCTTCGAGTGTCGGCTAATGAACCCTAAAGCTTTGAGGGAGCGATCCTTGAAGCTCAAGGCGGCCTGACACTCGACTCTACTTCATGCTGGTCCGGTTAGAGAGGAAGGTCAGGAGACTGGTCGTGGAGTCACCACAATTCTTCTTCTTCCAAGTCATCTGGGCATTTGGGTAAAAAGAAGTCAAAGAAGGCGAATCATTCTTTGACGTTGCCCCGTCACTCACACAACGTGATGCAGGAAGAGTGTCAACACTCTAGCCCTCTATCCTTGGAGCATCAGTCTGGGTCCGCTCCACACCTCCCCGAATTTCCAGGAGCCGGGGTTACCCCTGCCCAACTTAAGGAGTTCTGTGAGGCCATGCGCCTCATTTTGGATAGCTTGACCCACCCTCAGCGCCATCAGGCCCAGGGGAGTCGGTGAGGGCCTCCTCAGGTTCAAAGTCGGCGACTTCTGTCCCAGCTCCGGAGGGCACCTCAGGATCTGCTTCCGGATCTGTCCCGACACCAGTCGTGCCTACACAACCTTACCAGGCATCAGGTCAGACATCAACGCTTCCTGCGTCGATTGGGCCCCGACGACCCAGAGCCAGAACAATGTCGCCCCTCATGACCCAGAGCCAGAATAATGTCACTCGACACAGATCCCATTTTCCATGGGCTCTGCTATGCCTAGGGTTGATCCTGAACCCTATTACTATGGGTATGGATAGGGAGATAGTGTCGCTGGACCCTTTAGAAGACCAGCTTGAGCCTGACTGGACTGGGTACAGGATTTGGGTGATGCCAGTGGGTTGAACACCTCCCCTCACCCTGGCATGTTCTCTCCCCGTACCGTGGCTACGGAGGAGGGAGCGTCTTATTCTATGGTGGTGAGAAGGGCAGCTAGGGTTTTGAACCTCAAGCGTTCTTCGTTCAGGAGGTTAGGTCTGGCCTCCACAGAAGTGCTTCAGCCTGAGGCCTCCAACTTGGAACCCCTTCTTCCCTTCAACAAAGCACTTACAGACGTCCTATTGGGGACCTGGTCCTAACCCAGCACAGGGGCTCCTGTGAAAAGGCCGATTGCCCACCTCCATCGGCCTGCGCTGAATGACCAAAATGTCCTTATCCAACACCCTACGCATGAGAGACTTGTCTTCTAGGCTTCTTCATCCTCTGGTGTATTCCCTACCTCTTCCCCGGAAAGAGAATCAAAACGACTGGACAACTTAGGGAAGGAGATGTTTTCTTCTGCCAGTTTAGCGCTACGGTCCATGAACACCACATGCCTGTTGGGCTGCTAATCCCATACTCTCTGGGATACGGTCGCACAAGTGCTGCCTCAAGTTCTGGAAGAGGCGTGGATTGTTCTCTCCCAAGCGATGACAAATGGGAGATATGGGAAAGTGCCACTGTTGGCATGGTTGCCCCGGCCCCCACCACCACTTTTTGCCTAGTGTTGAAGCCAACTTTGATTGAAGTATGCTGCGACCCTGCTAAGGACCCAGCACCAGTGTCTTTCCATAAAACTGTACCTTTGTTTCCACAATTGGCACAGCCCTGGCACACAGTTAATTCCCTTGTAAAAGGTACCCATGGTACCAAAGGCCCTGTGGCCAGGCAAGGTCTCTTAAGGGCTGCAGCATGTATTATGCCACCCTAGGGAACGCCTCACTCAGTACTTGCACACTGCCTTGCAGCTTGTGAGTGCTGGTGGGGGGGAAATGACGTGGCACTCCCCTCAGAGTAAATAAATGAAAATACACTGTTCCAGTAAAGGCTGTCAAACTAGGAGACCCATAGTCTCAGGAGCAAGGGCCCTCAAGCATCACAATGTATGACTAGCATCATCATCGGGAATTGCTCCTCACCAGGCCGGCACTGCAATGCCTGGTGGGCACCCTGATGTGGGGGCTCTGAACCGAACTCTTCTGATAGTGACTGGTAGATTCAATTATACAGACTGCGATGCTTAGAATCAGCACCAGTACACAAAAGAGGAAAAAGAGGTTAAAATTGGTTATTCATCCACCAAACACCATCATTTATTCAATCTGATTAAACAAGGATGAAGACCAAGATTAAAATCAAAAAATTTAAAGCAACAAATTGAGAAATAATGTTCAATACCTTTCAAAAATAAAGATACTACAGAAAGCCCTAGATATTAAAAGGACCTCTGTGCTAAGGTCGACATGTTTCGCGTCTAGTGGTCCAGCCGGATCCATTGACGCTTCATCAGGACCTACAAAAAAAGTTTTTAACACCTCTTCAACACAGAATCTCAAATTAGGATACTTAACACTGGTCACTTACATTTAAGTAGACTGGTTAACACAGGTCACCCTAGAAAACAGCAGCATAAGAAACATACCGACAGTACCCAAAATATAAATTATACGGGTAATTACAAACATATACAAGTGATGGGTCATACAAAAGAAAGGAACGTGACAAATCATGCTTACCAACCGCAAATAGAGACCAGGTTCCCTAGGAGGCACGTTTCAAGGACTCAGTGACACTAAGCGCAGTAAATAACAACAAAATCAATGTCTTTTGTTACAACATGAATGTAAATCCACTGATGCTATATCCATTGATGTGAGAAGTTCTTAAATAGATTAAAAAGAACCTCTGTTTATAAATAAACAAGTGGCAGTAAATAGTGGTGCTATAAATAAATCGGTTGCCGATATTGACATATCCAAACTAATTTCCTTGTGTCTGAAATTATGTTGAAAAGGTTACAACACGTAATATAATGAGTCCACTGCATCTTCAAAAAAATCCCGAAATTACAGCAGTGGATCATCGTCTGATGGGTGGAGTACAGACGATAACCAACCTCAACCTTTTTATAATTATCCTCCATATCCTATACATCAACCCATGTCCTGGCAACCACCTTACCCTTTCTTCCAACCACGACCAATGATGCCTTTTGCTCCTTTTTTAGGCCGGGGCAGAGGCAGAGGCAGAAGGAGAGGAAGAGGCAGACACATCCAGTGGTCCAAAGACGAACCCCAGATGGTTACCAGGAGTCCGATAAAAAAATCCTCTGACGAAGACTTAGTTGTTAATCTTTCAACTAAACAACTCACGGAAGAAGAAACTAAGGTGCTTAATAAGGGTTTAGGGTTTGTCCCTACCCCTCAAGAGGATCTCTTCCGTCTACACATTGAACTAGCCCAATTCTTCCGCAAAATTTGCTTGCATTTTTTCTTCAAGGATAAAATAGTGGAACCCCAGACGTCTGATTCTGGTTTAAAAAAAACCTCAGTCTTCGTTCCACCACCGGTAACCATGCCAAGCGAAGTTCTGACTTTTGAAAAAGCAGTGTTAGCTGATTTACACAAATTACATCCCAAACAGACTTACATTAATACCCCGACTAAAGAGAAGAGATCCCTTCTATCCTTAGCTTCAGATCCTGATATAACTATTAAACAGGCTGATAAGGGCGGGGCAATCGTGATAATGGATTCCACTGATTATAGATGTGAGTGCCTACGTCTTTTGAGTGATTCCACCTATTATGCTAAAATCCGTTGTGATCCTACTGGAAGATTACAGACCCAGATTAGAAGCCTTATTGAAGAAGCTAGGAACAACTTGTGAATTTTTGGATACACTCCATCCCCGCATCCCATACTTCTATTGTTTACCAAAAATCTACAAAGGGAGGAGACCCCCTCCTGGGCGTCCTATTGTATCTGGTTAGGGTTCCGTATTGGAACCACTATCGATCTTCTGTGACAACTTTTACAACCTTTAGTGAGGAGATCCTCTACCTATTTAAAAGACACTAAAGATGTGCTGAATCTAATTGAAGCCATTAATGATTCTAATATCGTACAGGGTATTATTACTTTGGATGTGGAGGCACTATATACCAACATTCCCCAAGAAGCAACTCTACAAGTGATTGAGACTGCTTTGCAAGAAGTGTCTACTACCCTGTCTTCCCCTGTTTCTTTCTTTATACAATGTGCTAGGTTGGCTTTGACAGAAAACTTCTTCCTTTTTGAGGATCAATTTATTTTGCCATCAGATTCAAGGCACATCTATGGGCAGCACCTTTGCTCCTAGTCTGGCCTGCCTTTATATGTATGATTTTGAGAAGAAACATATCTTATCGCCAATCAATCCTCACTTCGATTACATCAAATTATGGCGTCGCTATATAGACGACATTTTGATCGTTTGGCAAGGCCCGCTGACCCTGGCTGATGAATTCACAACATGGATCAATACTCTTGACCCCTTCTTGAAATTTACTGCCACTGTGTCTGATTCACAACTACCTTTTTTAGATCTGATGATTACTATCAACAATGGTAAATTACTTACCAGTGTTTACCATAAGCCCACAGATCATAACTCTCTTTTACTTTATGAGAGTCACCATCCGAAATCCTTGTGGGATAACTTACCCTTTGGCCAGTTCCTACGTCTGAGACGTAATTGCAGCTTTCCCAGAGAATTTGAACATCAAGCTGACTCCCTTCAAAATAAACTCTTTGATCAACACTATCCGTCAAGAATTATCAATCAAGCACGGAAGAGAGCCAGGAATAACAATAGAGAAGCTTTGTTGTCTACCATGGAAAAGAGGCCCCAGCCCAGGTTGACGTGTATCCACATACACTCCTTTATCTAATTCAGTTAAGAAACTGATTAGTAAAAGGTGGTCTATCCTCACGAGCAGTGGTTGCAACATACCAAGGCCCCTGTTTGCCTTTAAACGGACTGCCAACATCAAAGACCTTGTGGTCCACACACGTCCACAAATCTCATGTGACCCCCCCACCCAAAAGACGTTATGGGGCCTCCCACCAGTGGAGGGCCACCATCCTTGTGGTAATTGCAACGTGTGTTGTCTGAATAGGCACTTAACACCACTGGATCTCGGCTCTGTGGGTACTTGGTATCTCCAAAAACATAACAATTGTAACACTAGGAACTGTATCTACATGATATCATGCCCTTGCGACTTACGTTACATTGGTATGACATCCAGACCTGTTAAGACACGCATTAATGAGCACAGAAGCAACATCAGATGCAAAAAGAGTACTAAAAAACTTAGTGCGCACTTCTTGGAGGCCCAACATTCTCCTGAAGATCTTTGGTGGGTGGTAATAGAAGCACCAAGAATCCGTCCGACGATCCTGGGGCTTTATTCAGGATTGAACAAAGATGCGTGTTTAAATTAGGGACTTATCTACGGGGGTTAAATGATGATATCCCCTGGACTTCCCTCTCACCATAAGTGGATTACCTACATTTTGTTTCCATTCAGTCACTATCTGATAAACAACGAGACATAGCCGCAACATTTTTGCCTAGAGTATAATTACCATACTAGGCATTTTATTTAATTTTACTTGTTGGCACATTACAAAAAAAATATTCTTTAACAATGGCCTTTCTCCAACCTATTTTTGTATATTTATTTTTGGTTTTACCTTCTTTTTGCATTGAAATTTTGTTTTCCTTTCCTTTTTAGGATTACTAATTGTATAGTTTTTCCCTTTTTTCCATAATTTTTCTTCCTGCTTGTGGTTGCTCCGTCAGATTGACTATGGGCGTAGTCTATTTTCAGGGTATATGGACTACTCTGCAATCGGTTGAGATAGTCTGCTCTTTATTTCCATGCTGAATAGGACTCACGTTAGTCCCTCGTTTATTTCCACTATTGTAGACGTGCACGGACCCAGTTTCCTGGTTTCCGCGGCATCTATTTAAAACTCTGACGGTGTCTGATCCGGCTGTTTCCGGGTCGCCCGTTTCAGAGAGTAGGTCTAATACCATGGACCGGGATAACTACGTGAGTAAATTGTGTGCACACACAGTTTGGTGCAATTAGTTTCGATCGGCTATTCTTTGGGGTAATAAGGTTGGACTTTAATCTTTTTGCCTAACTATATTACGTGTTGTAATCTTTTCAACATAATTTCTGACACAAGGAAATTAGTTTGGATATCTCAATATAGGCAACCGATTTATTTATAGCACCACTATTTACTGCCACTTGTTTATTTATTATCGGAGGTTCTTTTTAATCTATTTAAGAACTTCTCATATCAATGGCTATAGCATCAGTGGATTTACATTCATGTTGTAACAAAAGACATTGATTTTGTTATTTACTGCGCTTAGTGTCACTTTGAGTCCTTGAAACGTGCCTCCCAAGGAACCTGGTCTCTATTTGGGGTTGGTAAGCATGATTTGTCACGTTCCTTTCTTTTGTTTGACCCATTACTTGTATATGTTTGTAATTACCCGTATAATTTATATTTTGGGTACTGTCAGTATGTTTTTTATGTTTCTGTTTTCTAGGGTGACCTGTGTTAACCAGTCTACTTAAATGTAAGTGACCGGTGTTAAGTATCCTAATTTGAGATCCTGTGTTGAAGAGGTGTTAAAAACGTTTTTTGTAGGTCCTGATGAAGCGTCAATGGATCCGGCTGGACCAGTAGACGCGAAACATGTCGACCTTAGCACTGAGGTCCTTTTAATATCTAGGGCTTTCTGTAGTATCTTTATTTTTGAAAGGTATTGAGCATTATTTCTCAGTTTGTTACTTTCAATTTTTTGATTTTAATCTTGGTCTTCATCCTTGTTTAATCAGATTGAATAAATGATGGTGCTTGGTGGATGAATAACCAATTTTAACCTCTTTTTCCTCTTTTGTGTACTGGTGCTGAATTCTAAGCATCGCAGTCTGTATAGTTGAATCTACAAGTCACTGTCAGAAGAGTTCGGTTCAGAGCCCCCACATCGGGGTGCCCACCAGGCATTGCAGTGCCGGCCTGGTGAGGAGCAATCCCCGATGATGATGCAAGTCATCCATTGTGATGCTTGAGGGCCCTTGCTCCTGAGACTATGGGTCTCCTAGTTTGACAGCCTTTACTGGAACAGTGTATTTTCATTTATTTACTATTATTGGGAGACTGTACACTGGACCGTTTAAACTCCCGGTCCCCCCCCCCCCATTAACTCACTCCCCTCAGAGTGCCATGCCCACAACCCACTGCTTGTGGCATAGTTAAGTCACCCCTCTAACAGGCCTTACAGCCCTAAGGCAGGGTGCACTTGTACCACAGGTGAGGGCATAGCTGCATGAGCAATATGCCCCTACAGAGTCTAAGCACATTCTTAGACTTTGTAATTGCAGTGTAGCCATATTGAGTATATGGTCTGGGAGTTTGTCATTATGACCTGCACAGCACCATAGTGGCTTCACTGAATACTGGGAAGTTTGGTATTAAACGTCGCAGCACAATAAATCCACACTGATGCCAGTGTGGGATTTATTGAAAAATGCACACATAGGGCATCTTAGCAATGCCCCATGTATGCTAGCCCAACTGCTAGTGTAGGACCGGCCGGTCTGTGCCAGCCTGCCACAACCAGACAAGTTTCTGACCACATAGGGTGAGTGCCTTTGTGCACTCCGTGGTCAGAAACAAAGCCTGTCCTGATTTCAGTGTAGCCTTTATGGAACTGTGGAGTTTTTGTTTGCTAGAGGGGTGACTTACCTATGCCACAGGCAGTGGGTTGTGGGCATGACACTCTGAGGGGAGTGTAATGTCGACTTAGTCATGTCTACTTAGTCTTTTCTCCCCACCAGCACACACAAGCTGTGAGAAAGTGTGCATGTGCTGAGTGATGGGTCCCTAGGGTGGCATAAAACATGCTGCAGCCCTTAGAGACCTTCCCTGGCCACAGGACCCTTGGTACCAGGGTTACCTGTTACAAGGGACTTATCTATGTGCCAGGGCTGTGCCAAGTGTGGGAACAAAAGTACAGTTTAGGGGAAGAACACTGGTGCTGGGGCCTGGTTTGCAGGATCCCAGCACACTTTAAATCTTAACTAGCATAAACAAAAGGCTAAACGTTAGGGGGGTAACCATGCCAAGAGAGGCATTTCCCTACAAGAAGGAAGACAACTGCTTTGGCCCCAGCCCTACCGGCCTGCCTCCTGCTTCAAAGAACCTGCGAAACGACCAGTGACACGTCCAGTGGGCCCAGTGACCTCTGCCAGATTCAGAGGACTGCACTGCACCCAAAAGGACCAAGAACTCCCAAGGACAGTGGCTCTGTCTGAAGAAACCTACAACTAAGGACTCTCGCCTCACTCCAGATGCGCAAGTCTTGACTCATGTGTACTCGACGCCCACTGCCCGTGTCCAGGTGGTTCACCCAGCAAGAGTGGGTCCCCAGGCTATTGCGAGCAAGTGCCCCCCCTGGGTTGACCTCGCCACCCCTCCACAACGATGCCTACATAGGGAATCCCGAGGACCCCCTCTGACTGGGAAGCTCCAGATGATGATATCCGATGCCTAAAGACACACTGCACCCGCAGCCCTACGGCCTTGGAGAAAACGACACCTGGTGCCTCAGCGTTCAGGAGGCGTCCCTCTTCCCTGTCCAACCGGTGGTGTACCCAAGACACCTACCTGGACCTCGCATGCAGCCTCTGAGTAACCCCTGGGGTCTCCATATAGACCAGTATTGGAACCCTGAAGACCTGTTTGCACCCTGCCGTCCCTGTGCCGCTGAGGGTGTGTTTGGTGCCTCGTTGTGGCCCCTCCAGTGCTCTTCTAATCCACACTGGTCTGCCCTCCGAGTCGCGGGTACTTACCTGCTGGCTGACCGGATTCAGAGTACCTCTGTCTCCATAGGAGCTCACGTTAAATTTGCTCAACTTTGACCTCTGCACTCGGCTGGCCCCGTATTGCTGGTAGTGGGTGTTTGGGGTTAACTTGAACCCCAACCGGTGGACTTGCTAAAACCTGAAGACTGAGACTGAAAGTGTTATACTTACCTGTAAACAGATCTAACTTTTCTTCCCACCAGGAACAGTTTGATAATTGTAGAGTCCATTTTTTAAATAGCTTTTTGCCAATAATTTAAAAACTGTATCTGATAGAGACTTCTAGTTGCAGATTCCTTACCTTTGAATTTCCCCAGGCATCAGTCTGGATCCGGACATTTTTCTTCAAGCAGTACCTCTGCGCGCCGTCAGGTGGCGTTGGTCGATTCCACGGGTGTCGTTGCCGTCATATTCGCCGTGATGACGTCGCAGTCATATATAGGCGCCACCCCGGCGCTCTGATGTCAGTTATTTTCTTTCCACACCAGCCTTACGTGCAGATTCGGAGAGAGCTACCTAAGTAATTTTTTAACTACGTCGACACTTTTGACGAATTCTTTTGACGAGGTCGTGGATGCGTCGAGGGATGTCCCGCAAGACCGGTTTCAAGCCCTGCAACTCATGTCAACGAACGATGCCGGTGACGGATCTGCACCTCGTGTGTCTTTGGCGCCTGGGGCGCGATGATGACCCGAAGTCGTGCTCCCAGTGTTGGGCTATGAACCCGAAAGCTTTGAGGGAGCGGCCCGACATTCGACTCCAAGACGCTCACGGTCATGTTCCAGAGGAAGGTGTCAACCGGCTGCGGAGTCACCACCACTCTTCATCCTCAAAGTCATCAGGAAATTTGGGTCACAAGAAGAAGTCGAAGAAGGACAAGCGTTTTTTGACTTCACCCCGTCGCATGGATGAAGTCGGACCGGCAAGAGCATTGTCCTCAGAGCCTTCATCTGGGTCGGCTCCGTGCTTCCCCGACTTCCCGGGAGCCGGAGCCACCCCTGCCCAGCTCAAAGAATTTAATGAGGCAATGCCCCTCATTTTTGGGCAGACCGACCTTCCATTGGCACCCTCGGGCACAGGTGAGTTGGTGGGGCCCCCTCGGGTTTTAAGTTGTCGGCTTCGGCCACGGCTCCAGAGGGCTCCTCCGGATCCAATCGCAGATCTGTCCCGACGCCGGTCGTGCCACAGCGACATTCCCTGGCTTCAGGGTCAAATGTTGACGATCCCGACGTCGGTTGCGCCCACAATTGACGCAGATCCCATCCTCATACCCGACAACCCAGAGCCGGAACGACGCCACTCAACGCCGATTCCGTTCTCTATGGGCTCTCCTGGACCCAGGGTTGATCCAGATCCTTATGCTTATGCTTATGGGTATGGATAGGGGGAGAGTTTTGAGAGGACAGTGGACCCTTTAGAATACTAGCTTGACCCCCAAATGGACTGGGTGCAGGATTTGGGTGATGCCAGTGGCCTAGGCACCTCCCCTGACACTGGTATGCTCTCTCCTCCTACCGTGGCTATGGAGGAGGGTGCCTCATATTCCATGGTGGTGAGCAGGGCCTAATAGCCTAACCAACATGCTTCAGCTGGAGTCGTCTTCCTCTGAACCCCTTATTCCCTTTAACGAGGCACTGACAGACGTTATTTTGGGTACTTGGTCCAGACCTATCACAGGGGCTCCAGTGAATAGGACGATTGCCCACTGCCATCGGCCTGTACCGACAGACCCAAAATTGCTCACCCCACACCCCACGTCTGAGAGCCTTGTCATCCAGGCTTCCTCTTCATCTGGCGCATTCCCTGCCGCACCCGCAGATAGGGAATCAAAAAGACTGGACAATTTAGGGAAGAAGTTATTTTCTTCCAACAGTCTAGCGCTGTGGTCTGGGAACACTGCATGCCTTTTGGCCTGCTATTCCCATACTCTCTGGGATAGGGTCACGCCAGTGCTGCCTAGAGTTCCGTGGGCGTACTGGACTATCCTTTTCCCAAGACGTAACAGATGGGAGGGATGCAGCGAAGTTCATGATTCATTGTGGACTGGATACGTCCGACTCTCTGAGAAGATTGGATGCATCAACGGTGGCATTGAGACCCCATGCCTGGCTGAGAACATCTAGCTTTTCAGGGGATGTCCAGCAATCCTTGATGGACATGCCTTTCATGGCACACTTCTGAGATAAGGCGGACTCAGCGCTCGAGTCCTTTAAGGATTCCTGAGCCACGACCCGATCCTGTGGCCTTGCACCTTCTCCTAGACCCCAGCATTCCGCCTTTCGTGGCTACGGAAGGGGCACCCAACCGCGTCCATTCCCCCATGGCCATAGACCCGCTCATGCTGTACAGACCCTGCGCTGCTGCGGATGTGGGATCCCATGCCCTCAGGGAGCCAGCGGGTCGCCCAGTCCATTCCATCCCCCGCTTCAGCCTCCAAACCTTCCTAGTCCGAGTGTACACCAGGAACCAGTTGGCGGCAGGATTTGCCATCACCTGTCCCAAAGGCAATCCATTACCTCGGACAGGTGGGTCCTCCAGATAGTCCAAAAGGGCTACTCCCTCCCATTCAAGACATCTCCTCCAGCCATGCCACCTGCATACAATTGAATATCGGCGCATTATATGCGCTTCTCAAGCCCTTTTGGCCAAAGGAGCTTTACAGAGGGTTCTGTTGCCAGAAGTAGGTCTGATCCCGCTACTTTCTGGTGTCGAAAAAGGACACGGGTCTTCGTCCTATATTAGATCTTCAGTATCTCAACTTCTTCCTCAAAAAGGAGAAGTTTTAAATGCTGAAATTGGCTCAGGTCCTATCTGCCCTTAATCCCAGAGACTGGATGGTAGAGTTGGACTTGCAAGATGCATACTTCCACATTCCCGTCTTGCCGGCCCACAGACGTTACCTACGATTCATAGTAGGTCACGAGCACTTTCAGTTTACAATGCTCCCCTTTGGCCTTACCAGTGCCCCTCAGGTGTTCATGAAATTGATGGTAGTGGTGGCAGCTCATCTGCACAGGTTAGGGATCCCAGTCCTCCCCTACCTCGACGATGGACTGTTGAAAGTGAACTCGCCCCAGACAGTCAACTCCCACCTCCAGACTACGGTGAACCTTTTGCATTAAATGGGGTTTACTATCAGTGTGCCAAAGTCACACCTGACTCCTTCTAAGACGTTCCCTTTCATCAGAGCTGTTCTGGACACAGTGCAGTTTCAGGCATATCCTCACGAAAAGCGAGTCCAGGATATTCGGGCTATTACACCGATGTTTCAGCCTCTGTCCTGGATTTCCGTTAGAATGACTCAGGCTGCTGGGCATCCTGGCCTCCTGCATCCTGCTAGTTCTAAAGGCCAGATGGCATATGTGGGCTCTGCAGTGGGATCTGAAGTTCCAGTAGGTGCAGCATCAGGGTAATCTCTCAAACAAGGTCCAGATCTCGGAAGGATCCGGGAGAGACCTGCAGTGGTGGTTAACGAATCAGGGTTGGGTCAACAGCAGATCCCTCTCCTTTCCCCAACCACATGCATCACTCCTGGGACGGGGCAGCCACATGGGAGAGGCGGAGATCAGAGGCCTTTGGTCTCCGTCAGAAACTGGGCTACATATCAATCACCAGGAGTCCAGAGCGATTCGACTAGCATTAAAAGCAATCCGTCCCTCTTAAGGGGAAAGCAGTGCAAGTGTTCACAGACAACATCACCACCGATTGGTACTGCAAAAAACAAGGCGGAGTGGGGTCGTGGACTCTTTGTCAAGAGGCTCTTCGCCTCTTGGCTTGCCTGGTACATCAGGGCATTTCCCTGGTGGTTCAACACCTGGCGGGCTCCTTGAATGCCAGAGCAAGCGAACTCAGCCGACAATGCGTGGTCGATTACGAATGGGTTCTCCATCTGGATGTGGCGCAAGGTCTTTTCCTTCTGTGGGGAGAACCTTGGTTAGACTTGTTCGCCTCACTAGAGAACACAATGTCAGCTGTATTGGTGCATTGGAGTTTCCAAGGCGGCACTCGCTCGGTGACACCTTTCGTCGCGAGTGGAATTCAGGCCTCCTGCACGCCTTTCCGCCCATACCACTTCTGCCCAGAATTCTGAAGATCAGGCAAGACCGGGCAGAAGTTATACCATTCGGGAACGCTGCCTGGAGGGTAGGTCCAACGTTGAGGACTGCTGACGCAATTCGTCAGCATTAGTCCCTGGCATGTGTTCTCCTAAGGAGTTGCATCTCGAGCTTGGGGATGGGTGACCTATTCTGACTTAATCAGTTGACTCAACATAAGTGACTGTTTTAGCCCCCAGATTAGGGTTCATACTTTGCTATGTTAATCGCAGAAGTAGGTTTTGTTTCTTATGGTCCTGATGAAGCGTTGATAGATCCGGCTGGACCACTAGACGCGAAACATGTTGACCCATGATTAGAGGTTTCATGACAGTTTCAGGCCTCTTAAGTTTTTTGTTTTTGAGAGTAATTGAGCATTACCACTCATATTCTACTTTCGGTTTGGTTTTGATCTTGGCCTTCGTCTCATTCGAGCTGATTAAATTTATGATGTGTCTTGAGATGAAGAACCAATTAATTTTTTTTGGTTTCTCTCCTGTTTCTCTTGGCGCCTGTAATAAGGTGTCCATCTCTGTATAGTTGAACACTCCAATCACTATAAGAGTAGCACGGCTAAGAGCCCCCCCTTTGGGGAGCCCATCAGGCCTTGCAGCGCCGGCCTGACGAGGAGCATTCTCAATGATGAAGCCAGTCATCCATTGTGATGCGTGAGGGCTCTTGCTCCTGAAGAATCAGGTCGCCCTGAAGTTCTCTAATTTTTAGAACAGTGTACCTTTATGTTCTTGTGATTAACGTTCTTGGGAGACTGTACACTGGACCACTAACCTCCTGGTCTCTCCCCCTCTTTAGCCTTGGTTATACTGGTGGCTCCAGACTGGACATGAACAGTCTGGTATCCCAGCTGTTGAGCATGGCCATAGCTCCTCCGATCAGACTGCCTCTTTCGGATGATCTTCTTTTGGAGCAGCAGGGAAGGGTCCTCCATCTGAATCTGTCCACCCTCTGCATCCTTGCGTGGAGATTGAGCGGCAACAGTTGACGTCTTTTGACCTGCCACCTGAAGTCTGTAATGTTATCTTAGCAGCCAGGCGTCCCTCAACCGGAACCGTATACGCCGGTCATTGGAAGACATTTGTGGCATGGTGCATCGACAGATCTGTCGATCCTCTATCTGCTGCTCTTTCTCAAGTCCTCCTCTTTATTCTTTCCCTTGCCCAGCAGGGTTCCACCCTGGGCACTCTTCAGGTATATCTTTCTGCTATCTCTGCTTTCTTGAGGTTACTATTATAAATGTTCCTTAACTCCGATGATGTTCTTTAAGAAATAATTTATTGGCAAGATGAATTAACAACAGCCTCCAGCCACAACCGGTAGCGAGCATTTCTCCTCACAGCTGTCAACTGTCACAGGAACAGTTATAGAATGCTGATAGGAACCAACTGGGAAGACAAGGGGAAAATGGGGAGGAATGGAATGTTACACTTGGATCCCTATGGGCAGGTGGGTACACAATGAAAGTAAGGGGAAAATAGAGAAAGGACATTTTATACAAAACATTATTTATGATAAATTAGAACACTTCTCCTTCCCATAAAAGACTTTCATAGAATGTTTGAAAGTAATATCCTGTTGGGAAATCAAGTGAGCATGTAATCTTTGTGCCAGACAGAAACTGCACGAGCCCTAGCTCTGCGATTGTTCACATCATATTTCAATACATCCTTTGGCTTTCCATCCATACCTGAATACTTCTGAGATGGACAATGGGGTGTTAATCTATCCATGCTCCACGTTCTGCCATCCTCTAATGTTACTACATTTTTCTTCACCTCTGTTATTTTTATAGGTTTGGAGAATTTAGATTCACACCCTTGGCGATTGTCTGGTAGTTTAACCATTACCCGATCGCCTACATTCCATCTTCCTAACTTGGAACCATGCTTTTGGTCATATCTTTTCTTGTACCCTTCCTGATGTGTTTTGACTTGATTCTTCATTTTATCTCTATGAACCCATTTAGGCTCTCCTCCACCCAGCCAGTTGGGGATCAATTTGGTGCCTGGTAACCTCCCTTTGAGCGCTAAGAAGGGTGATACCTTGGTAACTGAATTAGGGGTTGTGTGATAGGACCAAATAATTTTTTTAAGTGCTTTATCAGGAGGACTCCTTGATATGTGTGCGGTTTGCATACACTCTTTGATCATACGGTTAACGCGTTCCACCAAACCGTTTGCTCTAGGGCAATACAGTGCTGTTTTGTGATGTATGATAGACAACCTTTGTAAAAACTCACGCATTTCCTCAGAAGTGAATTGGACCCCGTTGTCTGTTACTATAGTGCTAGGCACACCTTCTGTCATGAATGTATCGGTTAAGAAATTCACTAGAGATTGGGTTGTGATGCTGCTAACTACTCTGATGGTGATCCAATGAGAGTGATAGTCCACCAGTACTAACATAAATTTACCAGCCCACCTGGAAAGTTTTAATGGACCAATAATGTCGAGACCCAGTTTATCCCAAGGTTTGGATGGCACACTCACGGGGATAGTGGTGTGCACCTGGTATTCTTGCTTTTGTCGCTCATGGCACAAGTCAAACAATCCCTGACTTTATTTTCCACAATGCGGTCCATGCTCGGGAACCAGTACGTGGCCCTGACTTTAGCCTTGGTTAAGCTTCTACCTAAGTGACCTTCATGGGCCAAATCCATAATCCTATCCCACAAGCCCTTCGGTGGTACTATCCTTTCCCCTCTCATGACTTTGTCGTCAACAATACTTAATTCTTGTCTCACAGCCCAAAAATGTTTTAGATCCTGATCTAAGCCATTAGACTTTGGGGGCCATCCTTGGACTATCCTTACCTTCACATTTAATAGAGTATGCTCATTTTCCATGCAAGTGTTCCATTCCTCCCTTGTAATACTAGGGATATCAATCATTAATACAGGCTCTTCAGATTTATTTGCATTTTCCTCCTCCTGTACACATGGTAGCCTGGATAGACAATCCGCTACAGAGTTTTTTATACCAGGAACATATTCGATTTTGAAATTGTAACCTTCCATACCTATGAGCCATTTAGCTATTCGAGGAGTGGTGGTGTAGTGCTTTCCTCTTATCTAGTTTCTAAGCACTTACATAAAACACCAGAAATGCACTTCTGAGTTCAAAGAAGACTTTTATTGTTGTTAATTCTTCCCCAACCACACTTTTTATGTTGACGAATTAGTAGCTTTCAAGCCCGCGTTAATCAAACAAAATATATCAGTTTGCAATATACACAGCAGGTTATATTTATAAGATATTGAATGCAAAGCAAAACAAATACTTCACCGTGTGGGAAACTATTTACAGCTTCATCTTTCTAAGGTCTGCAAGCTGATGACCCCCTGTCAGCCGCGAGAAAGAGATTCATCTACCCACACGGGATTGCTGCCAGCTGGCGCCAAGCTCCAGCACGAGGTCCGGCAGATTCGAATCTGAATCTCTGCAGCCTGTGACATTCGTTACAAAGGTATGCCCCCTCCTCTCAGACCTGGGAAAACTGAGCAAGCCTTTTGGAGACTGGCCAGGTCTCCGAGACTACCCCTGTTCCCAAGCTCAAGCGGAGAAAAACAACCCATGTACCCTCTCTTATCAGGTCTAGTCTACTGTGAGAAAAACATCTTGGTTCATCTTGTGCAAAAACACAGCTTGGAAAAATACAGCTTGGATTCTCAACTGCAAGATCTAACTCCACATTAAAGGCAATAGGCAGCTAACCTAAATATCAAATGCAATGTCTAGTGTCATGTCAAAGCCAGTAGGCATCTGAGCTGAATACAAAATGCAATGTATAATATCATGTCAAAGCCAATAGGCAGTTGAACTGAATACAGCACGTAATATCTAATAGCATGTCAAATCCAATAGGCAGCTGAGCTGGATACAGGATGTAATATCTAATAGCATGTCAAAGCCAATAGGCAGCTAGACTGAATACAGCATGTCAAAGCCAATAGGCAGAATACAGAATGTAATGGCTAATGCAATGTCAAAGCCAATAGGCGGCGAAACTGGACAAAACATACAATGTGCCACTGGTGAACATTGAGCAACTAATATGCGCAGTGGTGAAACACAAAGTCATTGGTCAAAACAAACTCCATCAAATGGCAGTACATTCCGCCCTTTGACCAATGAATTTTTGTTTCACATATCTCTTGTTTCAAACAAAAACAAAAAACATTGGCACAAAAAAAAACATTATCAGCAAGTCAGATTTGAATGATCAAAACAATCCCTGTAAAGCAATAGAAGTGAATTAACATATTGATTTCATAACCTTTCACATCAGATACATCTACATAGAAAAGACTGAGCAATTTGTACTCTGAATGAGTCTCTAATTCAACAGTGTTAGCAATTTGATGTGGCATGAGTACTACTCATGCAAAGGGGCACGGTCCACCTGAAAGGTTTGCTGGAAGGTAAGCAAAAGTCAGAGTTCCATACGAGAAGGGAAAAAAAAAAGAAAAAAAAAAAAAAACACAGCTTAGTTCCAGTGGAAGAATGCAATCAAACAAGTTGAACTTGAACTGAAGGCGCAGTTTGCGCAAAATGGATCCATGGTGCTGGCACTCAGCCAGGTTCAGGTTGGGGGTTCGGTCCCTTCCCCGACCCCACACGCACACACCGGAAGGGGGACCACACAGCACACTCAGGGACAGTGGCAATACGTGGTAGGATCTGCAAAAGAAACAAGTATGACTTTTCTTGCAAATAACATTTTTCATTTAAACTGCACCCTTCCTCTTTCTTTCCCTGTTTTAGAATCAGCAGGATGTTTTTGAGGCCCTTTGTTATGATTTCTGCAGGTTCTGGAGGGTCACTTAGGGCTTCAGCCCACACATCAGCAGTGAGGTTTTTATCTGCTGCACCACAGCTTCCCTTTTCTTGCACTGTCAGAAGGGCTGGGGCAGACTCATTCTTTACCAAACCTGCATTCACTGTATTTTTGCCAATTTGGGCCATTCTGTCTCCAATTTGTATGAATAAATCAGATTCTTTTCTAGGTATCAGAATAATTTTGATTTTTTCCTTGGTAATTTGCAGCAATCGCTCTCCCTAAAACCTGCTCAATTTGCCATTTCTGTCCTGGTAACTTTCCTCTCCCCAACTGCTCTGTGACTGCTTGCATAACAGATTGCTTTTGTGTGTGCTGCACAGTTTTTATCAAATCTAGGGGAATGTGCATCTCTCTCATCTCTGCCCACCTGTAAGTGGCTTTTTCTCTCAGCTGTTCACATTTCTGGGGCACCCACTTAGCCATCCCCACTAAGGCAGAATTCTGGGTGAACACTTCTCTCTCTGAATTTTTCTCATTAACATCTGCAAGGTAATTGAACCAGTTAGGTACAAGCCATATGGAAAAACAAACAGCTAAAACATTAGCAAAGAACCAAAAATCAGCGTAAAAATGACACATCTCACGTAGCTCTTGCTTTAAAATCTGACACACATTATACAACGCTGTTCCTTCTACTGTGCCAGAAAACAACATTTCAGTCAATGAATCATTAGTAAAACAAACATGCTTTTTATCTTCAGTGGACACGAATTCAAATGGTGCACACAATTTCACTGGTAACTCTTTTACCTGTGGTACTCTAGCCCTGTCTTGCAAGTACCAGATCCATTGTATGATTCTAGCTAGGGGCACTATTTTCTTTCCTTGTTCCTGAATTACATGTACATAAGCAGTTCCTTCTTGCACTGCGCAGAAACCAAAAGTCTGCATTATTTAATTTGCCAAATCACAAGCGCGCAGCTGCATATTATTTTTCACAGTGACCATATACCAAAGTGTTAGGATTTCACTCAAATGAGGGCTATTCTGTTTCCAAAAATCAAACAAGCTAATGAAACTCTTTCGTTTTACTTGTGCATTTTGCAACGGTAACTCGTAAATCACATTCTGAGCTCTCTCCGTGTTATCAGTTAAGGAATGTGCTTTCACTGCCAAAAACCCTTGCTCACACGAAAACTCAAAGCAGCTCGGAGCTGTCTTAACCCCCTCATTACTGGAATGGGACAAGAAAGATTCTTCTACAACAGCATTTTTATAACTTTCAGTCTGGCTAATTTGCTCACGTAAATTCCTATTTTCATGTTCCAACTGCCTACATTTCTCCTGCATTTCTCTATAAGCAGATAAAGGTATCCAGACCTTTCTGTCATCATTACTTCCAAAAGACACATTTTCTACATATGTACAACAGAAATTATTTCTCCAAGCACTATCAGGCAGTTTAGCTACACATGCATTTTCAAACATGGTCTGCCGTGCTTCTGTAATTCCCCAAACAGAAAACAATTCACAGTTTTTTATAGCACCATCGGGCAGTTTAACAACACATGCATTCCCAGACATGGTCTGCCGTGCTACTGTGATTCTCCAAACAAAAAACTATTTCTGTAATTCTCCAAACAACAAAAACAATTACACTTTTAAAGTGTGCACTTAGAAATCTACCAATTCGTCAATACCCCTTAATCAACTCTTAATGATCTCTTCCCTTAATCGACCCCACTTCTGGTACCAATTGTAGTGCTTTCCTCTTATCTAGTTTCTAAGCACTTACATAAAACACCAGAAATGCACTTCTGAGGTCAAAGAAGACTTTTATTGTTGTTAATTCTTCCCCAACCACACTTTTTATGTTGACGAATTAGTAGCTTTCAAGCCCGCGTTAATCAAACAAAATATATCAGTTTGCAATATACACAGCAGGTTATATTTATAAGATATTGAATGCAAAGCAAAACAAATACTTCACCGTGTGGGAAACTATTTACAGCTTCATCTTTCTAAGGTCTGCAAGCTGATGACCCCCTGTCAGCCGCGAGAAAGAGATTCATCTACCCACACAGGATTGCTGGCAGCTGGCGCCAAGCTCCAGCACGAGGTCCGGCAGATTCGAATCTGAATCTCTGCAGCCTGTGACATTCGTTACAAAGGTATGCCCCCTCCTCTCAGACGTGGGAAAACTGAGCAAGCCTTTTGGAGACTGGCCAGGTCTCCGAGACTACTCCTGTTCCCAAGCTCAAGCAGAGAAAAACAACCCATGTACCCTCTCTTATCAGGTCTAGTCTACTGTGAGAAAAACATCTTGGTTCATCTTGTGCAAAAACACAGCTTGGAAAAATACAGCTTGGATTCTCAACTGCAAGATCTAATTCCACATTAAAGGCAATAGGCAGCTAACCTAAATATCAAATGCAATGTCTAGTGTCATGTCAAAGCCAATAGGCATCTGAGCTGAATAAAAAATGCAATGTATAATATCATGTCAAAGCCAATAGGCAGTTGAACTGAATACAGCACGTAATATCTAATAGCATGTCAAAGCCAATAGGCAGCTGAGCTGGATACAGGATGTAATATCTAATAGCATGTCAAAGCCAATAGGCAGCTAGACTGAATACAGCATGTCAAAGCCAATAGGCAGAATACAGAATGTAATGGCTAATGCAGTGTCAAAGCCAATAGGCGGCGAAACTGGACAAAACATACAATGTGCCACTGGTGAACATTGAGCAACTAATATGCGCAGTGGTGAAACACAAAGTCATTGGTCAAACAAACTTCATCAAATGGCAGTACAGGTGGTCTTCCATTATCCTTTGTTGAAAATATATAAATCAGAGGCTTATGGTCAGTGCGTACAGTAAATGGTAATCCCCAAAGGAAGTATTTAAAGTGTGAAATAGCCCAAGTACATGCAAGTGCTTCACGCTCTACTGTGGAGTAATTACATTCCGTATCTTTTAATGCTCTGGAAGCAAACGCTATGATTTTTTCCTCGCCTTCCACCATTTGAGTTAGGGATGCTCCAATTCCTTTCCCACTGGCGTCAGTAGTTAGGATGGTTTTACGTCTGGTGTCAAAATTTCCCAAGGAAGGGTCACTAACAATGGCTATTTTGATAGACTCAAAGGCTTCATGGCATTCCCCGTCCCATTTGAAATGAGTACCTTTTTTTAAGAGGGCTCTTAATGGTGCAGCAATATCTGCAAAATTCTTGATGAATTTAGTAATGTATTCAACTAACCCTAAAAAGGATTTTAATTCCTCCTTATTTGTTGGAGGAGGAGCATCTTTTACAGCGTTGACTAAATCAATTGTAGGTTTAATTCCATGTTTGGAAATCGTATGTCCTAGGTAATCAACTGATTGGACTCCCAACTGGCATTTGTCTTTTCTTATGGTTAGACCTGCTTTTTTGAGTGCTGACAGAACTTCCCTTAATGAGTTGTGATGATTAGTTGTAGAATTACGATATATAAGTATGTCATCTTGGAAGCATAAAACATTCTTTATCCCCTCCAAAAATGTTTGCATGACTCTCTGGAACACTGCAGCTGCTGAAGCAAGACCGAATGGCATTCTGCAGTACCTGTATGCTCCGAATGGAGTTATAAATGAGGTTAAGGATTTGGAATCTTCGTGTAATTCTATTTGGTGGTATGCTGAGGAGAGATCAATTACGCTAAAATGGTTTGCCTCTCCAATTACGCTGATCATTTCATTTATTCTGGGCAGAGGAAATCTATCCACCCAAATATTTGCATTGAGATCTCTTAAGTCGACACAGAGACGAAGACCCCTCCCTCCAGACTTTTGGGTGACTGCAATTGGAGCGAGCCATAAAGAGCTTTCTATAGGTTCTATTATTTTCTGCTTGACCAGCTTATCCAATTCCTCTTGTAAAGGGTCACGCATTAAATGGGGAATTGGTCTTACCTTATGTATTACTGGTACTGCGTTGTTTTTTAGTTTGATTTTATGTTGGAAATTTTTAAGATGGCCTAAATCATCATTAAATACTTCAGAGAATTCTTCACATAGTTTCTCATACCGTCTTAAGTTCTCTCTTCCTTCCAAAATTGATAACACAGGTTCTTGGCTGTTAGGATCAAGTTTGATTCCTAAAGCTTTTTGGTGAGCCCAACCTAATAAATTAGATCCTTTTTTTGTTAGATAGATCTTTCCTGCAGTGGAACGGTCCTTAAAGGTTATATTCATATTCACCATTCCTACTAATGGTATGGGATCCTTGTTGTACCCCCCAGGTTCTACATCAGGTTGTAAGAAATACAGAGGAAATTCTGAAGTTAAACATAAACTTGCCGTTATGTGTTTATGCTGAGAGTATATTTTATCATAATAACCTGCGTTAGCAGCATGGCAGGTTAAATATAGAAACAGACAGTACTTTCTCAAATTATTTCCAGACTGAAAGTTCTGCTCACCTCAGGGAATTATTCTCAATCTCCTGTTGTTTATTTCCAGCATCTGTCTGTGACACAGGTGGCTATAAGTTGTAGGGGAGGAGGCTGAGACTGCTGTCCCCCACCAGCAATTCGTCGCCAGTATTATAAATGTTCCTTAACTCCGATGATGTTCTTTAAGAAATAATTTATTGGCAAGATGAATTAACAACAGCCTCCAGCCACAACCGGTAGCGAGCATTTCTCCTCACAGCTGTCAACTGTCACAGGAACAGTTATAGAATGCTGGTAGGAACCAACTGGGAAGACAAGGGGAAAATGGGGAGGAATGGAATGTTACACTTGGATCCCCATGGGCAGGAGGGTACACAATGAAAGTAAGGGGAAAATAGAGAATGTACATTTTATACAAAACATTACTTATGATAAATTACAACAGTTACCAGATCAGCCTTCCTTATTTAAATCTCCCATTGTTGGGAGGTTTCTTAAAGGTCTCCTACATCTTTTTTCTTCTATCCCATTGATCTAAACCTGGTATTAACATACCTTATGTGTGCCACGTTTGAGCTGCTTCACAACTGCCATTTACGGCTCCTAACCATCAAGACTGTCTTTTTAGTTGCCATTACCTCTGCCCACAGAGTAAGTGAACTCCAGGCTCTGTCATCTAAGCCACCTTTCTTGGCCATACATCCTGACAAAGTGGTACTTTGCACAAGGGCTTCTTTCCTACCTAAAGTAGTGACACCCTTCCATGTCGGACAGTCCATTACCTTGCCTACCTTTTATGCACCCACACATCCCTCTCATGAAGAGAGACTCCACCGTCTGGACCCAAAAAGAGCATTGGCGTTCTACCTTGATCGTACCCAAGACTTCCGGTTGGACGATCAACTCTTTGTGGGATATGTGGGTGCAAAGAAAGGGAAGGCGGTGCAGAAGAGGACCATTTCACGATGGGTGCTCTTATGCATCAAAGTAAGAGATTGTGTGCACAGTCCAAGGATTCCCCTTAGAGGTAAAATAGTGTCAAAATTAGATAATTCTAGTGCTCTATTTTGTGGTAGTGTGGTCGAGCAGTAGGCTTATCAGAGAGTAGTGTTAAGCATTTGTTGTACACACACACAGGCAATAAATGAGGAACACACACGTAAAGACTTACACCAGGCCAATAGTTTTTATATAGAAAACATATCTTTTCTTAACCCCTTCGCTGCCAGGATTTTCCCCTCCTGTGCTGAGCCTTTTTTTTGGCTATTTGGGGCAGTTTGCGCTTAGGCCCTCATAACTTTTTGTTCACATAAGCTACCCACACCAAATTTGTGTCCTTTTTTCCCAACATCCTATGGATTCTATAGGTACCCAGACTCTGTGGGTTCCTCTGAAGCAGACCAAGAAATTAGTCAAAACACAACAAAAATGTCGTTTAAAAAAAATAAATAATGGGAAAAAGGGCTGCAGAAGAAGGCTTGTGTTTTTTTTTCCCTGACAATGCCATCAACAAAGGGTTTGCAGTGATAAGATCACCATCTTCACAGCTTTCAGGAACATGCAGAAATAACTCATTTTCAACACAAATTTGACATTTTACTGGGACATAGCCCAGGTTTAATATTTTTTGTGCTTTCAGCCTCCTTCCAGTTAGTGACAGAAATGGGTGAGAAACCAGTGCTGGATATCTGAAAAGGAGACAAAATTCTGAATACATCAAGGGGTCATTGGTGTAGATCCTACAAGTTTTTCCTACAGAAAATAACAGCTGAAATAAAAGAATATTGAAATTGAGGTGAAAAAAACAGCCCTTTTTCTCCACATTTTACTCTAACTTTTTCCTGCGATGTCAGATTTTTGAAAGCAATATGCCGTTACGTCAACTGGACGCTTCTGGTTGCAGGGATATATAGGGCTTGTAGGTTCATCAAGAACCCTAGGTATCCAGAGCCAATAAATGAGCTGCACCTTGCAGTGGGTTTTCATTGCATACCGGGTATACAGCAATTCATTTGCTGAAATATAAAAAGTGAAAAATGGGTATCAAGAAAACCTTTGTATTTCCAAAATGGGCACAAGATAAGGTGTTGAGAAGCAGTGGTTATTTGCACATCTCTGAATTCCAGAGTGCCCATACTAGCATGTGAATTACCGGGCATTTCTCAAATAGATGTCTTTTTTACACACACTTACATTTGGAAGGAAAAAATGTAGAGAAAGACAAGGGGCAATAACACTTGTTTTGCTATTCTATGTTCCCCCATGTCTCCCGATAAAAATGGTACCTCACTTACGTGGGTAGGCCTAGCACCTACGACAGGAACTGGCCCAAAACACAATCTGTACACATCACATTTTCACAAAGAAAACAGAGCTGTTTTTTGCAAAGTGCCTAGCTGTGGAGTTTGGCCTCTAGCTCAGCCGGCACCTAGGCAAAACCTAGCAAACCTGTGCAGTTTTGAAAACTAGATACCTGGGAATCCAAGATGGGTTGACATGTGGAGCTCTGACCAGGTTATGTTACCCAGAATCCTTTGCAAACCTCAAAATCTGGCCAAAAAAAACACTTTTTCCTCCCATTTCGGTGACGGAAAGTTCTGAATCAGAGAGTAGCCACAAATTTCCTTCCACCCAGCATTCCCCCAAGTCTCCTGATAAAAATGGTACCCCACTTTTGTGGGTGGGCCTACTGCCCACGAAAGGAAATGCCCCAAAACACTATCTGGACACATCAAAATTATCAAATACAAAACTACCTGTTTTTGTGGGGGCACCTGCGTTTTTGGTACTGGGCTCAGCAGCCTTCTAGGGAAACCTACCAATCCCAGACATTTCTGAAAGCTAGACACATGAGGAAGTCCAGTGAGGTGTGACTTGCGTGGATCCCCTAATGTTTTCTTACCCAGAATCCTCAGCAAATGTAGCTAAAAAATAACATTTTTCCCACATTTCTGTGTGGGATCACCGCACTGGGACAAATTTCATACCACCCAGTGTTCCCCTCAGTCTCGTGGTAAAAATTATACCTCATTTGTGTAGGTGGGCCAAGTGCCTGTGAAAGGGAGGAGCCAAAAACATGTCGATATTGAGGGGGAACCAAAGGGGGTCCAAAAGGGCAGTTTGCAAAAAAACATTTTTAGGCTGACAAGTGCAGTAGAATTTTTATCGGTATAGATGAGACAATGCTGGTTGGTAGGAATTTTGTGGATTCCTGCAGATTCCGGAAGGTTCCATCACAAAAACGTGGGAAAAATGTGATTTCCAGCAAAGTTGGAGGTTTGCAGGGCATTGTGAGTACAAAAATGGTGCGGGGTGCATGTGAAACACACCACTCTGTAATCACCCAGATGTTTAGTTTTCAGATGTGTCTAGGTCTTGTGGATTTTTCTACATGGCAGCGTCCCAAAGTCCATAAAGTGCAGCCCTCACCATTCCAAGTGGGACGATTTTGAGAGTTAGCCAAGCTCTCATGGCCAAAATGTAAAACCAAAACCCAAAATAATCAAATGTCTTCTTGCTTGCTGTGGGATAAGATGTTTTAGAGTGCGGGGAGTGCTGAAAGACTGTTACCCCCTTCATTTGAGGTGGGGGCATAACCAGGCCCATACTGGTTGGTAGCCACCACCCCAATATTTTTCGTTTTTTTATTTTATTCCCTGGCATCTAGTAGACTTTCTGCCCCCCTGGGGTGTGGATCGGGGCAATTGCCCCATCTGCCCACTGGTGTGCAGAACAACTCTGGCCCCATTTATTTGGGTTGGGGGGGGGGATGGCCATACCCCCACCCTCTTATTTTTGGGGAAAAAAACTTCCCTGGTCTCTGGTGGGCTTTCTGCCCCCCCTTGGGTGCAGATGGGCCTTCCAGAAATAGGCCCATCAGCCCCCAAGGGGGGCAGATATGTCCAACAGTAATGTGCCCCCATGGGGAGCGACCCTCACCCAAGGGGCTGCCCCCTAAAGAAAACACATGCATACACACACAACAATCCCTGGTGTGTAAGTGGTTTCTGCCCCCCTTGGGGGCAGATTGGCCTAAGAAAAATCAGCTGATCTGCCCCCAAGGGGGGCAGAAATTATGTAAATACAATTTGCCCCCCAGGAAAGCGACCCTTGCCTAAGGGGTCGCGCCCCACCTCCAAAAAAATAACAACAACAAAAAAATTCCATAGCGCCTAGTGGTTTCTGCCCCGCTGGGGGGCAGAAGGCCTAACAGAAATCGCCCGATCTGCCACAAAGGGGGGCAGAAATGGTTTAAATACAATTTGCCCTCAAGCGGAGCGATCTTTGCCTAAGAATCCTCCCACCCTCCCTGGGAGCGACCCTCGCCTAAGGGGTCGCTCCCCATCTCTAAAAATAAAAAATAAAAACTAAACAACAAAAAAGAAAAAAAAAAACATTTTTCTCCCGGGTGCCTAGTGGTTTCTGCCCCCCTTGGGGGCAGATTGACTTAAGAAAAATCGACCGATCTGCAGAAATGGTCTAAATACAATTTGCCACCCAGGGGAGCGACCCTTGCCTAAGGGGTCGCTCCCCATCTCTAAAAAAAAAAAAAAAAAAAAAAGAACAATTTTCTTTTTTATCCCTGGCGCCTAGAGGTTTCTGCCCGCCCTGGGGGCAGACTGGCTTCATAAAAATATGCCGATCTGCTCCAAGGGGGGGCAGAAATGGCCGAAATATAATTTGCCCCCTAGGGAGCGACCCTTGCCTAAGGGGTCGCTCGCCGACTGAAGAAAAAGAAAAACATTATCCCTGGCGCCTAGTGGATTCTGCCCCCCCCCCCCGGGTCAGATCGGCCTAACAACAATAGGCCGATCAGCCCGGAGGGGGTGGGGGGGGGGGGCATGGCAGAAAAGGCCTTGCAAAATATTGCCCCCCTAGGGAGCGACCCTTGCCCAAGGGGTCGCTCCCCTCATGACAGTTTCTTTTAAAAAGGAAATCCCTGGTGTCTGGTGGGCATTTCAAAGGGAAGGAAATTCTTTCCCTTCCCTTTGAAGCCTCTCAGGGCCCCCATCACATGATCACACTGGAAGCTCGGGGGAAGTGGCCTCTGATGAAGTCAGCACGCAAATGCGCACGGATGTCATCAGACGTCACTGGGAGGGTCAGGGGGATCGGGGGTGGAAGGTGAAGGGCTTCCCCTTCCATCCCTGCTTTTTTAAGCCCACAGAGGGAGCGCCAGCGCTCCCTCTGAGCTCAGGGCTGAGGACGTAATGGTTACGTCCTCGGCACATGAGCACTGTGCCTGTGGATGTAACCATTCTGTCCACGGCACAGAAGCGATTAATTTATTTTTAGAACCACAAGTTAAAGATTTGAAGTAAATATATAAAATGCAAGGTACTCCACACAGGTAAGTTAGGAACTTTGAATTAGAGCAGTAACATACACAGTTTTAGTTAAAATGGCAATAAGCTATTTTAAAACTGGACGCAGCTACCAACTGGGCTAGGCAGAGGGTCGCCTGGTGGTCACTCCTGCACTGAAGTTCGGTTCCTTCTAGTCCTGGGGGCTGCGGGTGCAGTGCTTGGTCCAGGCCTCTGCTCCCTTGTTACAGGCAGTCGCGGTCAGGGGTTGCCTCTGGATTCTCTCTGCATGCGTTGCTGTGGGGATCCAGGGGGGTAGTCTTGGGTTACTCATGAGGTTGCAGTCGCCTGGGAGTCCTCCCTGTAGTGTTGGTTCTCTGGAGCTCGAGCTGGGGGCATCAGGTGCAGAGGGTGAAGTCTCACTCTTCCGGCGGGAAGAGTGAGTTCTTTAAAAGTTGCTTCTTTGTTGCAAAGATGTTGCTCTGGGTGAACAGTGGAGCTGTTCTTGGGAGTTACTTGATCCTTCGGGATTCAGGGCAGTCCTCTGAGGCTTCAGAGGTCACTGGTCCCTGTTGGATGCGTTGCTGTGTAGTTTTCTTCGAGTCAGGAGACAGGCTGGTGGGACTGTGGCCAAAACAGTTGTCGTCTCCATCGTCTCTGCAGGGCTTTCAGGTCAGCAGTCCTTCTTCTTGTTTCAAGTTGCAGGAATCTGATTTCCTGGGTTCTGGGGTGCCCCTAAATACTAAATTTAGGGGTGTGTTTAGGTCAGGAGGGCAGTAGCCAATGGCTACTGTCCTGGAGGGTGGCTACACCCTCTTTGCGCCGCCTCCCTGAGGGGAGGGGGACACATCCCTGATCCTATTGGGGGAATCCTCCAATCTCAAGATGGAGGATTTCTAAAGGTAGGGGTCACCTCAGCTCAGGACACCTTAGGGGCTGTCCTGACTGGTGGTTGACTTCTCCTTGTTTTTCTCATTATCTCCTCCTGCCTTGCTGTCAAAAGTGGGGGCAGTGGCCGGAGGGGCGGGCATCTCCACTAGCTGGGATGCCCTGGGGTGCTGTAACAAACAAAAGGGTTGAGCCTTTGAGGCTCACCGCCAGGTGTTACAGTTCCTGCAGGGGGAGGTGAGAAGCACCTCCACACAATACAGGCTTTGTTCCTGGCCACAGAGTGACAAAGGCACTCTCCCCACGTGGCCAGCAACTCGTCTGGTTGCGGCATGCTGGCAGAAACTGGTAAGCCTAGCACCAGGACCGGACTGGTATTCAGGGGACATCTCTAAGATGCTCCCTGGGTGCATTTTACAATAAATCCCACACTGACATCAGTGTGCATTTATTGCGCTGAGAAGTTTGATACCAAACTTCCTAGATTTCAGTGTAGCCATTATGGAACTGTGGAGTTCGTGTTTGACAAACTCCCAGACCATATACTGTTTATGGCTACCCTGCACTTACAATTTCTAAGGTTTTGCTTAGACACTGTAGGGACATAGTGCTCATGCACGTATGTCCTCACCAGTGGTATAGTGCACCCAGCCTTAGGGCTGTAAGGCCTGCTAGAGGGGTGACTTACCTATGCCACAGGCAGTGTGAGGTTGGCATGGCACTTTGAGGGGCGTGCCATGTCGATTTAGTCATTTTCTCCCCACCAGCACACACAAGCTGTGAGGCAGTGTGTATTGTGCTGAGTGAGGGGTCCCCAGGTTGGCAAAAGACATGCTGCAGCCCTTAGAGACCTTCCCTAGCATCAGGACCCTTGGTACCAGGGGTACCATTTACAAGGGACTCATCTGAGTGCTAGGGCTGTGCCAATTGTGGAAGCAAAGGTACAGTTTAGGGAAAGAACACTGGTGCTGGGGCCTGGTTAGCAGGGTCCCAGCACACTTTAAATCATAACTGGCATCAGCAAAAGGCAAAAAGTCAGGGGGTAACCATGCCAAGGAGGCATTTCCTTACAATCCCCACAGTAAGAGAGTAGGTGGTGAAGATGAAGCAAGTAAGAAACTAGAGAGTTTCGCTTTTCGCTGTGGGGAGATTAGGACACTTGACAAAGTGGGTGGACAAAGAGGCTGCTGGTCTTTCCTGATATTGCTTTGTTTACTTTTCCTATATCAATGAAATGTGCGATTTTGAGTTGTTTTTTGATTGATTTATATTGCTATGAGATGTGATCTGAAAATATATTTAAGGGCTGGTAAATGTGTATTATTATTTTGTGCTTTTCTTTCGCTATAATAGATCTCAATAACTTTTTTTTTTTTTTTTAATATTTTCATTTGTTTTTATTTAGCATAAACCAAATAATGGTTTACTAGATTTGTAGTGCAATTGTTTGTTTAACAATGTGTTATTTTTGTTTTATGTATAGAATTGCTTGGAAGTGAAGAAAACTCAGAAACTGCTCAAGAGCTTTCGCCCAAAAAGATACCTACTTCAGATAAACCACATCCTGCCCTCAGGACTCCATATTGCCAAGAGAAGGTGCCATTGCAAAGTTCTGATACTTGGCCCATCAAAGACCAACTTAAAAAAAATGGTAAGTATTTAAGAATTCCATTCTTAAAAGTGAGCAAATGGTGAGGGAGACTTCGACATTTTGAGCTTATAGAATTTTATTCTACAATATGTATGAAAGAGTAAACACTGGGAACAACAAGAGACACTATGAGACTATTCTTATCTTGCTTTTTCAAAATATATTGCCAGGGTCAGATTAAAGTCTTTGAGCAGTCTGAAGGCCCAAAAATATTTGGGTGAACTATTATCATTTTTCCAAGTGTGTATTTTGTTACGTTTCTTACATGGTGGAATATCTCCGTCCATTTATAGAATCGTATAAGCTCTTTAATTTTGTTAACAATTTTGTTTTAACATCTGGTAACATTTTCAATCAGAAGAATAAAAACACATTGGGCTGATGGAGAACCAAGGTATAAAGCTCTGAATTACAGTTAAAACATACAGGAATTGTGGCATTGATGTTTATAAGGTGCATTTTTATCCTGTTCTTTTAAAGATTTCTGAAATTTTAGTAGTTCAATATACCCTCCACATAGTGTTAGTTAATTTTTACAGGACGAACTGGATCAGTATTTACTTAATAAATTTCCCCAACTGTTCAATTTTCTGGGAATGAAGATGCAAGGTTTTTTCATTAAAAGTAAATAGCTTTATTTAAGAACTAGAATTACAAGCAAGTACACTTTCCTCATCCCTCATTAGATTTTTATTTTATTTTCAGGAACAGTAAGGTAGAATAGCAAGCCCATACCACAGAAGAGAGACATCTAGACAAAAACATAAACTGTCAGATTAAACCAGGTGCATAAAGATGCTTGGTCTACCACGTTAGCGGCTGTGACACCACAGTAAATGCAGAATTGGGTGTCAGAAGTACAAACTCCTCCAGATTGCCTGCTTAAATCTTGCTGATCTGGAGACATTCCTTAATTGAACAGTGAAGGTGATTTTCCCCTGTACCGTGAACCCAGTCTTTATGCCTCACAAACATTCTGGAAAGTGCTATGTAAACCGTACAATACACTGTAGCTATGATGCATTGTTTGAAGGATGTTGAGTCTGAAGATGGTACCAATATTTAACAGAGGTGCTTAGATTTACTAATTTCCTTTGTCTTATCTAATTAATACCTGGAAGTCCTCTTCACACCCTAAGCAGAAAGAGATCTCTGAGCTGGACAGGTAGGATCAAGAAAGTATGTAAAGAAATATATTGTGTTATTTGTGTGGCAATCTGAAACGACTTTAAAAAGGAACAATGGCTTGTTAAAAAGTGAGCCCCTATTATTGTGAAAAACTGTGCGGCTCATAAGCACTAAGAGGCTTAATTTCACACAATGCCATAGCTGATGTTCTGGTCACTGGAAAAGTTATCTAATGAAAGATGTAATCCAACTCTGCATTGTGCATGGGCTTAAATGGCGGTCCCAATAATTTTGTCAGTGCTGTGGTTCACTATCAATGAGTGGGATTCCTGAATAAAGGGAAATATTTTGTGTTGGCTTTGAAAAAGTTTAATTGCTGTAATCGTGAATAAAGTTGCCTGACAACGACATTTATGATAGACACTGATAGAAGGCAAATATACTGTTAGTGTTTGAAATTGCAAGCCAGATTTACAAGTTGTAAGTAGGACTACTGATACGTAATTTCCTAATTTCTTTCTAATCCCCTTTTCATTTATTAGTTAACCATACTGTACTGGAAAACAACTGATGCACTTCAAAAATAATAAATTTAAAATGTGCTTGCCTTTAGATAGTCCAAACACGTTTTTATTTTTCTGAGCTGTGTTTACCCAACTTAGTTTAGCACTGTAAGATCTTCAGAAGATTAAAGCGAAACGAGATCACTGTAATGTGTATAGTAATCAAGTGTTTTTGGTCGTAATACTCAAGACAAACCAATCGGGCAAAATAAACCACATGCTCTAGCCTTTTACCATGACTAATAAATAACTTCATCAGCTGTGAGTCAGAATGATACCTTAAAATGAAATTGCGATGTAAATTTCTAACACAGTGTCCAGCTGCTACATCAGTCTGTTTTATATACCTAGTAGAGACTCCTAGTTGCAGATTCCTTAGCATAGAATTTCCCACAGGCATCGGACTGATTATGGAGATTTTTATTCGAGCAAAACTTTAGCGTGCTGTCAAGTGGCGTTGGTTGACTTGGCATCCGTCATTGGTGTTGTGGTCGCCATGATGACGTTGTGGTTGTACATAAGTGCCACCCCGTGGCACTGACGTCAGTTCTTTTCTTTCCGCGCCTTTTGCAGATCTGGAGAAGAGCTACCCTAGCATTTTTTTTTTTTTTTTTTACTAACTTCAACATTTTTGTCGTCTTTTTATTTTCTTTGGTGCGTCGAGTGATGTCTGAAAGACTGGCTTCAACTGTGCAAAGCCTGTCACATCAATATGTTGGTGACAGACCTTCACCTTGGGTGCTTGTGGTGCCTGGAGCATGACCACAGCCCATAGTCGTGCTTTGAGTGCCAGGCCATAAACTCTTTCAGGAAGCGGTCCCTGAAGCTCATGGCCCAGTGCTCGACTCGGTGTAGCTCCCGGTCTCACTTGAGGTCTTGAGACCGCTCGCCGAGTCATCACCACTCCTCCTTGTCCCATTCAAAAGCTTCGGGACATGCGGGTCACAAGAAAAAGTCCAAGTCCAAGAAAGCTAAATATTCTTCGGCCTCACCACGTCGCTCGGCTGATGCGACGCAGGATGAGCATCGACGCTCGAGGCCTCCATCCATGGAGTCTGCTTATGGGTCCGTTCTGGGCTTCCCTGAGTATCCGGGAGCTGGACCCACCCTGCCAAGCTAAAAGAATTTTGAGGCCATGCGCCTCATCTTTGAGCAGACCGAACCTCCTGCGGCGCCTTTGGGTCCTGGGAGATCAGATCGGGGCCCTTCGGGTTCCTCGCTAACGGCTCCAGCCCCTCCAGATCCGTTGTCAGATCCGTACTGACACCAGTTGTGCCAAAGCAACCTTCCCCGGCGTCGATCGACGCCACTTCCAACTTTGATGGGGCCTACTCACCCCAGGATGGATTCTGACCCTTTTTATTATGGGTACGAACATGAGGAAAGATTAGAAGGGTCGCTAGACTCTTTGGAATACCAGCTAGACAACCCTGACATGGACTATAGGCACAGGAAGTAGGCGGGGCTAGTGATCTGGATACTGTTGCAGACTCTGGAATGCTATCTCCTCCTGCTGTGGCTACAGAGAAAGGAGCATCTTACTCCATGGTGGTCAGTAGGGCGGCTGAGGTTTTGGCCTCGAGCTTCCCTCTGTAATGGTTAGGACTAACCTCCTGACAGAGGTGCTTCAGCTTGGGGCTTCCACTTCAGAGTCCTCCTTCCATTTAAAGAAGCCCCCACCAATGTCCTTCTGTGTACCTGGACCAGACCCAGCAAAGGGGCTCCTGTGAATAGGACTTTCACCCACCCCGAATGACCCTAAGAGCCTTGTCATCCATCTGGCGCATTCCCATCCGCTCCATCGGATAGGGAATGAAAGAGACTGGATCAAATTGGGAAGATTTTTTTCCTTCCTCTAGTCTGACATTGCTGTCCATGAACACTGCATGTCTCTTGGGCCGCTACATACGGTCATGTAGGTGTTCCTGTGGATCCTGGAGAAGGCCCAGGCAATCATCTCCCAAGCAATTTCTGATGGGAGGGATGCAGCGAATTTCATGATTCGTTGTGGGGTGGACACCACCGACTCACTGGACAGACAGTTGCATCAATAGTGGTCTTGAGGCGCCACGCCTGGTTGAGAAGATATGTTTTTTTGGGGGGGATGTCCAACAGACTCTCACGGACATGGTCTTCAATGGCACACGTCCCTTCCAGAGACAAAGCGGACCCATTGCTCGAGAGGTTCAAGGAGTCCCAGGCCAATTTTTGCCCCTTTCGTGGTTACGGAAGGAGCTCCCTATCACGTCCTTGTCCTGCCAGCCACTGAGTCGTGCATGTTTCTCAGCCACTGTGCAGCCGCAGAATCCCATGGGCTCGTTGGATAGGAAACCAGAGGTCTGCCCAGTCTGCCCCTGCTACAGCCTCCAAACCCTCCTAGTCTGTCCCACCATCTTTGACCAGTTAGGGGCAGGATCCGCAATCACCTGCCCCACTGGGAATCCATCACAACGGACAGGTGGGTTTTTGCAAATAGTCCGAAGGGGCTACTCCCTCCCCTTGAAGACTACCATTCTGCCATGCCTCCATCTCACAGCTGCTTACTGGATAGTCATGTGGCCCTTCTCCGTGAGAATGTTGCGGCTTTCTTGGCCAAGGGAGCCATTGAGAGTGTTTCTGCGCCAGAAGTATGTTGTGGTTGTTATTCCTACTTCTTTCTGGTGCCAAAAAGGGCGAGGTGCTACGCCATGTCCTAGACCTTCGAGTCCTCAAGAAGGAGATGCTCTCTTTGGCTCAGGTCCTGCCTGCCTTGGACCTTGGAAAATGGATGGTAGCGTTGGACTTGCAAGATGCTTACTTCCATATACCCATCTTGCCTTTTGCGATTCGTGGTAGGTCATGAGCACTTTCAATTTACCATGCTCCCCTTCGGCCTTACCAGCACCCCTCAGGTGTTCACGAATGTGATGGTGGTGGTTGCAGCTCATCTGCGCAGGTTAGGGGTTTGTATTCCCCTACCTCGACAACTGGCTGTTGAAGGCGAACACGTCCCAGAAAGTACTCCCACCTTCAGACTACGGCGAACCTTATGCACTCGCTGGGGCTCACTATAAAAGTGCTGAAGTCACACCTGACTCCTCCTTAGACGCTCCCTTTTATGGGAGCTGCTCTGGACAAAGTGCAAATTTGGGCCTGTCCTCCTGAAAAGCGAGTCCAGGATATTCAGGCAATGATTCCGATGTTTCATCCATTACCCTGGATTTCAGTGAGAATGACTGAGGCTGCTGGGCCTCATGGCCTCCTGCGTCCTGCTGCTGACACATGCCAGATGGCATATGCGGGCGCTGCAGTGGTACCTGAAATTCCAGTGGGCGCAGCATCAGGGGAATCTCTCAAACATGGTCCAGATTTTGGTGGGAACTGCGAATCACGATTTGGTCAGCTCCCTTCCCCAAACAGAACTTAAAGTAGTGACAGATGCATCACTCCTGGGATGGGGCGGCCATATGAGAGAGGCGGAGTCCAAATGCCACATCAACCTTTTGGAGGTCTGGGCGATCAGGCTTGCATTGAAAGCATTCCTTCCCTCTCTAAAAGAGAAAGTGGTGCAGGTGTTCCTGAACAACACTACCGCCTTGTGGTACTGCAATAAGCAGGGCAGAGTGGGGTCATAGACGCTTTGTCAAGAGGCTGTGCGCCTCTGGACGTGACTAAAGTCAGGGTATAATCCTAGTGGTTTAACATCTGGCAGGCTGTCTGAAAACCAGAGCAGACAAACTAAGCCATCGATGCATAGTTGATCACAAATGGCATATCCATCGGGCGGTGACACTTGGCCTCTTTCAGCAGTGGTTGAGAGCCTTGGTTAGCCTTCACAGAGAACGCGCAATGCCACCAGTTTTGCGCATTAGAGTTTACAAGGCGACACTTTTTGGCTCAAATGGAACTCAGGATTCCTTTACGTCTTCCTGCCAATACTACTTCTGTCCAGAGTTCTGAAGATCTCTAGCGACTGGGCCCAAGTCTTCTATGTGGCTGCGGACTGGACACAAAGGTTATGGTATTTAGAGCTACTGAGCATGACTACGGATCCTCCGACCAGACTGCCCCGTCGGGATGATCTACTGTCGCAGCAGCAGAGGTCGGTTCTCTACCCGAACCTGTCCAGTCATCGCCTTCATGCCTGGATATTGAGTGGCAGCATTTGACAGCTTGACAGCTTGACAGCTTTCCACCTGTGATGTTATCTTGGCAGCCAGGCGTCTCTCCACGAAAATGGTATACGGCTGTGGTTGACATAAATTTGTGGCATGGTGTACCAACAGGTCTGTTGTTCCCCTTTCTGCACCTCTCTGAGGTTTTCTTGTTCATCCTTTCTTTGACCCAGTAGGGCTCTGCCTTGGTCACCCTTAAAGGTTGCTTATCAGCCATCTCCGCCTTTCTTAGATTGACAGTCCAACTTCCCTTATTTAAGTCTCCCATTGTTGGATGGTTCCTTAAGGGACTCACCCGTTTGTTTCCTCCGGACCGTTCATTGTGCCCCAGTGGGACTTAAACCTGGTCCTAACTTACTTTATGTGTGCCTTTTTTGAGCCACTGCACAGTTATCCCTTGCTGGCTCCGAACAATCAAGACTACTTTTCTTATTGCCATCACCTCTGCTCACAGAGTGAGATTCAAGCTTTCTTCCAAGCCACCATTTTTGACTGTCTACCCTGACAAAGTGATGCTTCGTACAAGGGCCTTCTACCTTCCTAAGGTTGTTACTCCATTTCACGTAGGCCAATCCATCACTTTTTACGCACCCCCACATGAAGAGGAGCGACTCCACCGTCAGAATCCAAAAAGAGCATTGCCATTCTACCTCAATCATACTAAAGATTTTTGGGTGGACGATCAACTCTGTTGGATATGTGGATGCGTTGAAAGGGAAGGCAGTGCAGAAGCGTACCATCTCTCGATTGGTATTGCTGTGCATCAAAATATGCTACACTCTGGCAAAGAAGCAACCCCCCCCAAGGGCATCATTAACATGTGGAGTGACTACCAGTAGGAAATATCTATCTATCGATCTATCCTTCTGGGAGTCACCAGTAGATCGTTAGGACCTAGTCTCCATAAAAATATTTATTTCGCCAATAACTTTGGCACAGTTTGACAAATCTTCGGGAAATGTTTAAAACTAGCATGCCACGCACTTCAGCTGCTGTCTTGAAAGCTTTGGGGTGATTTGTCAAGCAGGGACTGAAAAAAAGAGGGGGGGGGGGTCCCAAAAATTTTTTTGCCCATGCAATTTCCCATAGTGATTTAAATGTGACTTAAGCCCGAACTGCTGGATGGAATTACACCTAATTTAGCCGAAAGCTAGCTCTTGATCCAGAAAGAGCCCTTTTTATGGGCGAGCACAACACGCTCCGTCCCATTCTATAATCTCTCTTTGGGCTTCAAACCATGCCCATGTCATGTCAGTCACTTACATTGGTTCGTGGGCTTGCCTTTTAAAATCCACTTGCTTTCATTTGTAAAAGACATGCATGTGTCATGCCTTTTCCGGTGCTTAGCCCACCTGCACAGCACCGGTAAACTACTAAAAACATACAAGGCTCGATGTTTTCAGCATGGTGTCCGGACTACTTTATCTGTTTATTTTCCAAGCAGCGCGATTGCGCTGCATTTTACATAGTGAGATCGCGCTGTTTTTTTTTTCTTCTTTACAACGCTAATAGCTCTAACTCGAGCTAATGCGAGACACGTTGCATTGAAAATGCTTGTAATTTGTGGCAAATCTGTTCAGTAGTTTCAGAGTTATTAAAGGAAAAAGAAATTAGTAAATGTAGCGACGTGGATCGACCACAGCAGATCTACACCCCAAAGCAAGATTCTGATCGACTGCCTGCAACCTGAGAAAAAAGTTTCACCTCCCATTTTGCTTATAAGCTCATTGCGGGTGGGGAATGGGGGAATAAAACTGTAAAATGACATAAGGGGGTCAGGATAGAGGTATCTTGACCACTTGGGACAGATAGAGGGGTCTAGGGCAAAAATGTGCCCCGATGTCCCAATTTTTTTTTTTTTTTTTTGTTGATCTGCAGATCCACTGCAGTGCTCACTATGACCCCCAGTGTAAATCCACAACGGATCCTCAGATCTACAGTTCACTTGTAAAAAAAAATACATTCACTCACTCACCAACTATACAGAGGGTTGGCCGCGCCTGGCATGAGTTGGCTGCACATGGGGGACAGGCCACAGGCTGGGCCCTGCGGCCAACCTCCTTGCTGCGTTAAAAAAAAGAAAACATAGAAATTCACTGAAAAAGACAAAGGATACAGGGACATTATAGTTAGGAATTAGCATTTTTTTTAAACTTATACATTTACAAAAAAAAAATCAAAATGTTACAGGGACAGTATAGTTGGGTTCAGAATTTACACACACAAAACCATAGAAATTCGGCTGTTATAGTTAGTTATTTTAAGTAACTACAACTTGTGCCCTAAGGTAACTATAACTCGCGCCCTTGCTGAAGCTGTAAATAAATTAAAATACTATGCAGCTGTTTCCCCTGGAGTGCCGGTCTTATCTGTGAGGAGGTGGTGTTCTTGTATTTACGGTGTGCTGGCGTGCCTACCTGGGCATCACCGATGATAAGGAAGCACGCCAGCACCACAGTCAACTATATATCATTATCTAAAAGAGAATTCTAACTGTAGATTCCATACCTTTGAATTCTCCCAAGGCGTGAGACTGGATCCAGAAGATTTTTCATTAGCAGTACCCCTGCGCGCGCCGGTAAGTGTCAATCGGCACCATGTCTGGGACGTTCTCCGAAAATGACATCACAACTTCTATATTCTTTTCATTCTGTGCCAGCCAGTGCATATCTGAGAGAGCTATCAATTAATCAGTTTTTGTAAAGCGCGGCTACTCAACCGTGAGGGTCTCAAGGTGCTGGAGGGGAGGGGCCTCATTCAGAGAGGCACGTCTTGAGGTTCTTTCTGAAGATGTTGAGCGATGGGCATTGTCTAAGGTGCAGAGGGAGGTTGTTCCAACTCTTTGCTTCAATGTAGGTGAAGGATCGTCCTCCGGCTGTGGTTTTGCAGATGCGAGGGATGGTGGCCAGGGCTATCTGGGCGGAATGAAGGGATCTGGTGTGGGTGTGGAAGGTGACACAGCGGTTCAGGTAGGCTGGTGCAGCGTTGTGTCTGGCCTTGTACATGCGGGTGAGTAGCTTCAAAATAATTTGCTTCTTGACCGGGAGCCAGTGGAGGGTCCTCAGGTGTTGGGAGATGTGTTCTCGGCATGGGAGGTCCAGAATGAGTTTGGGGGTGGCATTCTGTAGGAGTTGTAGTTTTTTGATGTTTTTAGTTGAGGTGCCGGCATAGAGGACATTGCCGTAGTCGAGCTTGCTTGTGACTAAGGCGTGGGTGACTGTCCTGCTGGGATCCATCTGAAGATCTTCCAAAGAGTGTGCCAGCAGGAGGAGGCGACTGTGTTTCCCTGGCGGGTCATGGATAGGGAGAAGTCGGTGATGATGTCTAGGTTGCGGGCGTACTCAGTCGGCGGAGGGTGCTCAGGAATGTGGGCCATCAGGAGTCACCGCAAGCTGAGGTGGCGTTTCTGAAGATGATGAGCTCAGTCTTGTCAGAGTTGAGCTTGAGGCAGATTTTTCTTATCCAGGTGGCGACTGCTTCCATTCCTGAGTCTAAGTTCCTTTTGTCCGAGTCCGGATCTTCGGTCAGGGAAATGATGAGTTGTGTGTCCTCGAGATATATGATAAGATGTTCATACCGTGGCTTCTGACAATGGCTGCGAGATGGGCCATGTATACGTTGAACAGTGTGGGGCTCAGTGAAGATCCTTGGGGGAGTCCACAGTTGACTCCTGTGGGTCTGTATGTGTAGGGCGGGAGTCTGACACTCTGGGTCCTCCTGGAGAGGAAGGTGTGGATCAATTCCAGGGCTCTTCCGCAGATTCCTATGCCGTGGAGTCTGGTGCACAGAGTGCTGTGGGAGACTGTGTTGAAAGCTACTGAGAGTCGCAGAGTATGAGTGCTGCAGTGTGGTTGCAGTCTAGGAGCATTATATTACATGTGCGGGCATATCTGCACGAGCAGATATACATCTGCTATGTCTGTTAATTCTCAGACATTGTAAGTGACCAAGGAAGCCATTTTAAATACATATGCTAGACACAGGTCACTACGAGCTCCCCAGTTACATGATGACTCAAGACTCCTGTGAACAACGGACCTACTCCCCAACCATCTCTAAAAAATTGACTCTACAGCCTCTGGAACCGCAAAGACCCAACACCTAAAGCCACCACTACACTCCCCATCACTGACCCGAGTGGGAGTGGAGCTCCAGTACCAACAAGGTTCCCCAGCACCCCAGAGTCCAAGTCCATTGTGATTTCACCCCTCTTGAACGCTCCAAAATCGCCTGTAGACTCTGCATGCAGGCTGCCTTTCTCTCTCTGGTGAGAGAAACCCAACACCTGAAGCAACCACTGCACCCGTCGCGTGCAGCCCGATCTGACCTGGTTTCCTGGTGTCAACTACGACCTCCAGCTCTCTTGAACTCGAGTCCACTTTGGTTTTACCCCTACTGTAATCCACGCTGCAACCTCAGGCTACAGAACCCCTCAACTGCAAGTGCTCTCGGACATTGAAACCAGATGTCAAAAGACACACCTGCATCTGTGGCCCACTGGGCCCTGGTGAAGGCCAAAAGTGCACCTATGTCCCGAGTGCCCCAAGTTTGTTACCTAACTGTTGATTTTTCCCGACTGGCTTCCTAGCCAGAACCGGCAGCCTATTTCCACGGAGACCAATCCCCATTAAGATACATTGGGTACCAGATGATGTACTACACCTCTGCACCCGGCCGAGACAGTGCTGCCTGGTGTGACCTGTTGTTGTGGTCCTGACCCTTGCCATTACTTATCTTCAGTCTCAGAAATTGGTCTTGTAGGTTATCGTAAAGTACCTTTGCTGAACTTGTTTGATTAACATTAAAGAACTCAAAAATTGCACTTTCTGCTCTTACAAGTGAAAAGTATTTATGCATAAAACATGCTTACCTTATAATGAAGTTCTTTGTTTCAAAGTGTTTATACAAAAGAAGTGTTATTTTTCTAATTTGGTCTTGGATTTATTCTTTTGAGTGTTTCTCATTTATTGCCTCTGTGAGTACAACAAATGCTTAGCACAACTGAGAAGCCTAATTGCTTGCCCCCCCAGCGACAGACTAGAACATTAGTCCTATCTACTTTTGCCTCTGCAAAACAATGGGGGATCCACTAGACTCTCTGCATGATTACTTCCTTTTAGTGCACCATATAAAGAGCCAGCTTCCTACACTCCACTTCAAGATTATCCCTCCATCCATGCCACCATTTTATGACAGGATGATGGAGGATCATCTGTCCCATCTCAGCGAGAAAGTTGGGTCTCTCTTAGCCAATGGAGCCATAGAGGGGGTTCCGGTGCCAGAAGTAGACTGTGGTTGCTACTCATGCTACTTTCTGGTCCCCAAAAAGGACAAGAGTCTCCGCCCTGTCCTAGACCTAAGAACCCTCACTCTTCCTCAAGGAGAAGTTAAAAATGCTGATGTTGACTCACGTCTTGTTTGTCCTGGACCCAGGAGACTGGATGGTAGCGTTGGATACTTATTTTCACATCCCCGTCCTTGCTGCCCATGGACGTTACTTGCTGTTCACGGTAGGCCATGAGCACTTTAAGGTTACTGTGCTTTCCTTTGGCCTTACAAGCCCCCCTCCCCCCCCCCCCCCACCCCCCTCAGTTGTTCACCAAGGTGATGTTAGGTGGTCCCAGCTCATCTGCACAGATGAGGGGTATAGGAAAGCACCCTTTTTGATATGATTAGCCCTGACTTTTTGCCTTGTTTCTGATGTGGCTTTGGCTGTTAGTGCACTGGGTCCCTGCTAACCAAGTCCCCAGTGCCAGATCTTTTTCCCCAAAACTGCACAGTTGTTTTGCACAATTTGCAAACTCTTTAGCTACCACTGTAAGTCCTTAGTAAATGGTACCCCTTGTACCTAGGGCCTGGGACACTAAGGAAGGTCTCGGAGGGCTGCAGCACCAATTGTGCCAATCTCAGGGATCCCTCACCTAACCCACACAGTGCTGCCAGTGCAGACTGCGTGTGTTGGTGCAGGCTAAATTGAAAACATTCCCTGTCCCACACCCTTGTGTGCCAGTTCCCCTATCACTGCATGTGCCAGGTGTAAGTCACCCCTAAAGCTGAGTGCATCCAGGCACATGTGAGGGTATATATTCATGAGCAGATATGCCTCTGCTATGTCTCGGAGTCTGAGACACAGTGAATGCACAGGGAAGCTATTTTAAATGTATGTGCTGCACACTAGTCATTACAGGTTCCCCAGCTACATGACGGCTTCTCTAAATACTGGGATGTTTTGTATCAAACACCTCAGAATAATAAACCCTCACTGAGCCCAGTGATGGATTTATTAATAAATGCACACACCGGGCACCATAGAGGTACCCCCTGAAAACCTACCCAGCTACTGGTGTGTTCACTGACTGGTAGAAACCATTGCAGTCACTGTAGACCGACTTCTGGCCCCTGAGGTGAGGGCCAGTGCTCTCGGAAGCCCCGAACAAAGGCCTGTTCTGGGCGGGGTGATAACTCCTCGTCCTGAGCAGGATGGACATTGCAGGGCGGAGAGCCTCAAAGGCCTTGTCACCTTTGAAATGCATCCCAGGTCTCTCCTGATGGTGGAGGTGACTGACCCCTCTGTCCTGACTTCACTTTTGGCGGCAGCACAGGCAGGAAAATTTATTCTATTAGGAGTGCTAACTACAAGCCATTCCCACCCCCAAGGTGGACGAGCTGAAGTGGATACTACTTTTCAAATTCCTCCATCTTGCTTGGAAGAAAAAAGGCCACTAGAGTTAGCGTTATGCCCACTTCCCAGCGGAAGTGGTCATAAGAAGGATGTAGTCAGCCTAACAGTGGTAGGCCCATTTGCTACCGCCAGGCACTCCTTGTAATGCCCCAAAATAGAGAATTAAGGTGGCACCCCTGAACCCTAGAATACAGATCCTGATGACCTACGAAGAAGGACAAAGAGTTGATCTTGCAGAAGAAAAGAAAGAAGCAGCAGCTTGACGCGTTACCAGCCCTTCTAGTCTGCCTGCTAACCTCATCGGACTCCGCACAAAAAGACTCCTCCTCCAGATGCGGCTTCAGGAAACCCAGGAAGGGCCTGCCTTCTAAAAAAAAAAAGACTGACTCTTGTGAGCAGCGGACCTGCTCAGCAGCAAAGTATCCAACAATGCTTCCACAGCCTGGAAACCCCACACCTGAGGTGACCTCTGCACCCGATGACCTAAACCCAGTGAGAAGCCCATCTGAGTGCCCCCTGGATGCATCCAAGTGCTGGCAGTCCCTTCATTCTGCCCCCCTCTTCCCCAGCCCAGTGTTGAGAGAAAACACAACACCCGTGATCCCGGACTGCAGCTGAGGTGTCATCAGTGCCAATGACGTCCCCTGGCTCCTGAGAGCTCAAGCCCACCCCTGCCGGACTCCCCCTACGATGCCTGCAGCCTCAGCTCACAGGACTCCCTGACTGCAAATGCTCCCAGACAAGAAAACTTGACACCAAAAGACACCACTGCATCCATCGCCACTGGGCACAGGAGAAGAGGACTAAAGGTGCACCTACTTCCCAACCACCCCAAGTCTGCCACCTAACTGTTTGTTGTACCCAACTGGCTTTCCAGCCAGAGCCTGTTTGTCATGGGGTCAGACTCCCATAGGAAATCATTGAGCACCCGACGCCTTACTGCACCTCTGCTCCCAGCTGCCTCAGTGCCTCCCGGTTTGACCTGTTGGTGTGGTTCTGATCAGTGCCCAGTATTTACCTTAACTCCCGGAGATTGACTTTGTAAGTTATTGTTAATCCTGTGTTTGCTGAATATTGTTTTTCCTCCATAGGATAACATTGAGAGAACTTTGAAAATGTCACTGTCTATTTTCGAAACTGCAAAGTATTTATGCTTGAAAGTCTACTTATATGATTACGTAGTTCTTGGGCTTGAAACATGTATACAAATAATTATTTGTGTAAATTGGTTTTAGATTTATTCCGTAAGTGTCTCATTTATTGCCTCTGTGAGTACACAAAATGGTTAGCACAACCCTCTGATAAGCCTAACTCACCGCTCACACTACCGCAAGTAGAGAATTAGTCCTTTCTGCTTTTGCCTCTGCAATACCAATTGCGGATCCACTGGACTCTCTGCATGGTGTACTTCATTTTAGTGCACTGTATAGAGAGCCAGCTTCCTACAAGGGGTATCAGTCTTTCCCTATCTTGACAACTGGCTGTTAAAGGAGGGTTCGCCCCCAGGCTGTGGTCTCCAGCCTCCAGATTACAGCAAACCGCCGCATTCACTGGGGTTCACTATAAACATGCCAAAGTCACTCCTAACGCCCTCTCAGTCGCTCCCTTTCATCGGGCAGTTCTGTCCACAATGCTGTTTTGGGCTTAGAGTCTAGGATATTTAGGCTAGAATACCAATGTTTCAGTCCCTAACTTGGATTTCGGTGATACTGACTCAGGATGCTGGACCTCATGGCCTCCTGCATCCTGCTGGTACACATGCCAGATGGCATATGCAGGCTTTGCAGCAGGACCTTAAGTTCCAGTGGAAGCAGCATCAGGTGAATCTCTCCAAAATGATCCAACTCTCAGAGGGAACTGACAAAGGCCTACAGTGGTTGTTAATGAACCACAATTGGGCCAGAGGCAGATCCCTTTCCCTTCCCGTAGGAAAGTAGCATCTGTCTGGCATTGCTACTCCCACTTTCTGCCTGGTGTCTGTAGTTTGAACTGTAGTACACTGGGACCCTACCTACCAGAACCCCAGTGTCCGTGCTCTCTCTCCTAAATTTAGTTGAACTTTTACACCCTACAATTGTCATACTGGTGCACTCATGTAAGTTCAGAGTATATGGTACTTAGGTAGCCAAGGCAGTGGTACACCAAGGGCCCCCGTGGGCTGTAGCATGTATTTTGCCACTCATGGGGGCCCATGCAAACTGTGACAACACACCTGCTATTGCAGCATGTGTGAAATTGTGCATGAATCGTTCACTCCAGATAAACGTGTTGCCTTATTTCATGGTGATGGCACTCTGACCCTGTTAGTCACCCCTAATGTAGGCCCTTCAGCCCAAAGGCAAGGTGCATGGTTCAAGTATGCTCATGCAGGGGTGTCCCTACAAGACCCAACTCCATTTCCTGGACTTTTTAAGTGCGGAGAAACCATCTTATGGTATGTAGTGGACACTGGTCAACACGAGTTGTCCAACTACATAATGGATTCACCAAACATAGGCACGTTTGATATCAAACATGTTGGAATCATGCAACTACACCGATTTCAGTGCTAGTTGCATACCACCATGTACTCTGGGGGTTTTGTAGGGAATCCCCCAAAGTCTGCCTGTACAGCCTTGCCAGGTCTGCATGCCAGCCCTTGCTGCTGCCGACCCCAGACACTGTCCCGCCTTTCTGCTGCTGAGCCTAACTCGGGCAGGGGAAGGCAGAAGAAAGGATTTCTTGTAAGATAGAGATGTAACCACATCTTCTTTAGAAATAGGTGTGGCTGGGGTGGGGGTGCCTCTGAGCATCGCCAGACTGCTTTGAACAACATATTTGGTGCCTTTCTTGTAAACCTGTTTGCACCAGTGTAGGAACCCCCAGTTCCCGCTCTGGTGCGAAACCACTGAAAGGACAGGGGAGTGACCCCACCCTGTCCAGTTCCTCCCCTAGGGAGGTGCACAGAGCTCTGCTAGGTGGCCTCTTGATTCTGCCATCTTGGAAATAAGATGAGTAAAGGCCCCTGGTAGCATCTGATTGGTTAGACCAACTGGTTGTTGTCCCTGACCCCCTCTGATAGGGTTTGTCACTATAGTTGGTGTCCAACCCCCTTCCTGGGTTACTTAAGGGCTCCCCTGAGGGTGGTGAAACACACTATGGGCCACCCTTTGAACAGCTTGTTACAAATAATAAAAATGTAATAATATAGTTTAAATACAATTATGCATGTCTCTCAAGCCCTGTAAACAAATATCCAACATTAAATTTATTATGATCTCAACACATATAGAGATTCAATCATTATTTAATACTTTCACTAAATTATATGAACATGTTGGACAAAATATAGGAAGAAAACAAAAAAAAACTCCTAATCACCCTCATAAATATAACCTGAAGAAAAATCCCAAACTGCAAAAATGCTGCTAACAACCCACACATACACAGGCACTACCGCTCACCCTCTAATAAAAAAAACATCCATATAGTACAAAATACGCCGTATATCATGCATATAATACAAAATGGTATAACAATACAACATTGCAAAATATTAAATTGTTGATGATCTTGAATCTGTAATTAGTCCACCATGGTCAATTTCATGATCTATTATCTTCAACGTATATTAGATAGGCTATAAATTCAATCTACACCCTATGTGACATGATATAAAGTATTTTTGGATAAAGTATGCCAATGGAGTATCCGAATAAATAATATGGATTGGGTACACCTGTGAATTCGATCTACGCCCAATATGACATGATGTGAAGTCTTTTTAGATAAAATACGCCAGTGAAATATCAAATGTAATCAATATGGATTGGGTACACCAAGTATCAAATGTAATCAATATGGATTGGGTATGCCAATGTGCGTTTCGGTGTCAGTTCTTCCAACGGAACCACCTTCTTTAGGGCTGTCCAATTCCAAAAGTTTTCCTTAAGAGCAATAACATTGGGTAATCTGGAACTACAGCCTTCACTACTTTAATATGATAGTGAGTAATATCTCTCTTGTGCGTCTAAGAAAACAGACAATAAAAACACATCATCATCAACACAAGCTTTATCCGGTCAACGGGCCATCAAAGCAACACAATAATAAATAATCATGACATATAAACATATAAAACATGTACATTCCTAGGTTAAAACTAATAAATAGCAAAAACACTTTAAAACACCCAGTTAAAACTCATAAGTCAAACCACATTACTCCCTATTTGCAAAAATATTGCGTATATGCTGTGCTGCTACTAAAAACTTACTAACTGCAATAATTAACACGCTAGACCCATGACTTTTTAAAATCCTCAATGCTATAGCACATTTGTTCAACCCCATTCCCCACAAATCTTGCAAATCCATTTGGACCTTGGGGATGAATAGGCAGGGCAAAGAAACAGTGTTCAACTGTTTCTGGGGCACCACCACACACAGGACAAATTTCCGAGGTAGTAGTTTGTCCCCAACCACTCGTCAGGGTCTTCAAAGGCAAGGACCCAAAACGTAATCTGGCATATAATCCTTTTCCTAAAAGATCAGGTATCACATCTAGATAGGGTTCAAACTGTGGGTAGCAGTTAAGATCAATAAAACGGTTGGTTAATCGACCATGGGATTTACAACAAATATAATCATTCCTTACATAGGACCAGTAAACAGATTTCAAAACTTTTATATGGGATTTCTCTAAAATATGGGGATTCTCCCAGTAGTCTCCTAGGCCCAAAATGCGGAACCAGTTGGATACGTGCTTTAACAAGGGGATAGTGGCCGAATTAGGCCTCCTTAACAGTTCAAGAAGTGAAATCTTGAAAATATCCAGTTCAGGAACAATCCAAAGCCTTACCCAATATAATAGAGGTCGTAGGGCAATTATATCGGCTATTCGGTTTAAACCCAGATCCAAATAATTTGGAATCAGTGGTGTACTACGGGAGTACGCAACCAAAGCCCTCGCAAAATTATTCTCACCCACAGTTAGTCTATTGCTTTTAGTGGGTCCCCATACCTGAGCACCATAGACAGCAGCACCTTGTGCCTTAGCCACATAGATTTTAATCGCTGGGGATACAGTTTTAGTGGTCGTGCTCATAAAAAAGCGCAAAATAGAGGCCGCTCTATGTTTTAGAAGACCCACACTTTTATTAATCTGATCCTCCCAATATAATTTGCTGGATAACCTCACAGATAGTCAAATGTGCTGACCTTATTCAAGGGGACTCCATCCGGTATGATAGTACATTTCTTGCGTGGTCCAGGATGGAATACCATCAGTTTGGTTTTATTAAAGTTCAACTCCAGACCATAATTCTGACAAAATAGATTAAATCTATCGACAAGGGTTTGGAGACCCATTGGAGTCTTTGAAATAAGGAGTGAATCGTCAGCAAAGAGAAGAATGGGAATTTTCTGGGCATTTAGGGTGGGGGCATCATTCAGGCAGGAAACCATATCCTGTACCACCTCATTAATAAAAAGGGAGAAAAAAATGGGGCTAGAACACAACCCTGGCGAACTCTCCTATGGATAGGGATTTTTCCAGTCAGCTCACCTTGATTACCCCATCTCACTTGTGCATACCACCTTCTTCAGGGCTGTCCAATTTCAAAAGTTTTCCTTAAGAGCAATAACATAGGGTAATTTGGAACTACAGCCTTCTCTACTTTAATATGACAGTGAGTAATATCTCTCTTTGCGTCGAAGAAAAGACAATAAAAACACATATATACACAGGACTCAAGAGATAATATGAAGATACATATAAACAAGGTGAACAAAGAAAAACAAAACACCAAAAGACAAAAGCAGAAAGAAAGAAAAAAAGAATAAAGAGATAGCTCCTAACCATGCCAGTTAGCAACCATGCTACCCAGAGGGGTTACAGTGTGCACATTGGAAACTCCTAGAGCGAAAAGTGTGGAAACACACCCAAAATGTTATTCTATCAACCCAGAAACGTCTCGTGATAGCATGCCATATATAACTCACCAAAATACTCAAAATACATCTCTAACATATCTCAAAGAGCTGAAACTACCAGCACTATATAGCATAGTAGTTAGCTGCTGGGTGCCACTCTGCAAAGAATATACAAGGGGCAGCTGTAATTCTAAAGGAAACTACACAAGGACAAACCAATGTTGGTCTGATATAAAATGAACCCCAAATGTTCTATGTATCTTCCGGTGTCCTCTTTCAGTGAATTCTAATGGCCATGTGTGTTCCTCTATAAATAATCACGCATATGCTGGGCCAAAAAATGGGAAGTCTGCAAATAATGACATAATAGAATAGCCTTATTTCAAGTTAAAGATATACACAATAAACATTCAACTAAGGATTTTGTTATGATGCTCTGTCTAGGAGTTTGGGTGTCACCTCACTTGCTAATACCATAGAAAGGAACCTATTCAATGTGCCTACTAATCCATGATTTTACGCATCCCCTGTCGGGTATGTTACCGGGAGAATTCCATAGCTAAAAGCCACCTGAAATCTGCTGGAAATGGAGTGCCACAGAAAGTAAAAGCTGATAAAACTATACGTGCCACGATTATATAGTGCCACTATAAATCATTTGGACACATGCAAACCTAACCAAACTAAGAAACAACCCCTATAGATCTTACCTGCAAGATATACCGATGAGACTCCTATATCCCTTGTTAAACAGGCACATCTCCAAACTGGTTCGCTCTCTACGTTGCTTCTATTTGTGTTCCGTATCTGGGTTCACCTTACACCGGCTAACTGTGTCACGTGATCAGAGCTGGAAAGCTTTGCCTGCACCCAATGTTCTGAGAGCTACCATGGGGCTAAACCTCTGCCATCTTAAAATGACTACCCTGGAGGATAAACTAGTCGTATTACTTACTATGCAGCGGGTAAAAGGGGAAAAAAAAATTACAACCCGTTTAAAATGGATCTCACCTACATGGTCTACCAATAGCACTCCAGTGTCCCTTGAAGAACGGATGAATATTGGAACGTAGGCCCTCTCTAAACTATTCCTAATAGGACAATCCAAAAAACGGGTTCTCCAAACTATTAGCTAACCGAGTGATGCGACTCGCACCGGCAGGCCTGAACTGTGATCACAGTTCCAAGGACATACCTCGTGGCCAAACCTAAACCATCTTGAAATGGAGGATAGACTAATCCTACTACCGCCATGCAGGCAAAGGGAAAGGAAAACAAAAGTAATAAGAAATCATCAATTGTTCGGGACAGAAAGCTACAGAGCCCCATAAATAAAGATAGTGAATGCTTACAAAATTAGGGCCTGAGGGTGGGATCCTAGATTCATCTGCAAAACTTCAGGAACCGTCTGCAAGTCTCCTCTGCAAGACACTTTTTCAACCTGGACACCAGAACCACAGCTGTTCTTCGCTGGAACCAGAAGAAAGACTGTAACCAGTAGAAGGGGCCCTATTTCAGCTTTGTTTCCAAGTTCTGCAAAGACCTCTGCAACTCTGTGGCTGTGCATCCTCCAGAGTCACTGGTACTCTGTCTGCACTTAGGAAAGCAAGAAGGAATCCCCCTTGGAGTGAAGGAGTCACTCCACTGTATCTGCAGGCACCTCCGCAACGATGACCAGCGTGTCGATCCTGCTGTCCCATGGACTGCTCAAGGCTCTACAACACAGGTGGGTGTTGTGTGGCTCTCAAGAGGTCTGACCGGTCATCCTTGCAATTGGGAAGTCTGTGGTCCATCGCTGAAACTGCTTGGCTGGAACCCCTGTGCACCCCATTTGCTTGTCGTTACCAAGGTTTGTTGGCTCTCCAGTCCGGCGACCTAGTTCCAAGAAGCCCTGGCCTCCAGCACTCTCCAGCTCCAAGAACGTTTTTTCTGCAACTCTTGCATCCCTCTTTTCTGTGTTGTTGAGGCCTCTCTATGCCTGCTGTCAGAGGGTCCTGTCGGGCTCTCCGTCAATTCAAGTTGGCTTCCCTACTTGCTGAGTGCTGGCCCTGACCTACCTGCCAAGGTGGGGTCACCTGGACCTTGATGGTCCCCCACAAATTCTGCAGATTCGTTGCAACTCTTCCCTGCATTTGCCAAGCCTTGTTGGTCCAGCTGACCACTGATCCCTCTGCAGTTTGATGACCAGCATGGAACAGCTTGTGGACTACTGGAGTCTTTCTGCATCACCTGGACTCCACAGCAGCAATTCTTTCTCAACTGTCCTACAGGAAAACATCTCCAAGAAGGGTGGGCAGTGCCCTCCTGCACCACCTGACCACCTCCAGGTGGTCTGGACTTAGTCCCCTCTTTCCTTAGGCCGCCTTCTTTAGGAATCCGTGCCTGGGTTCCACTGACCTGGTCCACGGTTCACGACAGCAGACAGACTACTGAGGTTCCCATTGACTTCAGTGGGAAGTTCTGACACGTCACTCCCTATTCACCTGGGCTCCCTGGTGTGGGTACTCCACTGTTCTGAGTATCCACGGGTGGGAGCACTATTTGCATTTTCTGACCTTTAAGTCTTAGTACGGAAACCTTAAAATGATCCGTAAATATAAAAAAAAATAAAAAAAAAAAGAATGAGAGGGTATCTGCTGACCATTTTTGGGACCTCTGGCCAAATAAGTAAAATGGCATCTGCTGTCTGTGACCGTGAAAAATAATCCCCTTGAGACGATGGCCCATATCCTGAGAACATAATACCCAGGTCATAAACTAAATGGACCAATTGTCTGAGGTCCCTGTACCAAAGCAACGTGGCTAAGAGAGTCTGTCGCGGTCATAGACAATTAGTACACTTGAGGTGTGTGCAGTCTTTGGCTCTGAAAATAGCCCATGGAGCACACAAACTTTTAGAGGCTGGAAACAGTTAAAACACCTACATTCCCCCCCCCCCCCCCCCCCCCCCCCCCCCTTCTCTTGCAAGACCAAGGACTCGAAGTACTTAGAAACGAGGCCAGGGCTTCTGTGTGGTCTGGCAGGTGGAGGTACATTTTAAAGAGCATTGGGAGTTCCTTAATGGCTGCTAGTTCAAGTAAACTTCCTCCAGATGAAAAAAGTGCTATTTCCATAGCAGCAACAAGTGGCACCTTTTTGTAAGAACCTCAGTCCTCCATATTTGACAAAAATGTCTAAGTGCCAAATCTTCCAGGACCATCAAGTGCAGCTGCAAAGGAGGAGGAGGTAGTGCAGTACCTTGGTGAGCCAGCAGAGGGAAAGGAAGAAAGCACAGACTTTGATATTTGACACATTTTCACCCATCTTCTGGGTGAGAAATAAATAACATGCACACAAGCCCTTGTGTAATATCTTGAGATGTCTGGGCATTACTCCTTCAGAACTTGATCAATTAGCAGACACTTGATATCCGAAAGAGAAGGAGTATTCAAAGTGGCAGAGGAAGGGAGCTTGTGCAGAAGCAGTAGAGTCTGACTTGTTGCTGAGTGCTCCAGGTTTTTGCTCTATTGCATACTGCAGCTAACATTTAAGGAGTGAGGGACATCATCTCGGAGTAGATACAAATTGAAAAAGGTGCTTCCTACAACAAACAAAAAAAATAATTTAAAACATTGATAGCCCACCCACATAAAACCGTTCTTAAAAAAATAAATAAAAGTAGCTTTCCTTTTACACCATGCAACACCACCCGCGGCATACTCTTTGCAAGGGGCTGGCTGCATGCCCAGAAATTCAGTGATAAAAATGCAGTTTTAAACTGGTCCCTACACAGATGTGAAAAAATTGTGTGAAGTCATAAGTATTGCACTTAGTGTGTGTTGCTTGCGGAGCTATTCGTGCATGGGGTATTTCAGTGTTTTTTTCTCAGTTTCCAGTTTTAAAAACTGTATTTTTAAAGTGAATTTCAGATGCTCTTTAAATATACGTTAGGATGTATAACCTAAACTCCCTATAACTTAACTGTAACTGTTTTTAGGCTGAAGCCTACAGACACAAGCTGCAGCTAACGACTCCTTGTGGGCCATTCTGAAAGCTTCCCTGTGAATGCATTTTGCCCATTGCTTACTGCTGGCTTTGTGGTCGGTAACTCACAGTTGCTTGCTTTCATTTTGCTGGTTTTATTTGCTTTAGGCTGCCCAGCTTGAGTCTGTCCCTCCTGTGAATCAACCCTTGTTTACAACAAAGAACTGTGATGGTATTTCAGAATACATCAGAATTAGGAAAGTATGAATTAAGCAAAAAAAATTGTAATTCGGAAGCGTGGTCTTAACAGAGTTTTTTTAAAAAAGATCAAAGCACATCCATATACTAGGTGATGACATTTCTACACATTGTTGGTGCACAGTAAAACTGTATGTCAGTGCAAATGTAATGGCTATTTCAATTTTAAAAATGTGTTGTCTGTCATGGCATTTCACTACCACACCATGCATAGTCCACACTATACCACTCTACTTTACATCACTCCATACGACAACACTACTCGAGAGTATGCTCACTGTATGCTACTCCATTCTATGACACTCCACCCAACTCTATACACTCCACTCTAGGACGTGCCGCTCCACTTCATTCTATGCCACTCTAATCGACAACAGTAAACGCTACTCTATGCACCTCCACTTACCCCACTCCATTCTCTCCACTCTACTCAGTCTTCCCAAATCCACTGCAGTCTACCCCACTCCAGTCTGCACCACTCCACTCAATCTACCCTACTTCAATTCACTCCAGTCGACCCAACTTCAGTTACCCCACTCCACCACGATCTATCCCACTCCAATCCATCCAACCTACTCCACTTTACCCCATGACACTTTCTAACCCGCCCCAGGCAATCTACCCCACTCCTGTCTTTCCCAGTATACCCTAGTTTACCCCAATCCACCCCATTCCTCACAACTCTAACCCACATGAACATAGTCCACCCCACTATACATACCCCACTCCAGTCTACCCCAGTTCAGTCCAATCTAACCCACACAACTCCAGTCTGCCACAATCCCATCCACTACAGTCCATTCTACACCACCTCAGACCACTACACTCTACTCCACTCCCAATCTACCCACTCTCTTCTACTGCACTCCAGACTACACCACTCACTCTATTCTATCCCTCTACACTTCAGTCTACCCCACTCCATCCCACTCTACCAAAGTCCACTCAGTCTAACCCTATCTACCCTACCCATTCTACCCAAAATCAACTAATTTAACTCCAATCTACCCTACTCCACTCCAACCTATGGATTCCACTCCAGTGTACCCCACTGAAATCTGCCCCACTCCAATCTGTCCATTCGAGTCCAGTCTTTCACCTCTCTACCCCCCACTCCTGCCACAGTCTATCCCACTCCACCCCACTCTATCCCACTCCACCCTACTCTACTCTAATCCAGTCAACCCCATTCCAATCTACTCCACTCCATTCCAATCTACCCTAGTCCAATCCACCAATCTATCCTAATTCCATATGCCGTACTCCACCCTAATCTACCCCAGTCCACCCCAATCCATCCCACCTCACTTCACTCTAATCTACCCGATTCCTCTCTACCCTGATCTTCCCTACTCCACTCTACCAACTCCACTCCAATCTTCCCCACTTCAATCCGCTCCAGTTGACCGCAGTTTACCCCACTCCACTCTCCCTCACTCCACCCCAGTCTATCACGATCCAACCCAGTCTACCCCAGTCAATCTACCATGCCAGTCTACTTCACTCTACCCTACTCCAGTGCATCCCAATCCAATCTACCCACTCAACTCCAATCGACTCCAGTCAACTGCACATCTGTCTACACCAGTGGTTCCCAACCTGTGGGCCGGGGACCCCTGGGGGTCCGCAAAGCCTCCTCAGGGGGTCCGTGACTGCTTTAAAAATTTAATAATATTAGGTCCCAGCTACAAGTAATGACTCAGTGGGGGTCCCCGGGTTCCAATAATGATTCAGTGGGGGTCCCCGGGCTCCAGTATTGAAAAAATGGGGGTTCACAGAAGTCAAAAGGTTGGGAACCACTGGTCTACACCATTCTACTCCACTACAATCTACCCCAATTCAGTCTACCACACTCTACCCAAATCTACCCCACTTACAGTCTACCCCAAGCTACTCTGTTCCACTCTACCTCAATCTACCCTACTCTGCTCTACCCTATACTGCCTCATTCCACTCCAACCCAGTCTATCCCACTCTACTCCAGTCTACCTCATTCCATCCCACTCCACTCCAGTCTACCCACTTCACGGCCCTAATGTTTAGCCATACTGAATAGCAGCTACGCTGTTGTACAACATGAATAAATCACATTGCCAAAGCCAGTAGTTCTGACATAGGCAATACCTATTGGCTTTGTCAGTGTTTTTTTTTCTTTTTCTTTTCCAAGTGATTGTTTTTAGCACACTACATTCAACTGGCAACCCACACCGGTGGATAACCTCTAGAGCACTAGCCCTTCAGCTGTACACATTGGGGTTTGGCTGCTAGGAGAGGCCATGCAGCTAACCTAGTTGTCCCTGGCTTTTGTGCGCAGGAAGAGTTTGATCTACGGCCTGTCCTGCATTTGTGGTACAAATCTACTTTCCATTATTTTTCACCTTTTACCCGCTAACAACGTTTAAACACCAGTGTTTGAAAAGTAAGAGTCCGCTGACAATAGATACTAAAGTGTTTATTAAGGTAGTTCTATTTTTGACTACTTAAGATGGCTCTGAAGAAAAACTTTTTGTCTTTTGCTTTTGTTTTTTTTACTTTTTAATTTTGTATGTAATTTTGTATAATTCTGTAGTAACAGAAGTGAAATATGACCAATTGAACTTGTATAAAAAAACAGGAGGAAAAAAGTAAAGGTGGTAATAAAAAAAAATCCATCTTCTTTAATGCAAGTGTTTTGCTCTCAGTACTGCACGCACATTTTACAATTTGTACAACACCAAAGGCAATGTGCTGCAAGGGTTGACCAACTGAAGAATTTGTGCACAAGACTTGCAGCGAACACCTGCTAGGCATGGCAGATAGCCCTTGACCTTCACTGACCATTCAACTGTTCAGTTCTAGCTTACCTTCCAACCTTTTCACACCCAAATGGCTAAATGTCCATTCTGTTGCGCTTATCTATTTTAATTTTGAAAATCGGTATTGAGTTTGTAACGTTTTCAGATTCCTCTAGCATTAGCTAGGTAATCCTACCCCTCTCCACAATCCATCGAGGAGCTCTTGTATTGTTTCTTTGCTTTACTAATTTAACAGCAAACACCTATTGTGTTATTTTACACATTTCCAACTATTTGTCTTCATATCCTACCTGAATTCTTGACTCATTCCATGATGTTAAAATGGCTCATCGATCTGTTTGCTTCAAGAATTTTTCATGGAATTTTAAACATATATTGTATCACATCAGCAGTACCCAGAAGAACCATGTTTCCTTTTCTCCCGTTCTTAACAAGTGAAGTTTCAAGCCAGTAGCTTATGCCTAGTAAAGATCATTGGTTAGAAGTACTCATATTTCTGTGGAACCATAGTGGACACTGACCGTTTACACCGGCTGATCCGCATAACCTGTGTCTCTCTTGTATGGTGACTAATTACATGTCTTTTCTTTGCTTGCTGTTATTGGTCCAAGACTCCTCTCCCGTACTGCCCATCCTGCATAGAGAGTAAGTGCACACTGATCCCTATGGAGACCTGCCATATTGTCACTAGCAGGAAGAGTCAGTAGTATACATAGTGTCACTAGCAGGAAGAGTCCGTAATATACCTCTGAGATTTTGAGTAGGTAGAGGTACGTGGCAAGATTTCACCCTTTTCCCACTCCTTTTTGCAATCACTATTTAACCACTATTTTGCTTACTCTGAGAACAGCATTTTAACAAAAGGAATCACCTTTCCGACTCAAGATTACCTCTTGTCTCTGTACGCTGATGTAGAAAGCTGGCTCTGTATATACTATATCTAATAGAGATTTCTAGTTGCAGATTCTTTACTTTTGAATTTCCCCAGGCGTTAGACTGGATCCGGAGATTTTTCTTCAAGCAGTACCTCTGCATGCCGTCACATGGTGTCATTCGACTCCGTGGGCGTCTTTGGTGTTCTGTTTGCCGTGATGATGTTGCGGTCGTATATAGGCACCACCCCATCGTGCTAACATCAGTTCTTTTCTTTCAGGACCAGCCTACATGCAGATCCGGAGAGAGCTACCTCAGTCATTCTTTGACTACGACAACACTTTTGTCGTATTCTTTGTGACGAGGTCGTGGATGCTTCGAGGGATGTCCCACAAGACCAGTTTCAAGCCCTGCGACTCCGGTCACCAAACAATGTCAGTGACGGATCCGCACCTTGTGTCTCCTTGGTGCCTGGAGCACAATCACGACCTGAAGTCGTGCTCTGAGTGTCGGGCCATGAACCCAAAAGCTTTGAGGGAGCGGTCCCTAAAGCTCGTGGCGGCCTGACACTCAACTCCGTGGCGCTCACGGTCTCATTTGAGAGGAAGGTCTTGAGACCAGCTGCGGAGTCACCACCACTCTTCGTCCTCAAAGTCCTCAGGACATTCGGGTCATAAGAAAAAAGTCAAAGAACAAGCATTCTTCAACTTCACCCCATCCCTTGGACGATGTGGCTCCGGAAGTTCGGCGACATTTTAGACCTCCATCCTCAGAGCCTTCATCTGGGTCGGCCCTGCGCTTTCCCGACTTCCCGGGAGCCGGAGTCACCCCTACCCAGCTCTAAGAGTTTTGTGAGGCACTGCGCCTAATTTTTGGGCAGACCGACCCACCTTCGGCACCCTCGGGCACGGGTGAGTTGGTGGGGGCCCACTCAGGTTTGAAGTCGTCGGCTTCGGTCAGGGCTCTGGAGGGCTCCTCTGTATCCAGTTGCGGATCCATCCCAACGCCGGTCGTGCCACAGCGACCTTCCCCGGCATCAGGTCAGATGTCGAAGCTCCTGACGTCGAATGGGCCCAAAGTCGACATTGACCCCATTCTCATACCTGATGACCCGGAGCTGGAACGATCTCGCTAGACGCTGATTCTGTTATCTATGGGCTCTCCTGGGCGCAGGGTTGATCCAGACCCTTATGCTTATGGGTATGGATTCAGGGAGAGTTTGGAGGGGACGCTGGACCCTTTAGAATACCAGCTTGACCCCCAAATGCACTGGGTTCAGGATTTGGGTGATGCCAGTGATCTAGGCACCTCCCTTGACACTGGAATGCTCTCTCCTCCTACTGTGCCTACAGAGGAGGGTGCCTCACACTCCATGGTGGTGAGAGGGGCGGCTGAGGTCTTGGACCTCGAGCTACCTTCTGTGGAGGTTAGGCCTAATATCCTAACCAACGTGCTTCAGCCGGTGTCTTCCTCTTCCGAACCCCTTCTTCCCTTTAATGAGGCACTTTACTTTTACTTGGCCCAGACCCAGCACAGGGGCTCCTGTGAATAGAATGTTTTTCCGCCGCCATCGGCCTGCACCAACAGACCCAAAATTCCTCACCCCACGCCTGAAAGCCTGGTCATCCAGGCTTGCTCTATATCTGGTACAATCCCTGCTGCAACCCTGGATAGGGAATCAAAAAGACTGGACAACTTGGGGGAGAAGTTGTTTTCTTTCAACAGTCTAGCTCTGCGGTCCGTGAACACTGCATTCCTTTTGGGCTGCTATTCCCATACTCTCTGGGATACGGTCGTGCAAGTGCTGCCTAGTGTTCCGGAGGAGGCCCGGACTATCCTTTCCCATGCCGTAACAGATGGGAGGGATGCAGCGAAGTTCATGATTCGTTGTGGACTGGATACGACCGACTCGCTGGGCTGATTGGTAGTATTGACGGTGGCATTGAGGTGCCATGCCTGGGTGAGAACATCTGGCTTCTCAAGGGATGTCCAGCAGTCCTTGATGGACATGCCCTTTGATGGCACACGTCTCTGCGGAGACCAGGAGAACCTGGCGCTCAAGCGCTTTAAGGATTCCTGAGCCACGGCCCGTTCCCTTGGCCTCGCGCCTGCTCCCAGACCCCCCAGCAGTCCGCCTTTCACCTCTTTCGTGGCTATGGAAGGGGCACCCAATTGCCTCCTTTGCCCCCTATCCATTGACCTGCGCATGCTGTACAGCCCCTGCGCGGCCACAGGATCCAAAGCCCTCGGGCATCAGGTAGCCAGTGGGTCGCCCTGTCCACTCCAGCCCCCACTTAAGCCTCCAAACCTTCCTAGTCCGCGGGTACACCAGGAACCAGTTGGCAGGATTCGCCATTACCTGCCCCAATGGCAATCCATTACCTCCGACAGGTGGATCCTCCAGATTGTCCGAAGGGGCTACTCCCTCCCCTTCGAAACACCTCCTCCAGCCATGCCACCTTCATACAGTCGAATATCGGAGGATCATATGGCGCTTCTCCACAAGGAAGTCAGAGCCCTTTTGGCCAAAGGAGCTATAGAGAGGGTTCCGTTGCCAGAAGTAGGTTGTGGTTGCTATTTCACCTACTTTCTGGTGCCGAAAAAGGACAAAGGTCTTTGTCCTATGTTAGATCTTCAGTCCCTTAACCTCTTCCTCAAAAAAGAGAAATTCAAAATGTGGACTTTGGCTCAGGTCCTATCTCCTCCGGATCCCAGAGACTGGATGGTAGCATTGGACTTGCATGACGCATACTTCCACATTCCCATCTTGCCGGCCCACAGACTTTACCTATGATTCGTGGTAGGTCACGAGCACTTTCGGTTTACCGTGTTCCTCTTTTGGCCTTACCAGTGCCCCTCGGATCTTCATAAAAGTGATAGTGGTGGCAGCTCATCTGTGCAGGTTAGGGGTCCAAGTATTCCCCTATCTTTATGATTGGCTGTTGAAGGCGAACTTGCCCCAGATTGTCGTCTCCCACCTTTTGTATTCGCTGAGCTATCAACGTGCCGAAGTCACACCTGACTCCTTCTCAGATGCTCCCTTTCATCGGAGCTGTTCTGAATACAGTGCAGTTTCAGGCATATCCTCCCGAAAAGCGAGTCCAGGATATTCGGGCTATGATATTAATGTTTCAGCATCTATCCTGGATTTCAGTGAGAATGACTCTGAAGCTGTTGTGCCTCATAGCTTCCTGCATCCTGCTAGTTCAAAAGGCCAGATAGCATATGTGGGCTCTGTAGTGGGACCTGAAGTTCCAGTGGGCGCAGCGTCATGGGACTCTTTCCGACAAGGTCCAAATCTCGAAAGGAACTACGAGAGACATGCATTGGTGGTTAACGAATCAGGATTGGGTCAAAGGCAGATCACTCCTTTCCCTAACCAAATCTTACACTCGTCACATATGCATCACTCCTGGGATGGGGTGGACACATGGGAGAGACGAAGATCAGAGGACTCTGATTTCTCAATTTGGAGCTCTGAGCGATTTGACTAGCATTAAAAGCATTCCTTCCCTCTCTCAAGGGGAAAGCAGTGCAAGTGTTCACAGACAACACCACCGCCATGTAGTATTGCAACAAACAAGGCGGAGTATGGTTGTGGACCCTTTGTCAAGAGGGTCTTCGCCTCTGGACTTGGCTGGAACATCAGGGTATTTCCCTGGTGGTTCAACACCTCGCGGGCTCCTTGAATGCCAGAGAAGACGAACTCAGCCGAAGATGCCTGGTCGATCACGAGTGGCGTCTCCATGCGGAGGTAGCGCAAGGTCTTTTCCTTTAGTGGGGAGAACCTTGGTTAGACTTGTTCACCTTTGGAGAGAATGCGCAATGTCAGCTGTTTTGTGCATTGGAGTTTCCAAGGTGGCACTCGCTCGACGACGCCTTTCGTCACGAGTGGACTTCAGGCCTTCTGTACACCTTTCCACCCATACCACTTCTGCCCAGAGTTCTGAAGAAGATCAGGCAAGACTGGGCCCAAGTTATACTGGTGGCTCCGGACTGGGTATGAACAGTCTGGTATCCCGAGCTGTTGAGCATGGCCATAGGTCCTTCAATCAGACTGCCTCTTCGGGAGGATCCTCTGTCGCAGCAGTAGGGGAGGGTCCTCCATCCGGAACTGTCCACCCTCCGCCTCCTTGCGTGGAGATTGAGCTGCGACAGTTGACGTCTTTTGACCTGCCACCTGCAGTCTGTAATGTTATCTTGGCAGCCAGGCGTCCCTCAACCAAAACCGTATAAGCCCATCGTTGGAAGAAATTTGTGGCATGGTGCATCGACAAATCTGTTGATCCTCTATCTGCTCCTCTTTCTCAAGTCCTTCTCTTTATTCTTTCCCTTTCCCAGCAGGGTTCCACCCTCGGCACTCTTAAGGGATATCTCTCTGCTTTCGTGAGGTTACCAGATCAGCCTTCCTTATTTAAATCTATTGTTGAGAGGTTTCTTAAAGGCCTCACACATCTCTTTCCTCCTATCCCATTCATCATGCCCCAATGGGATCTAAACCTGGTATTAACATAACTTATGCGTGCCCCGTTTGAGCCGCCTCACAACTGCCCTTTACGGCTCTTAACCATCAAGACTGTCTTTTTAGTTGCCATTACCTCTGCCCGCACAGTAAGTGAGCTCCAGCCTCTCATCTAAGCCACTGTTACTGGCCAATCATCCTAACAAAGTGGTACTTCGCACAAGGGCTTCTTTTCTACCAAAAGTAGTGACACCCTTCCATGTCGTACAGTCTATCACCTTGCCTACCTTTTATGCACCCCCACACCCCTCACATGAAGAGGAGATTCCACCGTCTGGACCCAAAAAGAGTGCTGGCGTTCTACCTTAATCGTAGCAAAGACTTCCTGGTAGACGATCAACTCTTTGTGGGATTTCATGGTGCAAAGAAGGGGAAGACAGCGCAGAAGAGGACCATTTCTCAATGGGTGCTCTTATGCATCAAAATGTGCTACGCTTTGGCTAAGAAGCAACCTCCTGAAGGTTTGTATGCTCACCTCACCAGAACTACTGCTACTACCACAACACTAGCACGGGGCGTTCCAGTCCTGGACATCTGTCAGACAGCGACGGGGAAATGTCTGCACACTTCTACCAAACACTCCTGCCTGGACAATCTGGTCCAAAGGGACAGCTACTTTGGCCATTCGTTCCTGCAGGCTTTCTTGATATGATCTTGGTTTGCAGCTCACCACGGGGAACATATTATTCGGGTATCTATTCAAAGGTAAGGAATCTGCAACTGGAAGTCTCTATCAAATGTACTTGTTACTTATTTTTGGTTACAGAATACGTGGTAGAGACATATTCTAGTTACAGATTCCTTACCAACCCACCCATCCCCTTATTTTGGAGCAGTTTTGCAGCCCAGTTGAGATGAGTGCACTATATGTTTTCACCTATTACAGAGTTCTGTAGGCTGCTGCAGTGAGCTGAATTTCCTAGCCTTCATAATCTGAGAAATTTTACCCTGTGTCACAAATGCTTATAGGCCCACTGTGAGAGGAAAGGTACTGAAGTTATATAAACTATATGGTGAGTGCTTAGACATGCTGGAAAACTGCCCTGGACATGACTATATCACCTAGGGTTGGAGATACTGTTGTGAGCAAATAAAGCATGTATAATTTAAGCTATAGACCCACGCTCATCCACTTCTTGAAAAGGATGTATTGGACACCTACATTGCTGCACAACATAAGTCCAACATGCCCCTCCAGATGCTTTAGATTGATCCAGAAAACTTTTTTCATCTGCCCGACTTTCTTTATCCTCTGAAGTTGCCTGGTTGTCTGAGACTTTTGGTTGAGGTGGGCAAGGTTCCTAATGATATTACTTATACTAATGTGGCCTGCATTCCCTCTGAGTTACTGTTTGGGGTATGTAACAGACATCAACACCCTGCTAAGATACTTGATAGCTCTTTTGTTACTCCTTACTAAGCATAGAGTGGCCTGATCATGGCTGAGGGGCCCTACGTCCAGGGTGCATGATTAGCTTAAAGACGCTGTACTGTGTTATGAAAATGCTGACATTGGGGCTGCCATACAACCCCATAGGGCATAGCCATAGATTATATGGTATCTGTAGGAAAACACCACTGTTGGTATGGTTATCCCATAACGTCTTGCCTTTTGTTGATGCTAGTTATGTTTGAAAGTGTGCTGGCACCCTGCTAACCAGGCCCCAGCACCAGTGTTCTTTCCCTAAACTGTACCTTTGCTTCCACAATTGGCACAGACCTGGCACACAGGTAAGTCCCTTGTAAATCGTACCCCTGGTACCAAGGGCCCTGTGGCCAGGGAAGGTCTCTAAGGGCTGCAGCATGTATTATGCCACCTTTGGAACCCCTCACTCAACACATGCACACTGCCTTGTGTGTGCTGGTGGGGAGAAAAAGAGTAAGTCGACATGGCATTCCCCTCCGAGTGCCATGTCCACAACCCACTGGCTGTGGCATAGGCAAGTCACCCCTCTAGCAGGCCTTACAAGCCTAAGGCAGGGTGCACTATACCACAGGTGAGGGCATAGCTGCATGAGCACTATGCCCCTACAGTGTCTAAGCCAAATCTTGGACATTGTAAGTTACAGGTAGCCATATAGAGTATTTGGTCTGGGATTTTGTCAAACATGAACTCCACAGTTTCATAATGGCTACACTGAGTACTGGGAAGTTTGGTATCAAACTTCTCAGCACAATAAATGCACACTGATGCCAGTGTGCAATTTATTGTAACATGCACCCAGAGGGCATCTTAGAGATGCCCCCTGAATACCAATCCGACTTCTAGTGTGGGGCTGACCAGTTTCTGCCAGCCTGCCACAACCAGACAAGTTACTGGCCACATGGGGAGAGTGCATTTGTCACTCTGTGGCCAGGAACAAAGCCTGCACTGGGTGGAGGTGCTTCACACCTCCCCCTGCAGGAAATGTAACACCTGGTGGTGAGCCTCAAAGGCTCGCCCCATTTGTTACAATGCCACATGGCATCCCAGCTAGTGGAGATGCCCGCCCCTCCTGCCACTGCCCCCACTTTTGGCGGTAAGGCTGGAGGAGATAATTAGGAAAACATGGAGGAGTCACCCACCAGTCAGGACAGCCCCTAAGGTGCCCTGAGCTGAGGTGACCCCAGCCTTTGGAAATCCTCTGTCTTAGTTTGGAGGATTCCCCCAATAGGATTAGGGATGTGCCTCCCTCCCCTCAGGGAGGAGGCACAAAGAGGGTGTAGCCACCCTCCAGCACAGTAGCCATTGTCTACTGCCCTCCCAGATCTAAACACCCCCATACATTTAGTATTTAGGGGCACCCCAGAACCCAGGAAATCAGATTCCTGCAACCTGAACTAAAGACTGCTGACCTACAAGCCCTGCAGAGAAGACGGAAGACAACAACTGCCCCCCCCCCCGTCTCCCCAACCTCCCCCCCCACACACACATTCTCCCCCCTCCCCCAGGGGACACGGGTATTTACCTGCTGGCAGACTGGAACCGGAGCACCACTGTTCTCCATAAGCGCCTATGTGTTTTGGGCCCCTCTTTGACCTCTGCACCTGACCGGCCCTGAGCTGCTGGTGTGGTATATTTGGGGTTGCCTTGAACCCTCAACAGTGGGCTGCCTATACCCAGGAACTGAGATTTGTTAGTGTCTTACTGACCTCACAATCTAACCAATACTTACCTCCCACAGGAACTGTCTACTTTTAAAATAGCTTATTGCCATTTTAACAAAAATTGTATATGTTAATGTAGGAGGCTGGACTGGCTTGTAGTGAGTACCAAGGGGTACTTGCACCTTGCACCAGGCCCAGTTATCCCTTATTAGGGTATAGGGTGTCTAGCAGCTTAGGCTGATAGATAATGGTAGCTTAGCAGAGCAGCTTAGGCTGAACTAGGAGACGTGTGAAGCTACTACAGTACCACTTAGTGTCATATGCACAATATCATAAGAAAACACAATACACAGTTATACTAAAAATAAAGGTACTTTATTTTTATGACAATATGCCAAAGTATCTTAGAGTGTACCCTCAGTGAGAGGATAGGAAATATACACAAGATATATATACACAATAGCAAAAATATGCAGTATAGTCTTAGAAAACAGTGCAAACAATGTATAGTTACAATAGGATGCAATGGGGAAACATAGGGATAGGGGCAACACAAACCATATACTCCAGAAGTGGAATGCGAACCACGAATGGACCCCAAACCTATGTGACCTTGTAGAGGGTCGCTGGGACTATTAGAAAATAGTGAGAGTTAGCAAAATAACCCTCCCCAAGACCCTGAAAAGTGAGTGCAAAGTGCACTAAAGTTCCCCTAAGGACAAAATAGTCGTGTTAGAGGGAAAATGCAAGGAAAACACAAATCAGCAATGCAACAACGATGGATTCCTGACTGAGGGTACCTGTGGAACAAGGGGACCAAGTCCAGAAGTCACAAGCAGCTCGGAGATGGGCAGATGCCCAAGAAATGCCAGCGGTTGGTGCAAAGAAGCTCTTACTAGGCTGAAGAACTGTGAATACTGCAGGAACGACAAGGGCTAGAGACTTCCCCTTTGGAGGATGGATCCCCCACGCCTTGGAGAGTCGTGCAGAAGTGTTTTCCCGCCGGAAGGACGCCAACAAGCCTTGCTACACGCAAATCGTGCGTTTGGCGTTTTTGGACGCTGCTGGGGCCCAGGAGGGACCAGGAGGTCGCAAATTGGACCTGCAGAGAGAGGGGACGTCGAGCAAGACAAAGAGCCCTCACTGAAGCAGGTAGCACCCGGAGAAGTGCCAGAA